>NC_136619.1:16409278-16861827 GCF_933228915.1 Telmatherina bonti | reverse complement strand
TATGTATGTATGTATATATATATATATATATATATATATATATACATACATATATATATATATACGTATATATATATATACATACATATATATATATATACGTATGTATATATATACATACATATATATATATATATACGTATGTATATATATACATACATATATATATATACGTATGTATATATATATATATATATATGTATATATATATATATATATGTATATATGTATATGTGTATATATATATATATATATATATATATGTATATGTGTATATATATATATATATATATATATATATATATATATATATATATATATTAAATAATATATATATTATATAAACCCACCCAAACTAATTAGTTAATAGTTTCCCAAAAATCAAAACATTTCAATGAACAACTGACAAGCTCCAGATTTCAGGCACAGATTTCAGATTGCTGTGTCAACGCAGTCCTGAAATGCTTTCAAATAGGTGTCACATCAACATGGAAAAGAAAAAAAACACAAAATGGTAAAGGTGGATGTAGTCCTTGTGGCATTTAGAATTTGACTCATCCGTCTCATTAGTCATAAAAAGGCGAGCACAGTCTTATTTGGCTGAGCAGGATAGGGATGAACAGAGGAAGACCGATGTACATCACTCGGTTAATCGTGTTTTTGTTGACTTTGGCAGTGAGTTGTCTTTAAAAACAGTTTCTTTTTGTCTAAACAACTTATTTTAGGTCGTTTCAACCATTCAAGCACAGATTAGGGTAAAATTATACTTCTTTAACAGCAGTTTGGGGGATGTTGTGAAATTCCTGTATAATACAAGACTGCTGGTAAGTCAAACATATCTTGACTTTTCAGACAGTGGTTACGTTTTTAAAGGAACTGTACAGCTAGATTTTCAAAGAGAAATCTCACTTATTAAAAGAAAAACCTACTGTTGTTGCCGCTGACCTCATAAGCCTTTGCGTGTTGTTATTTGGGCTGATTTCCTCTGGGAGAATAAACACAATGTTGTGTCTGCTGCCCCTATGAGGACCGGCAGCATGGCAGCGATCCAGGGCATTAAAATAAGAAGCAATATCTGGAAGCTAGATGATGGCCGGGTGGGGGGACTGGAGAATATTTAATCTGACATGCAATTAAAAAGATGGGCAGATGGTGTCAGGGGGCTAATCTATGGAAAGGTGCATGGAGGGAATGTTTGCATGATGTCCATCATGATTGGAGAGGTGTCAGGTGGTGGTGGAATGGAGACGGAAGGTCAAAAAAACTGCATTATACAACTTCCTCTACTTTTGTGGTGTAGTATGGGACTCTCTTCCTGTGAGATTAGAAGCCTAATACTCATTTCACATTGCAGATTAGCGTGTAATTGTTTGGGGAGCAGAGGGATGCCTGCACTCTGCAGCCTCACACAGAATGAGGAGATGATTTGGGTGAACGTGGCTCAGATTCGCTTGGTTGCACAGCTGAATAATAGCATTTAGCACTGTGAAAATTAGGGAGAACGCATTTGAGCCCAGGTGTTTGAATAAGGGAAAAAAAAAAAATCTTGATGCATCACCTTTTATGCATTCAAAAGTTCTGCCGATCGTAATGGCATCGCTTGCTCTGGAAGGTTTGTGCCTTTCTTTCTTGAATAAAGATGAACGTCCACTCTTCTTTGCCATGTAATCTGATTGCATGTGGATCAATATGCCATTTCTCATTTGCATAATCCCTGATCTGTATTAGTAAACATCAGCTCCTGTTGACACAGGAAAGGATATTAATGATTGACACAGCACCTGTCGCTCAAATGAACAGCCAAAAACAGACCGTGTTAAGAATGTGAACAGAAAAATCTGAAAACCCATTTTTTATGCCTCACTGGCTTTTGATATTTGTTTCGCAGCCATCCCAACCAGCAGTTTAATGCAAAGGCTGAAGAAAACCCTGAAAAGAAAGCCCCTAAACAAAAGACAATATGTCTCTTTTTTACCTCTATATACCTTCTTTACGGTTGTAAAGCGCTTTGCAATGAATATGCACGAAAAGTGCTATATGAATAAAGTTTGATTTAAATCTTTTATTCTTCCAGGAGCACCTATTTCTAAAGTCAGCTGTGTTGTTTACCTGAATTTCATGAATGGGTCATGACACTTTATATTTATAAGCAGTGCAACACCATAAATCAGCAGCTATGCTCATTTCCACCAATGGCATTTAATTTAGTTCTGCCTAATTTGGTTGACTAATTACATGCATATTCACAACAAGCTGGAAGATTGGGATGTTTATGCGGCATATTATGAGCAGAGGAACTCGAAACACAAAATCAAGCTCTTCTGAAGACGAGTTTGCTCCATCCCCACTCGAAACGTGACAGATAACACCGGCGTAATGCTCCGGGGGAACGGAAATGCCACCTCACAATTCTCTGCATATTCGATCCATCACATTATACGGTCAAAGTGCACCTTCTCTTTCTTTCTGGAGGACGTGTATTTGTATTAAGGGGAAAGGGCATAAAAACAGATGATGGAGATGACACCAATGCTCTTTTGTTTTCTGCTCCTTCAAATAGAGAGAAGGGAGCGACACCTTACTGACAGCGAGCCAGCAGGAGCATCCATGTGGGTTGGGTGGAGTGGGGGGGGGGGTTCCAGTGTTGTTGTGTGTGGCAAATGTGTGTGAGTGAAGATAAGACCAGTGGCAGCGCTCTGTGGAAGATGGCAAGACACGTTTGAGGCTCATGAAAGAGGGCTGTCAGGAAGGTTATCAGCAGGGTGTTGCAGGACGAGACTGGGCTGCAGAATGACGGACAGCGGTGGGGGAAATCGGATCAAGAAAGCGGTGAGACGCTGAAATATGGCACCCACAAAACAGGGCTGTAACTGAATCACTTATTTATTTTAGGACATTAAACTCTAGTCTCACATTTCTGGGTCGTTGACCCCTTGAAGATTCATTAAAATGCCATAAAGCCCCTTAAGACCTGGAGAAGAAGGCAACACCAGTGTGTCTGATGCCTGGTTTCCTGCTGGCTGGAAGCCAACTGAAGAGAGCTACTAGTAGGCAACAGACGCCATGGAGATTAGGTATAACAACAACTCTCGGTCCTTTTCCTGCTTTAAAGAGGTTTAAGTTTCCAATGGCAGGATGTCACAGAGCGAAAAAGTCAAACACAAGCCAACAGACGTGAATACACTTTCTCCTCTCCACACTTTACACACTTCTCAAAAATGGTCAAATTCTGATGCATCTTCATCACTCTTCACCTCCACACTCATCTATCACCTTCTGAGCAGCCTGGAGGAAGGCAGGAAAGAGGTTGTGGTAAAGTGTGTGTGTTCAGTGGGGGTGGAGGGGAGCGAGGATGAGTGATTAACCAAACCGCAAGTACACAGCCTCCCAACACCCTAACAAGGCAGGGAATTTACATTCCATTGCATACCTGTCAGGAGATAGTCCAGCAGTGAATAATAAGAGCAGACCAAGTGTTGTGGAGAGGCGAGCACGCAGGCCGTGATAGGAACAGCTAGGAAAAAAGGGCTGCAGCAAGAAGCAGTGCTGTGCTACTCTTACTCTATCGTTAATGAAGACAAATAGCCTTTTATACTGATTACGTTATTGTGTTACACCACAGCCAGGCATAGGTAGAATGCCATAGCTTTATAATGCTTTTGTGTATTTTTTTTTTTTTAAACACCTACTCAAAAATTTAGTAAGGCTGCACATCTTTTTTCATTATTTGTCAGCATTTTGTTTGGAGACACTTTCATTTTCCCTCATAATTGCTGGAGTATCAACTACGAAGGTGTTGATGTGTACAGGAAAGTGCTTTTGGAAAAGGGGAAGAAAAAAAAAAGCATGGTGAACAGCATCATTAATCATTGATATTACAAAGCTGTAAAGTGCTTCAGCAACTGCTGGAATGTAAAACTTTCATCTCAACCTGAAAGCACAGGGAGATATTGTTAAATTTACACTAAAATAGGACATCCGCTTCCAAAAATGCTTGAATCGTGCCTTATAAAGCAACTTGATGAGGGATTTCTATAACTGCTGGTGACTGCGACCAAACCAGAATAGAGTTAAGAAAGAAGAAAAGAAAATGCTGGCAAACTAAAGCAGTATACTCGTGTCATCATTAACAGCATGCAGGAAGCAACTCCTTAAACTCCAGAAGGTGTTCACAGTGGAAAGTTAATCTTTTAAAGCAGCATTGATTGATGTTGATCTCATATTTAATAAAACACAACTAAAATACAGTGGATTTTTTTGTTCGCTATGGATTGGTGGGGGGTGGTTGGGGGGTAGGTGGGGTGTAAATTCATTATCCACACTTTTGGGCTGTGAAGTTGAAACTAACCTTTGATGACATCAAACTTTTACCACTACCTCTCTGTTGGAGACTCTTTATCAAATAAAGCTACTCCGATTCTTATTTTGCCATTTTACATTCAGGGAACTTCATTCTGGTACATGTGTAATTGTTTTTTGAAGAGAACGTTAGAAAGATCAGAATTTCTTACATATTTTTTATATCACTTTCAAGAGCTTCAGATGCAACAGAAAGGTTATCAGTAGGAATCCCAGTGTCAGGATGCATCATCTTTCAGACAGAGTGAAATATGGTGCATATCACAGATCTCCATAAACTATGTGAAGAAGAAATATTGAGTTTACTCTTCATCTTACTTGAAGCCCCCAAAAAATATCAAATTGTCTCTGCCTGCTTGGTATCCATCTGAAGCCCCTTCACAGTAAATGCAAGATCCGGATTTTGAAGCAGAGAGGTGGGAGAGTGATGATATGGGGCTCCATCACTGTTAGGAAAATGACGAGATAGATGTCAACGTGATCTTGTATGACTTGAATCCAGCTCTAACATCTGCTGAACACCTTCATCTGAAGAAAGGCAGAAAAATACGATGCTCTTCAAAGAACAGCCAAAAAAATGAAGAAAAAAAAATAGATAAACTAGCACATCTATGCAGCAACTTATAACATTGATAATTCACATGTTCAGGATTGAAGGTCTTCTTTACAGCACAGTAAATGTAGTGGTGTTGGAGATGCAGAGCTGCGTGCAGAGACGAATGCTAAACAAGATGCTAAACTTCGTAGCTGACCATTACTATATCATACAATCCAACAAAATAATTTGCTCACAGATGGACTTTAACTCTAAAGAAGTGTATAATTTCTTCAAATCGTAGCAAAGCTGTTTTGCAAAGATCAGAGACTTTGATGCAAGCAGACATGCTCACACCTTAAAAGGTGGGAAACTTTCGCTAAGCCCCTTGATGTCTGGATCCAAGGCTGGTGTATGCTGACACTGGCAAAAGCAAGAAGCCCGTGTTGACAGGGCTTGTCCCAAAGGCAGCTCTAGCATTTACATAGTTGCTTTTTTCTACACCTGTTTTGTTTTTCAGACAGTTAGGAAACATTTCTGATCAATGCAAAGGCAAAGAAAATACAAAAATAAATGTTTAAAGTTTCGCTTTTGTTATAAACAAAGACTTATCTGGTGTCTCTGACTAGTAAATGAATCACCATCAGAAGAGAGTTGCTGTCGGTAATGGAAGAGCTAAAAGGGAAATGTGTTGGTAAAGAATGCTCGAAACAAATTCTTCTGAGGAATGCTTGACAAGAAAATTACAAAGGAGAGAAGGAAAATGTATCCCTTAGAATTCAGTATCCCTTATTCAACTAGTCTGTGGCAGACAAATTACTCTCACAAGTTAACAGAAAAAGAAAAAAACATTTTAAAAAAATAGATGTGACAAATGGTTTTTTATACAGATGTGTGCATAAGGTTTGCCTTAAAACCATGATAAGAAAAGCAGCTTTTATGATTGTGTCCTGTATTTTTCCAAAAATAGAAAATCCCAACTTTCTTTCAAAGTCTTTCAAAAGTCTCTTTGTTCCTGTCCTGTGATGATGTGATAACATCTTGCAGTGATGCTGACTGGTACAGAGTGGTACTCTCTTCACTTGCAGATACGCACTAAATACTCCCTGAAGCCTCTTTATTTCACCACGAATGAGATCCACTCGCTTTCTATCAGTCTAATGTCACATAAAGAACTGCAAACATAAAAACTTGATACATTTTACAGGACAAACCATCCCTTTCACTCTGATGGAAAAAAAATCCAAGTGATTCTGGACAGCTGTTTAAAAACATCTCCAGCTAGAAATCAGAGCGTCAGCATATGAAGGGTTTTTCGTATCACTGTGGAAACACTGAGTGAATCTTTTGGCTCATTGACATGAAATCCACCAGCAGAGTGTCAGGTGAAAAAGTGTTGAAGGTTTTGTATGAAGTCAATATTTTAAAGCTGGACATTAAAACACTGTTGTACATGAAAATTATTTTTATTGCATGGAAAGTTGTTCTTCCTCTCAGGACTTGTAATAATCTGCAATGAGTCCATTTTAAGACCCAATATGACGCTGTAAGAGATTATGATTCCCGTCTTCCTCTGTTTTAAAATCAACACTTAATTCAGAGTTCAACATGCACAGATGGGAATTTAACAGCATCTCTTTTTATTGTTTTACTGTTTAAAATGGATTTACAACCATATCATCCACCATATAAAGCCTTTCATGTCATGCATGTTCAGTTTGTTTCTTCTTTCTTTTCTTTCTTTGTTTCTAAAAATGCCATTAAGTTGTAAATAAAACAAAGCTGTTCCTCAGTAAATGGTTTAGTGACCTTCAAATGGTCTTCCCTCTCCGTATCTACTCCAACATGGATCTACCTTCCTTTGAGGTATTTACAAAACCATGTAAAAAAAAATGAAAAATGGCTACTTTTTGGCAACCACTGTTATTTATTCAATCGTTATTTTTTTTAAACAATTCACACTTTTGTTGATAAAATGTCAAAGCACCATCTCTGTAAAGCATGTCTGTGTTTCTTTAGCTGTGATGTTCAGTATTTTCTTTTTGCTGGAGGAGTGCTTCATCATCTCCACCCATCATCTCCTCTTCACTTCCTCTACTTCTGAGCACCAACAAGCATTAACTGCATTTGTTACACTTGTGCGTACTGAAAAGCTAATTGCAAGTATTTCTACCATGCCTTTAATGTCATTCAAATTAGGACAATTTTCAAAGCATTTTCAGTGAGTGACCGTCGGTCTCAGTTTGATTCAATCACATTAAAGGCTTAAATGTCAAGCAAAACCTGAAACCATGAATAAACTTTGAAAGAAACAGGCTATTAGTGCAGAGTATTTCTACTGAAATGGTAAGAATCAACAAGTTCAGACATCAGTGGCAAAGTAATAATGAAAAAAAAAAAGTATAGCAAAGAAACAAAAGAAAAAAGGAAAAAAAGAAGAAAAGATAGACTCCCCAGCCCCATCTCTAATGGTACCTGTGAGGGATTTAGAAGTGGAGTCCTTTCTTCTTTTGGGATCTGATCCAGTGCCACTTACAGAGCCCTCGTAGCTAATGCAGTCATAACAAAGCAGAGCTGTTCAAGGATAAGAAAGAAAAAAAAATATATATATAAAGAGAAAACGGATGATGAAATAAATAGTCAAGGTTGTTGATTTTCTGTTCTCAGTTAAAAGCCTTGGCACCTTTTTCCTTCTTTTTGAGTACATATCTGTGCCCCAAAGTGTTTCCAGGAACAGCCCTGCTTGATGTTATGGCTGTGTTAGCCATGCTCAAGCTGTCAAACCACAGTGACTACCTGCACCTACATGCAACCTTCCAGCCCATCATGCCCCCTCCCCAAGCAGCTGAGCTATCAGCTTAGTTTAAACTAGAAGAAGCCGGATCAAAACAGCAAACAGTAGCCTGGACACCTGCAAAACATGAATGTAGCGGGTGCAATAAGAAAGAGGGGGAGGGTTAAGGAAAGAGAAGGAAGCGTAAACAGACAGTTTAAAATTGGTTGCAGGAGAACTATCATAACTCAGTAAAGGCCATAATGGAAAAATGTTAAAGCTGGAAAAGCCAACACCTGGGTTAGTAAAGCAAAAGAGAAACACATTTCCATTTAATTGTGTTAAAAGAGTGAAACGTCCATGAAGCAGCACTTCCATAAACACCGTCTAGACTGGATTTGATCATTTTTGGATTAAGTGCCTGAACATCTAGAATGAAAAAGTAAACGTTCAGCAGGTAGAGAAAATTTTCTGACTAAACAAGTTTGTATTATTATGAAATGCTGAAAACAGGGGTGGACGCCCTAATAGCATCTTTACATCCCAGTAATGTGTGTAAGCTTCTCTTAGTGCGTCCCAACATTGTTTATTTTCATAAATAAAGCCAAAACCTGAGAATAATAATTAAATTCACACCTGCAAAGGCTTTGGATATCCTTTCCTTCTTCCACTCCCATGGCTGGTCGTACTCCTCGGGGGGTCGCTCGTCATCTTGGGGCAGTCGGCTTTCTCTGGGGCACCGTAGGTGCTCAGGGTCTGAGTCTCCACCATTCTCAGCTGGCTCATATGGTGTGTCGTACAGGGGCAGCTGCCTCACCGGTCCTTCCTTAGGGACACGTCCACCGGACCTGATCTCTGCAAACCAGAAAGAAAGACTGACCGTTACTGCCAGGTTTCTGAAATAAAACTGTTCGCCTGAATACACCAAGACTAGATGTGTTTCATTATTGTACACGTTTCTATAACAGCAAATAACAGGATGAGTGTAACGAGGTAAAGCAGCTCCCTTAAATCAAGTTGGCCTCATCTTTACAAAATCAGATATACATTACTTTGTTATGGGGCAGAAAATAAAGGAAAAGGCATTACTTTTTACACAAAAAACATTACTAGTGCATTACTAGTTAGAATAAAGCGCTGACTCGAGCCAGAAAACACGCCTGGTTTATGACTAAAAGGTGCAATATGAAACTACTATAAGCACATAAATGCTGTTTCTAACACAGAAAATAGAAACATCATAGTAACAAACAGTAGGTACAATGCAAAACATTGGCAATAAGGAAATCCATGAATCATGAATCAGTAACGAACGGCTGCAGGTGTTAAGAAACATTGTGGTATCAGCATTACGCGACAACACACCGTCACTGGTTCCTGCAATGAATGATAGACTCTAAATTAGGGATGTTTGATATTGACTTTTTCACTGATATCAGATGTACCGATTTTGTCCAAATCTTAATTTCTGATACCAAGTTTTGGAGTGAGTTGTGTCAAACAAACAATATCTGTAAAACTATACATTATGTCGGTTATATTTTGTTATATTAAGTTCGAGGAGACTCAGCTGAAGAGTTTGATATATAATATGTGCATGTTGTGTAGACGTGTCATCAAACAAGTATATAACCAATACCGATAAGTTCCAATATTGTATTTTAATGTCGATTTTGGCCGATAATATCAGACATCTCTTCCCCAAAACACATCCGAGTACTTGCTATTAAAAATGATAGTATTTCCTGCTATAGCACTACTTATGCTCTCAGAGTGACAGTAGGACTGTGTGTGTGTGTGTGTGTGTGTGTGTGTGTGTGTGTGTGTGTGTGTGTGTGTGGCACAGCCTCTTTTCCCTTCTGCTTTCACACTGACCATGACAACACCTGAACATCCAAGTGCTGTCACTGACCTTTTAAGGTTTTTGAATAAAGCAGAGACACAAAACACAGCACATGAAAAGTCTGCTTGTGTAACCCAACTAAGTAGATATTTTAATGTTTCCAAACACACCTTCAGCTCAGCTCTGATTCATTTTTTTTAACAATCTTCTTGACCTGACAAGATTAATTGAATGCACTGATAAGAGTTTCACTATAAGGCCTGAACATTTGTGGAAGCAGGAACCTTCCAGCTTTGAAGCGACAGCGCTAACAACCACACCGCCGTGCAGTTCATGACCTGTACATTTCAATCCATTATAGTTCCTGCCACCGTAAAATACGCTCAGAGTGAAGACGTATAGTATGAGGGGTATTTAACTTAATAAACTCAATTCAATTCAATCCAGGTTTATTTGTAACAACAATGTCATCTCAAGGCACTTTACAGACACATCAAGTCAAATCTGGTTATTGCTATAAAAGCACCGATTGCCAACAATCTGTGACATAAAATATCTAATAACTCTGTTTCAAATCTATGACAAAAAAGAAAAAAAATACATTACAGAAGATACCATTGTTTAACTGAAGCTGAAAATAGCTGCTCCTGTGATTTTGGTAACTTATAGTAACAAAAGTCATTTCAGCTTCAAAATTCTCGGGCAGTACCTAGGTAATACTCTGGAAGGGTCGGGTCCTCTATTAAGTCATGTATGCTGTGACAGCTGATGTGATGGTAGCATGAGGAAGTGTCAGAGCTGAAATAAGAGGAGAGGAAGAGGCAGCAAAAATGACACAGCTTTGCCTCCAGCTGCACATGCCTGAACTGATGGAACAGAGGTGACCAGAAACTATCCATTTACTTTTTTTTTTTCCATTAATACTTCATTTTTATCTTCGACCAGCAGCATGTGGACACTTCTGACATCATATCATGATAAATTATGGAAAAAAAACTTTGATAATACAGGAAATGCTGTCCTCAATCCTGTCAGTTTTTCATTCAGCCTGATAGCGCAAAACCCTACAGTTTCATTATAGATTTATTCCTGTGCACCCTCCTCTACAAATACTGTTAAAAAAAGAGAAAGATGTGCAATTCTTCTTCAACTTCTTCAATATAACTCCACAATTTAAGAAAGCTTATTAATTTTGAATGACACCCAGTGAGAGGTATTTCCTTCATACATCACGTCATTCATCTACAGATAGAAAGCAAAGAAACACCTGTAGATCCAGGAAAGTCAAACTATTAAACAACAAAAAAAGGAAAAAGCTAGTGATCTCTCAACATGGGGGGATTGTGGATTTTAATCTATCAAAGATGATAGTGGTTGTACAAAAACAAATCCAGGCGTACTGGCTTTTCATCTTGTGAAATCTTCATATGGTGCACAAACATGTTTTGCAACCTGAATGTAGCTCTCAGAACATGGAACAGCAAAGAGTCGTCAGACTATTTCCAGATAACTGACTTGTCTGTAGCTGCGTGTTCTGATGTGTCCATATTTTCTTGTGTAAACAGATGACATAACCAGTAGGATAGACACCCACTTGAAGGCTATCTGGCACCTGTACCTCATAAGATATTTTCACTCTCACAGCAACCAGACTTCTCTTAAATAAAAAAAAAACAAAAAAAAACAAAAAAAAACCTTAAAGATGGACTAAAAGATGCTCAGTGTATTTCACACTTTACTGGTGCTTAAATATGACTTTTTCACATGAATATTGCATGTAAAAAAACATTAAAAAAAAAAGCCTCTTCACCTTGCAAATCTATTTAACATTGACTGAAACTAAGGTGCACACACACCTTTTTTGCTCTCTGTTTATGGCAAAAAAGACCTGACTGCTAATGAAGCAACGTGCCCTTGAGAACTCCCCTGCCCCTCCCAACTCCACCTCCTCCCCTCTCCAGCCCTCCTCTACTCACATGAAGTTGTTAGCAGCCTGCACCCTTCCTCCTGGGCCACATGAAGCTGTTAGCGACCAGCAACACCATAGAGCAAAGCAATGTGAAGAGAATGAAATATTATGCCACACTGCTGCATAATTGCCTCTTAGCCCAAGGGAGCTCTTGCGGAAAAATGAGCAATGCGTTGAGCCTAATGGAGCTACCCGCTGTTGGTGGTGGAGGGGTGGAATGAGGTGAGGCTGCCAGGTCCCGTATCTCCCTGCAATCCTGCATAAGGCAAATTTGCACTCTTTGATCTGAGCAGTTAAAAGGCTTCCTATTATAGGATCGTAGCATGATTAGGTGATACCAACCCTGCAGGTGAACAAATAGGTTCAGAAGAGGGTTAAAGAAACTAACCGAGGAAGCCAACTGCAGTAAAAGTAAGGGGGTTGGGGGTAAACTGTAGCAATAGATAAAATAAAACCCCACCATCTCTCAGGAGCAAGTCTGGATATAACTGCCTTCATGTTATATCCACTGCATTCTATTCATTTCATTATCACCCCCCCCCCCCCCCCATTCTTTTTATCTGTTTTGTTTTCTTTTTTTTCTTTTTTTTTTTTTTTAATAAATTTTTATGAAACATCTGGCAAATCACAGTGACTGACATGATGG
The DNA here is from genome assembly GCF_933228915.1 of Telmatherina bonti. Lineage (NCBI taxonomy): Eukaryota > Metazoa > Chordata > Actinopteri > Atheriniformes > Telmatherinidae > Telmatherina > Telmatherina bonti. The sequence continues at coordinate 16,849,702 of NC_136619.1, read as the reverse complement.
TCATGTTGTATGCTGGAACACAGCTGCAGTCTATCGTCTGTCTCTCGGGGGTTAGAGGTCAAGCACCACACCCTCCCTTGATGTAGTTTCCCCTCCCCGGATGTTCCGCCGTCCCTCTCCAGATGCTGCATTTCCTCTTTTTACTTTTTACTACTTGTAAAGTCATGGCTGTCGACAGCCTGTGAAAACCGCATTTATTGCCAGTTATGTGACGAAAAGGGAGAAACAAGAAAAGTCAAGTTCAAACATGCAGCTCAAGGAAAAAAAATCTATTATTTGTGCGAGTACTTAAAGAAACAATTCGTTTTAATCTAAAATGTGCTAGACTCAAAGGGGTTTCAGCATACATGTAGCTGCGACTGAGCTTCACTGTTCACAACCATGAAACTTGAAATGCTTGAAGGGAAGCAGCAGAGAAATCTGCTGCAACTGAGCCTCAAACCAATTTTTTCAAACGGCACATGGGCACTGTGTGACGTTATGTTGGCTGTCATGAAGGGAAAAACTGTGAATGTGAGAAGAAGGCTAGATTGTTAAAACAATTGTCTTTGTTGTTTATAACATTAAATGAATGAAGAGATATTTTTATAAATAAATCCAGGGATGCTCCCGGTCTACCCACAGCAGGAGCTGTCTGGGCATATTATCAATGCTGAGCTTGGCCAGGCAGAGAGCTCTGGATTAGATCAAAAACCATTAACTGCTAGCAACCTGGCAGCTGCATCCTGCAGCATGGAAATAACTGACCAAGCAATCTAGTCATCCTCCAGACCACTCATGTCTTACTCAAACTTATTTTCCATTATTGCAATCAGCAAATTGAATGTATTTACAAAAAAAGAGAGCAACAATTGCATAACGGAGCTGTGATTGTAAGGCTAATGCTTCTATCATTTAAAGCCAAAGCTCATTTATCCGCAGCACTCGCTGACTGCTACCCCCATCTACGCCTTCAGAGATGGACGGATCCGGCTGCTGTGTTGTGCCTGCAGGGGCATGGGGAATATCTGGATCTGACTGAGGGCATCTTTTGTGTGCTTGTGAAGGATTAAATGTGATTGACTTTACACCCCTGGAAAACAATGAGCAGAAAATAGCCAGACCACAAGGACTTCCTCGACCTCTTCCGAAGGTTAATGTCCCTTATAACCAGTTAACGTAAGTATTAGCAGCAAGAATGCTGTGACCAAAAACAACTCTAATGCAAAAACAGCTTATTTTATCATGAAAACACATTTTCCAATAACAAAGGAACTACGTGGATGTTGAGTAGAACTGGGACTTTTCTGCTCCTTTGACTTCATTCTGTCTGATCGTCCACGTCTGCAATAAGTGAACAGAGCTGATCTCACAGCGGCGGCTGGGGATTTGAGCTTTATCAGGTGCCATCCACAGATAGTGTGTGTCAGTCAGAGAGCTGGCTGACAAGGAAGGGTGTTTGCTCCTTGACCCGTAGCGGCTCACTGTTGAGTGTCATTCTGCTTAGTGAGTAAAGCTGAGAGGAGGCTTTCGCTTGTGGCTGTTCACTGCAGAAAGTTAAGTTATGATAAGCAAAGACAAAGCAACCCCGTCCGTTTTGTGCTCACATCTTCCTCCAATTTCAATTCATTTTTCTGCCTCGCTGTGTTTAGATGGATCAATTGCAGCGAAGAAGAAAAGAATTCATTTGCATGAGGTCTGCTTATAGCCAGCACAACTTCAAAATTCCTCACTTAGTTTATGTGAAATTCATTGTGTTTCTGCATTTCCAGCTACGCTTAAATGCTCCTGCTTTTCTATGAAGGCGACAGGTTTGTCCATCTCCAATGAAGATGTGTCTGTGTGTTGCTGCGTCTTCATCACCCTCCTACAGACACAACAAAAACAGCATAGCTGTTTGTGCTCCATCTTCTACTTCCTCCTGGCTTGCACAGCGCCAAGCTTGTGGTGGGTACACACTGTGGCCTCTGCCTGTCACATGTATGTGGATATATATTTATAGGAAGCCTGGAAGCCAAGACTCAGACCAAGTTTATTCATGCCTGGCCCTGAGAGAAGAGTATTTTGGGGCTTTTGCTATTTTTAGTTTTCTTAGAAATGACTTTCTGTTTCAGCTGGAAGCTGAGCTTCCTGACAGGCAGATGACATGATGAGAGGCACTTGCAGGCAGACCCACAGAGCCAAGTCACCTTTGTGAATCAAAGAAGAATTTGATCTAAATGGTGCTTGATAATCCATGGACTTCTGTACATATAAAGGAAACAAAAACCGCATATAAGAATAAAAGAAACAAAAATGAAAAGCTGTGAAGAAAGGCCTAATATCAGTGATGACATTCCTGGGCTGCTACATGCACTTGTGTATGGGTAAATTTGTTGTTTACTTTGATGACTGGAGGGAATAGACCCTGAAATGCATTTTCCACAACACACTGACATGTATATGAATGCATTATTTTACGGAGCCAGAGAGTAACCCTAAAGAGACACATAAACAAAGCAGAAAACAAGACAGAGGCGGGTGATGACGGAAGTAAGCCAGACAAACTAACAGAGACAAGGAGAGGAAAGGGAGGGAGTGTTAGAGACAGCAGGGACGTAGAAAAAAAAAACAAAAAAAAAACAAAAAAAAAAAAACAGTGCAACAGGGATTGAATTGAGAAAGGGAGGAGGGAAATTGAGAATTAGAGACAGGCAGGTGATGCAACTTTGTCACTGAGGGAGAAATAAACAAAGAGACTGCGACAGGAAGGGGAGGAGAGTGATGGGAAAAGAAAGTGGGATCCGCAGACATGGAATGCAAACCAGCACACATCACTTCCAAAATGACCATCACACTGAGGTTTGGTATTAACTGATTCAAAGTGAAGCAAACTCTGATTAAATCAGCAAAACGTCCTATTTCTGATGAGGTTAATTAAATTAATAAAACATCTCACTTTTACGCATGCATAGCTTTCTGTAACCACTGCTGCTCGTGACTGGTTTGCTAAGCTTCATTCGTATTCATCTAAACCAGTTCATTACTGTACTTTATGTTAATCCATTCAACGGCTGCTCATACATTTAAAAACAACATGGTCCGATTTTTCAAGAAGAGATATTTCACAAGATATATACAAACACTGTTCATGCCAACAGATGAAGACATGGGTTCACCAAAGTCATGTATAAAGTATTTTAGCACATTTTAAAGCAACTATTCTCATTATTATCAACCTAAACAAAGTAGAAATATATAATTGGGGCATATTTTTGGACTGGTAGAAGCTGCTGCAGATGTACACAGGTAAGCTAAAAAAAAAAAAAAAAAAAAAAGATGAGCTGAGAGAATGATTTCAAGTATTAAAGAACAATCTGAGGTCGAGACAAAGTTTTGTGACATCATTGGGACTAACTGGCCATGAGAAGTGATTAACTGGATTTGCTTTTTACGATGCGATAATGTCACATTGTAGAGCTACTCCCTGTGATTCGATCCTACCTGTGTTTCCACTACTGTATGTAAATGTGTGTTCATTGCAAGGCCACCGCCTGGATGATGGCGTTGATCTTTTGTGGAGCTCAACTACAATTACAGCTGCTTAGGATGGAGGTGAAAGCTCATTAATAGAAGACGAATTGGAACAGAGATTTGGAGAGGTGCCCGTCTACCTACATGAATCATCTAATAGCCCTTGCAGCTATTTAATGCAGCTCCGCAGTGAACAAACAAAAGACAAGCTGTAGATCAGCACGCTGACATGCACAGACAGTGAGCAGCGACACGATTAGTCATTTGCCGTCAGTTGCTTTGCAGCAAAAGAAACTCCATTTGGACGACAGTCAAACACATCTTTTTTCTTCACACAGAGAGAGAATGACTTAATGTGAGGCAGTGACAGACTTCTTGGATGATGCTGCTGGATGCAGCGCGTCCCACAGCCTTGTGGGAGCATAGCGATTTTCCTGCAGGCTGCAGCTCTGAGCTGTGCTCGTTCTGTAGCTATTGTTCCAGTGCTGAGATAAGACTGGCGGTGGATTAGAGGCGAGTGCACCCAGAGTTCAGGTTGTGTATAGCTGGTGTGAAGAGACTGGAATGTGATTGGTTCTGGGAAGGGAAACAGGAAGAGCGGAGGAAATAAACACAGTACAGGAGAAGGGAAAGGAAAGGGAAGGAAAGGACAAGACAGCTGAATATGTGGGCGCCTGTTGTCCTGAGGCATAATCTGCGTGGGTGGTCGCAGAAGAGAGGGACAGGGGAACCTAACGACACGTGGACATGGCTATGATGAATAGCCACTTTATGTCTCCACACCAATGGGGGTCAATAGCCCATTAATGGCAATAGCCCTGCAGCAAGAGTCAGCAAAGACCCTCTCTGCCTCAACCCTCAAACACCCCCTCCGAGGGCATGTCAAGACTCTTCATTCTGCTCTTCTCTGTTGCAATGAGAACACAAAGAGATTAGAAAGAAAATCCTATTTATGGCACCAGAAAAAATGCTTTACAAAAAGACACGGATCAGACAACAGAACATGTACGCGAACTTTAAGGAATTGCACACCTTGATATTTTACCTTGAAGCTGTTGAGTGAGAAAGATGTCAGTGTCTGTCATATGGCTGGGTAATGTGTCAGACGCGCCTGCTGGAAACTGTGCTTGTGATCTATCAGCATAACTGCGACATTGTCTTTGTGCATGGATTTACAAGCCAAATGGCAAACTGTGAAGGCACGGGATGCTAACACGGCACTATACACTTGTAGACACTCAGAGAAAGTAGAATCTCATGAAAGGAATATCACACTCTTAAGTCTTCTTTTACATTTTTTTCTCCTTTTATAAATTAATCCGGTAATCTCTTTTTGCAGCACAATGTAGACCAAAGCTGCAGCTGGGAAATCAAATGAAAATGATGTTTGTCACGCTGAGCAGTGCTGACAGTCACTTTACTCTACTTAGGCTGACTCTCATTAGTGCAGACGGATGAGTACTGAGATGCTGACATTTTTACGCAAAAACTGGGTTGCAAACAGAAGACAGCAGCAAAGCTGTTTCTTCTGGCAACAGAACACAAGCTGAACTTCACATGACCTCACTTCTACTATTACACAATCAAGCTGAACCTACAAAGACTCACTATGGACATTTGGAAAATAATGCCATGCATATTTTTCCTTATGAGACACAAATGAGAATAAAACTCCAGAATAATATGGCATAATGGATAATTAGTTCCATAGAGAGCACGAGTGTCTGTTTTGTAAAGAATAAAAAAGTGGTGGACTTTCAGGGTAAAAGGGAGAAAGATACTGGAGACGCCAGAAAGCTTGATATTGATTTTTTTTTTCCCTTCATCTGAGAGGGCTACTACTGCTGGAGCACCACGGTGACCTGTTTACCATTCTGTCCAATCCAGAGACGAGCATGTCCTCAGGGAGACGTGCATTTGAAATGCTTCGCCAGTGGAAATAGTTACACAAGCAGTGACCACACTCTTCTGACACCAGTGCCATTTTGACCTTCAGAGGAGTGCAGCCTTGTTGTTTGCGCTCGCTGCGTGATTATACATGCAGACAGTAAATACAGTAGGGCTGGATTACAGTGGTAAGCTGCTAACAGTGTTTACATGACTGTGCGTGATCTGATCCCGGTCACCCTGCTTCTGAGTAAACGAAACATAACATGATAAACAGAGGCTTAAGCAAAAGGAATCGCCAGCAGTTTTTCCACAGTGGCAGAGAGTTTGGGAATGTTTCTGAGACATATTGCTGCAGTTTATCCATCAACAGACGTCTATGAAGAGCCTCCCTACATCTCATTTAAAGTTCAAAATGATTCCCCCCAAGTCAATCAAGCACAAGACGCTTCATCCTCCTTGCTTCCAGTGTTGCCATCGCTGGTGTATGAATGTGCCTTAATGTTTAATGGTGTTTGCCGAGCCTGTTGGTGTGACATGGCTGCCATGTTTCCATCAGTCTGCCCCAGGGTAGCTGTGGTTACGCATGTAGCTCATCACCACCGAGTATGAATTCAGAGAGAATGAATAATGGATTCATTTTAAGGCACTTTGAGTGCCTTGAAAATCTAATCCATTATTTCAAATAAATAAATTACTAATCTTTAAAGTTATGTCTTGTTTCGTAAAACAATGAATATTTGGTGACTTGCCGTGTTGTTTGATTAAACTTGTACCTCGATGACAAGCAGAAAAAATAAGCAGACAAGTGGCTCCAAATCTCTGTCTGCTCTTTAAACAGCTTTTTCTGCTCCTTCCATTCACACACATGCAAAGACAAAATAATGTCCTGAAATATTATGCATCCAATTCAACTATTAGACATGACACGCTACAGTCAGCCTCAGAGTAATCCAAATGAACGGTACAATTATCTGGCTACAGCTTGAGGCTGTTTTATTGTTTACCTTTGCTTACTTTTAGTTCAAAAGCATGAATTTGTCTGCCCAAATACCAAAAATACAACATGAAAGTATTACTTATCAGAGATGATGATTGTGATAAACCTGAACTGGCTGCTGCTCCATCTGAACAATGCCTGCTGACTGATCCTGCTGTGTGTATCTCCACCAAGTAAACTGTACAAAACTGAAAGATTACTATATCTGAGGTTGTGTGTGTATGCGTGTGTGAGCTGGTGTATTTCTTGTCTGCCCTCTTCAGCTTCCATTACATCGGACATCAGACAGCCCGGAGAGAAACTTCTGATAAAGTCCAGTCAGATCTTTTGGCTCTGTCCAACCTGATTCCCTCTGACAGGCCAGATGGACCAGTGCAGGAGTGGAACATGAAATATGACCCAGCCTTGATGCTACAACAAAACTAAGGTAAGAACACACAGTTTAAACAACACTTGCACTCCCTTTACTGTGTAAATGGACATAAAAATGTGTGTTATTTAGTGCGCACAATCGAACCACATTTATCCAACACAAAATACAGCATTGGATGGAGGTGTATTTCCTGAATTGGTTATTTGTTTCTATTTCCTTTATGTTTTACTCACATCTTCACCTGTTGGCATCAATATGCCAACCAAGCTCCATGCAGGTGTAACTGAGTGCAGACCAGCAAAAACACAGCACACACTAGAAGGATGAACACAGCAGCAGTACAACAGATGGTCATTTGCATTATTTTCATCTGCATCACTGTGGCTCTGAGGACACAGGAGAAGTGCAACATGAAGCAGCTGGTTTCTAAAAATGCTTTACCTGCTTTTCAGATGCATGAAGATGGGAAATAGTGTAATTAAGTCATCCCGATTGGCTGAGACAGAAGCCAAAAATGGAAATGAAGTAGTGCTGAAACGCCACATGTGTTGCAGGTATTTTATTTGTGCTTTGTTTTCAAGTCCATTTAGTTTCTAGCAATAAAAAAAGTTTCTTTCAAATCTATGAAGTCTTGAACATTTTTTTATTTTTTTATTTGCAGCTTTGAATTCTTTATCCATTATTACAACTGCCACAACCACTTGGGTAGCCATAAAACAGCCATATGTTGCTTTTATTAAACCTTTCCTGTCAGTTACATATTACTTTATAACATTGTCTTGGTTATGACATTTCATTTCTCCCATAAGCCATTTGATTGATATGTCACAATGCATCAAAATCAAAATTCTACATCCCTTGGTGGCATTTAATTCAATATTTGACAACACTGCATGAGACGCATAATTTTTCCAACAGATGCGTTTTTAAAATTTCATTAGCTTTCACATGGCTCACTGTTAATCAAAGGGTTTTAAAATTCATGGGGAGAGCTTACACATCAATACTGCTGAGTACCTGCCCCTGAGGAGTAAACAAGACAATACAATAGCGAACAGAAAAAAGTAGAAAAAAAGTTTAAAATAGAGAGAGAGAAAGAGAGAGAAAGAGAAAAACAAGAATAAACCCCAGCAGGTTTTATTTGCACAGAAAAGACAAGAATACATTACAGTATTGTCATCAATCTATGTTGTTTGGGCAACTGAGGCTGATTCTGCATGTAATTTAGCAAACATGAGCAAAACTGATATGAAGTTAGACAACATACAAGACAGATAACTAAGAAAACAAAGACAATTCGTGTCAGCTCATCTGAACTCATCGGCTGAATGTCAATCCAAATAAACTCCCTAATACAAATCTAAAACAACATGCTGTAATCACACTCGTTTCAGTGCTGTCCCATAAAAAGCCAGCTCATTTTGCTTAATGAGTCAAAACACACAACAAAACCTACGGATTGCTGAACAATGAAAACAAATTGGCCCAGAGGGTGCACTGCGGAAAATTAGCTCTTGTAACACAGAAATGATTATTATGCCAAACTAAAACCCTAATGTAAACTTTGACAAAGCTGGTTATATTGCTAACAAATGAGCACAAATTAAATACGGAGACCTGTGTCATTCAGAGAAGCTCATGAAGTACAGGTGTGGGACTGGTTTACAGGCCTGTGATTGATGGTGTGCGGGTATTAGTGTTAAAGATTTCTGGCTTATTCCTTGGTGACCTCTGGCGGAAGTGCTGATATTCCAGTAGTAGCTTGTAATGAAAAAGTCACTAGCATTAGCATATTTTATGTTGGCGGCTGCATGTCTGTGAGCAGCAGTCTTATTTCAGAGTTGTGTTGTCTTCTTGTCTGCTTTGTCATTGCTAATCTCACTTTTTGTTTGGGATAACAATTTCAGGCTTCCCCTGACTACATGCCTAAGTGTCCTTGGGCAAGACACAGAACCACGCATTGTGCCCTGATGAGTCTATCTAGGTTTGTGTGTTAATGTATGAACGTGACATGTAGTGTGAAGCGCTTTGACTGATGAACATGAAGGGAAAAGTGCTGTATAACCACAGACTATTTGCCATTATTTTTACAAAAAAACAAAACAAAAAAAACTTATAATTTAGAGACACAATTAGATAAAACAATAAAAATTTACATTTTCTGCCTAATGTTTCTCCCCCCCCCCCCCCCCATCAACACTCGCTTGGCTGTGTAGTAATACTCTCAGCATCTGCTGTAGAAAATACCATGCCTGAGTTTTATAACATCTCTCTACTGGCTAGACCCCAGACATGTGGCTGCATCATGCCACATGAACTTCTTCACCACTTTCGCCAGCACCAACAAAAGCCCCACTAGTCACTCAGAAACCTCTGCCAAACATCCGTCAGCACGGCACAGATTTTAACAGTCCAAGTCCCAAAAAAAAAAAAAAACAAAAAAAAAAAACTTCCAGTAATGAAACTACAACTTTACAGCTGAGCTCTGCCAGCTCTAGTGTTTTGGGAAAGGCAGTGTCACTATTGCAGAGCAGTTATTAACATTTGACTGGAAGTGAGCTGGAGAGCTGCACGGCAGCTTTCCCCACAGAGTATCTTTGTACCCTGCAGTTAAAAGTCAATGGCAATCCCGTAAAAACACTCACGCCAATAAAATCGGATGATGCTGAATGAGTAATTTTTGCCTCATCCACTTCCCAGATCCAATAACGCGCTACTGTCATTGTGGAAAAAGGGAGATGATAAGAATGCCAAGGTATGTCTCATACCACTGACAGAGCTGCAGAAGTTGATGTGAGAAAATAAAACCAAAAGAACCGTTTGCCTCATGCCCACACAAGTTAAAACACAAACAAGCAAAACAAGTGTTTTATAAAATCTAATCAGTTACATTTAAGTTTAAAAACCACAAAAACGTTCTCATGATATTGATCGAATTACAGGTAATACAGAATAAGGTTTAAAGAAGGTAAGGAAACCACTGTAGATGGTAAACATGAAGTAAAGGTTAGCTCAGCTCCCACTGCATCCACTGTTTTCCTGAGGAGTGTAATCATCCTCCATGTGGTTTGGCGGCTTCCTTCAGCCTCAGAAGGAATGTGTGTTACTTCGCCAAAATCCCTTTCCCAAAATAAGCACACAAGCAAAAAAAAAGAAACCAAAACCAAAAAAAAAAACCAAATAAAAGACAAAACAAGACTAACCAAATAGCACCTATTCTGTCAAGAACACATTATCACAGGCTTATGAGCAGCTGCATGTTTCTTAAAGGAATGCCAACGCTGACTTAAGCCATCTCTCTATATACGTCATGCTGTGTAACAGAAAAACCACAATGCCTGTTTCCACAATAATTATTCATAGACTCAAGCATATGTGCACACAAAAACACTAAAAACTCCACCTTGGAGGGTAAAACCATCCATTACTGAGGTCTAAAATACCGCATCAGGACCTCACGAGGCTGCGATCTGCTCTTAGCCTGGTATTCTGAGAACCAGCGAGTAGGAAGCTTCTTCCTCCTCCATCTGTGTGGGCGACTTGTCACACAAGTCCATATTAAAGAAAGGTCAGCAGGCCTTCATGCAACTGTGAGACATGTTACATGTATGCAGCGAAAGGCACAGATGACTTGCGCAAATGCTTGAGCAGTAGTACACAAGGCACATACCAGGGGTTGACAACTACACACACACACCCAGAGCCATGTCACGCCAGTAAAATAATACACACAGAGAGATACACATACCTCCCTGCAGTGTGCCAAGGGTGGGCTGACAAGACCCATCCCGCTCTGAGCTGCTAACACATTCTTGCACCTGCTGCCTCCCTCCTGACTGCTGCTCATCCGCTCTCTTCTGGGAGCTCGCACACACTGGATTCCACACTTGTGAGGTGGCTGAATGTTGAGCAGTCCTAATCTCTCCACTATGCACAGTTGTGCTGTTAACCTCTGACAAGTGTAATTCTAACTCAGGCTGTGTTTTCTCCAGTGAATAAAACACACTTTAGCCGAGCAGCAGATTGAGGGGCTCATATGAAATTAAGCAGACGAAGAAATAGGAGTGATCCCCAACAACTTGGTTCTGATTGCGAGATTTTTGATTTATGAGGAGTTTGGAAACTCTGTGCATCTACAGCTTGTGTGTATGTGTGTGTTAGGAGTGTGAAATGTGTGATAGATGCAGGCACAGAGTCAAACATAAAGACGGAATGCTTCAGCAGTGTATGAGGTGGCCTACTAAACATACGGGGGCAGAGGCTCCAGTCCTTTGGGTGTGGAGATGAAAGACTCAGAAGTCTGACTTCTTGCACTTCCTGCTGAGACATAGGAAGCTACCAAAATCCTGTCAGGAACAGGAGGGGCCAACTTCTTCTGGCTCAGAATCTCCAGAGTTTGTCAGTCTTTCCTTTCCACAAAGCTAAACATCATCTCCTGTTTCTGTGTTCACTGTGATCACTCCACTAGCAAAAGAAAACAAAACATGACTCAGGACTTATGACGCTTATTTCTGAGAAAATACACAAAACTAATGTTGGAAGTGTCTTATCATGCACTCTGTGTACTGACATTTTCCGCTGCTGTTGTGAAAATTCTTGTGGACACGCAGCGAATGATGTGGCACCCGCAAACGCATTCTCTGCAGGCTAAATGACCTTTCTGCTGGCAGCCTGTGTAACGGGGGAGCCCGACTCTCGATCGGGTCCTGATAGGACACAGGAAGAGCAGCAGATGAGGCTGAAAAATGTTGACGACTCCAAGACCTCATGAATAAACACATGAAGGGAAGCAACAGACGATGCCGGTTGAGAGGGATTACTCCATCATGGTGGTTTTGTCTCACTGAAATGGCGACTTTTGTGTGGCTGTCTGCTTGCATTAGCAAGTTTCATTTATAATGTTCATTAGCCGTTCAGGGTCTATCTGAGCAGGACACGGGAAATCTGCCTCCCCCGGCTCCAGTCCTGATACACTAACAAGGACTATGTAATGCCTGCAGGACAATTCAATTAGGAGAAAGGCATTTGATCACCATTAAGACTCAGGATTCATGTCCTAAAAGCATAATTAATCACCATCACAGCTCACTGTATGGGACTGGTAGATTAGGTGTCCTAACATTTTCTGGAAGGTGACACATGGCTTCTTGGAAATGTTAGAGCTAAATGAGATTAGCCTGGTTTGCCTCTCTCAGCAGAATTAATGGCATTTCATTTGTTTTTTTTTGTTTTTTTTTTATTGTTTTACTTACAATAGATTCATGTTGAACAGCCATTTCTTGAGCCTCTCATCATGATTACACTGCTTCCTTTTGGAAGCAGCAGAAGGAGATGAAATCAATCAAAAGGAGCCCATAAGCAGAAGAGTTTCACTTTGAATCACAAACGCACTCAAACTAAAACAAGGAGGAGAACTGTGTTGAAACAAGATCTGGTTGTGCTGACTGAGACATCGCCAAGTGCAAGAAGAATGAGTAAGAGCTGACAGTGAAAAATGGGAAGGGAAAAGGAGAGAGAATAAAGATGCCAGAAAGAGAGACAGAGCAGTGCGTAGGCAGCCCTTAGAGCCAGATGACCCGCTGTTGGCAGGCCTAGCTGCTGGGCTCTCTGCTACTCTCAGCAGTGCCCAGACGCAGAGGGGAACCCAAGGTAATTTGTCCACTTGTTTGGATAATCCACCATCTGCCACAATGCGAAAGGCCCCAGGCCCATCCGCAAGCTTTTGTGTTGGACCCAAATACCAAACATATGGGAGGAAGCAAAACTCAGGTCCAGTTTAAACTGAGGGGCCTAAAAAAGGCTCAGCTGGGAGGCTGTAATCTCCAAAAAACCTTCTTCCTGAGCAGATCAAGTACATCGCATGCACAACTTATCCTTAAAACCATTTAAAGCATTTTATCTGAATGGAGATCGTCATCTTTCTGTTCTAATATCCCGAACACATCACAAGTCAACCTTGTGTGAGATCCAACTGCTGTAAAACAAAACTAAATACTAAATATTTTCTACTTGAACCTGCAATCATGTGATCCAGAAAAAGCCAATCACAAACTACTGTTTATTCCCATCATGTCATGATACGCAGTCATTCTTGATAATCTAAGCCTAGTATGACAAAACGCTACGCAGCTGGACAGTAGATGTCTGACTGAAATCAGAATTACGCTACTTGATTTCCTGTCACACAGAGGATGTTTAAAGCCTCATCAGCCATATGGTCACTGTCTTTTGCTTTCCCGCATCTTTCGTCAATATCAGTGTCATCTTCAGTCTCACTTAGCACGTCCACTCTTCTGTGTCCAACAGACCTGATGCCTTTCTGGTTTGGATGAATGAGACTGATCGAATATGTCAGAAAAGCACAAACTAAACCAAGTCAGACAAGACAGGGTCTTTGACAACTGAAAATAAAAAGACAAATAGGTGGAGTATTTAGGAACACTACTAATTTAACTTTCAATAGTTGCTAAGTATTGATGTTATTTGTACAGAAAAGAGGCCACAAATGGAACTCTTTATTTCTAAAAATTAGTGTAGGCACTAAACATCCATCTGTAGGAGCCTATGATGGAAATTATGAACAGATCAGACCGATGTAACCATCTCCTGACTCACATCTTTTCCATTATTACTACAGATTTTATCTCTGAGTCCAGCAGCTTCTCCTGCAGTGCAGAATTAACAGCCACCTCCTTAACTGCAACCCCTGGATCAAAGACCACCCTAATCCTCTGATGTAAAACAGCCCAGTGCTCTTCTTTCTCTGATGAAAAACGGACCACACTTGAGAATAAAATTAATCGCATACAAATACAGATGGTCGAACAAGTAGGCACCACCCACATGGTCACAAGAGGATAGACAGATTTCTGAAGAAAAAAAAGAGGCAGAGAAAATGGAACTGAAATGTCACGGAAAACCCGCCTGAAAAGGTTTGCCATCCTATCAAGAATGATAGCTTTCGATTTCCTGCTTATTTGTAAGGACAGGAAACTGAGAGAAGCATGCGGAGCTTTATCTGTAACACAACCGGTTTCTCAAATGACCTTTGAGAAAAAGGAAAATGACTTTCCAGATTCTGGAGGGAAAGGAGGATTCAGGCGAGGACTGAATGCCAACGATGGCGAGACTCCCGAGACGGCAGAGGCAAAAATAAATAAAGAAATTTGGAGATAATTAAATGAAGTGATCATCATCTGTTGAAAATAATAGTATTAAAAGTTGGTACCGTGATGAAAAAGGAGCAGTTGGGATGATAGAAGAAGAATGTGATGCTAAGTGACACTTGACAGACAGAGCTCTCTTCTTCTTTTATGATCAAAAACACTTGTGCCATTGGTACACAGTACTAGATTTATTTTTTTTTTTTCATATATTTTGAGTCCTGTGTCAGTGGTGTTCCCAGGATTTCTAAGTTACCACAACAATGGCGATCTGGCTAAGCATTAAAGTGCTGCTTGTTATCAGTGATGTCTGTTTTTAGGAACAAGCTTTGGAGTGACCAGTCTGTGTCAGTCTGCATAAGCATTGCCTTTTAGACATGGAAATCTGAGCAGAAAAGCAGCAGTGTCATTATAAAATACATCCATGTCGTTTCTATTTTTTTTCCCCCCAAAGTAAACTGATAGTTTATGTGAAGCTGATTTTCATGTGTTGATCCGTAGTGATGGGTGTGTGTAAGAAGTAGGAATTGAACCACTGAAAACCTGGAAATTAAGTTGTAATCCTGCTCTATACTACAGAACTCTTGTCTGTAGACAATTACTGAAGCGGACACGCTGGAGGATCTACTTTTGGTACTTCTACTTCAGAGAATACATGGCCATTTTTACTCCAGTTATGTAGCCAAGCATTATAACCATTCTCAATTCAGCTTTCTCAGGCCAGAAGTGGCTCCCAGTTCACAGTGGAAAATCCTGGTGTTCCTGTGATGCTGGCGTGCTGTGAATGCAGACTCCCCACAGACTGTGTTCACACAAAGTTCATCATTCATGCAATGTTCCAACATCGCTGTGACTATAACTGAGTAATGCTGAAAACATTTTTCAGGAGTTAATAGTGAATTACACATCTACATAGGTCTGTGCAGGTTTATGACTCAACCCAATATCTGAGTCCGATATGCCTCAATCAGCGTGTGTGTGGAGTTTATCTGAATGAAATGAATCGGACACTATAGGATCTGCTTTCATGTATAAAAGCTTCTTTTTGGCCAGTGCAGTGGATGGAATTGAGCTTTCAGATGCCTTTGAAGCACATAAATACTCTTTACGCATGACTATATTACTGTGAACACGCTTTTTCTCATTGCAACTGCTTTCAAAGTCATTTATTCAAATTTATGACCCTTTCTGTTGCTGCTGGTTGTGTTTTTATTTTTTACTGCAGTCTGTTCATGTTGACCTCACTGTGGACTGTGCAGGACTATTTTCAAGTCTATTTGGATCAAGTTTGTATGTTCCTTATCTAATGGTTTTATTTTAGGGAAAAGAGCATATGCAATTACAGATGTGTGTTTGCGATCAGCATCAGTTACTCCAATAAGTAATTTCCTACAGAACTGCAATTGTTGTTTTGGAAAAGTGGGGTCAGCTCATTTTCTCAAGCCCACCACTGGAACTTGAGCATCTGCATGCTCTCTCAGAATGCTGAATGAGTGCAAATTGCTGCTGTAATGAAGCTGTTGCATTATGGGGATGAACAGTGCTGAATAAACAGGATCAACAAGGCAGAGTGCTTCGTTGGGCCATCTGTGGAAGTACTTTGGCAAAGTGGGTTGTGGTGTTTACAACACTGGTGGCTGGCAGGGGGACAAAGATGACTTCTAGCTAAGTGGAACAACAATCATCTCTGTCTTTTACTCATCCAGAAATACAACTAATCAATTGCAAGAATGAGATGAAATCTGTAAAATAAGACTTAAATGGATGTCATTAAAACACAGCTAAAACAGCCTGTTTATTTTCCCCATTTGGGGAGGATTTTTAACAACAGGAAATCAAGTTAGAAATGTGCACATCCACTGTTAACATGTTACCGTACCCACTGCAGACATTCAGAGATATCAGAATGCTATAATAGCAGATGGGTCAGGTCATAGATGAATAAAACAGTAGCTCCTGCATTTTCTTTTCTCTCCCAGAATCCTCAGAAGTTGATATCAGTGTGGTGGAGGACCATAACGATCCTGAGTTGCATCAGTTAGAGGCGTTACCTTCTGCAATGCCTGAAACTGGAGCTCTTGGAGACAAGCTGAGAAGAAAATCAGCTTCCGAGCACAAACATCCAGAGTGACAAGGTTCTTAAATATATCGGGTTTCTCAATGGGAAGCATTGAACAGAATAAACAGCTGATTCCATATCAGTGATGGTTTTGCAAGATTCAGGATGATCTGAAACAGGGATTTGCTGCTTGACCTATTTTTAAGCAAAGTGATGCCGATTTTGAAATGTTTGGTTGAAATGTTTACATTAATAAAATACTGATTATTTGTATCAAATTATAAACATGATTATGTTTTGCGTATTACTGTGTTAAAATATATTTAGCTGCATTAGTAATAAAACACAATCACATTAAAAACAAGAAAATACAAAAACTATGGTAAAATATAAAAATATTTTAAAAATAAGCTCTAAAAACAAAAACTGATGCAGGAACAATTTTTCAGATAGCAGAAGTTTTAGGAGTCAAAATACAAGGTAAAGCCAAAAAAAAGAAATCCCTTCAAAGTTCTTCTGACTTTAGGAAGTCTTTCAGAAGCACATTAATAGCTCAGGGGCTGATTCAAAATGCTTTATAGACTGCACAACAACAACAAAAAAGGCTAAAATGTAGGAAAGATGAGGTGCAGAAACACATGCGCAAACACACACCCACAAACACACAAACAAACAAATACAAAACACATCTGAATATTTACTGCGCTATAGCAAGTAAAGATGAAACATTATTTCCACTGTGACACAAATAACGCATTAGCATTCACTCCTACAGCACCATGAAATAATGTCAGCTACACTTTAGACCCATTTCCTCCACGACTCCGGATCGGGAAGGGATGGTTTGTTGTGGTTTAATTTGGTAATCCCTGATCTCTGTGTTTCCATAGCAAACTGTACTGTCATCTGAGACCAGATACAGATATAATAAAGAGAGTAAATATGTTGTCCATGTATGATGTCCTCATATTTTATGGTTTATGGTAAGTCCACCTGTCACTAGAATTAGTGACAGGTATGGGAATTAGACATTCTAACCTTTCAAATTCACGTGAAAATGCACATTAATAAGGAAGGTGTGTATTATGAAACAAATGCATTTTAAAGCGAGAGAGGGAGAAAAAGAATTAATCAGTGTGACATCAAGTCTTTCCTTGACTTAAAACAAAGAACGTTTCAGAGAAACAAAAGATGACCATGGTGGACATCCAGCAGTTTGTATTCTTTCTTCTTGGCATATAGCTTTAAACAACAAAAAATCTGCTGTCCCACATAGGTGGTGACAATCTTTTCGAGCATTCAATGAATAGCAGTGTGTCAGGTTCCACCCACTGGGGTTATGCTCATATTGATATTCTGGAACGCTTCCCAGGTGCAAAAAAGTGTGTCCCGTCCACATGTCGGCACACAGAGATGGAGTACTTTGTGCAAATGAAGATTTTAATACCTGCGTACAAAATATGCTCGAATAATCAAGTACAATGTAATGAAAGATAAAAACATTTATCACAACATGATAATATACAACTGATCATTTTACCACTGACAGTTTCCAATGTGATGTCTGATGAAAGAGCCCTTGTTGAGGTCAAACGTGACATTTGGCTAAAAGGGCTGGCTGTAATAACTAGCCCATTCTGCTGTTTAAAAAAAAAAAAAAAAAAAAGCTTTAATTTCATTCTTATTCATATCATGCTCCACAGATCGGTACATGCTAAAGACTAATACATCCCGATCACATGAATGGCTACAGTCATCAATGCATCAGCCTGGATCAGCTCACTTTCATGCCAGAATCCCAATCTCCAGATGTCATAATTACTTGTCTCCTGGCATTCATTAGGTAACATGCAGATTTCCCTCCCTCCCCCATTGGATTTAATTGACCGCTAAAAGCCAACCCAGCTAGAACAAAAGCCAGACAGTCAAATATCTCAGAGAATGAAAAGAGTGCGTTTTGCATAAGAGTGAGTCCTGGACAACCC
Organism: Telmatherina bonti; assembly: GCF_933228915.1. NCBI lineage: Eukaryota > Metazoa > Chordata > Actinopteri > Atheriniformes > Telmatherinidae > Telmatherina > Telmatherina bonti. The sequence continues at coordinate 16,831,743 of NC_136619.1, read as the reverse complement.
TGAGCATGGGCTATTTCTGTATTTTATGCACATACCACATGCACCTGCGCACAGCCTCATCCAGCAGAGGCTCTGCATGATGTTTCTTACCCGATAAGCACGAATCATCTTTAAAAGTCGGGTAACATGTTATATAAAGAGGCAGATCAGAAGAAGCTGAAGAAACTATAATTATGGACCAGAGTTAACTTGACTTGCTAAAGAGGTCATCTCATGTTTTTACAGCTACCTTGGCAGAGCACAAATTTAAGCTGCTGTGAAACAGAGTGACGGAACAAGCACTTCCTATCTACAAGGGGATTTCAGAAGTTCTTCATTGTTATTTTCTACGCTGAATGACAACAGTCTTGTGGTTGTATTAAATTTCCCCATCAGGCAAACACACAACTGATCAGATCCCTTTATCTTGCAAACATGTCTGCTCGAATCTCTGATCAGACTGATTTTAATCAGATAGATGGTATATTTGTTGATGTAAATGTAGACAATGACTGCCAATTCAATCAACGATGGAGTTAATGCACGTATAGAATATTAAAACACACAACAAATGTCGGGCATCACTGTGATTTCCTTGGTTGAGATGGGCACAGAACTTAAAGTACATATTACAGCAATGTTTTCTGCCCAGCAGAAGCAGTTATGGGCATGTGTGAATAAAGTTTTCAAATAAGAGTCTATCCACTACTGGTCTCATTTTTGCTGTCATTCTGTTGACAATGATGGAGGCCTGATAGCGAGCAGTTCGTTGCTCAGCACTCAGCTCAAACGTCTTATTCCAGCACTGTGTAGACCTTTTTTTTTTCTCCTAATAAGCTAAATGTCATGGTGGCACACTGGCTATTCACACGATGAAAAACACAGATTTCTTCACCTAACACAGCTGAACATATTATGAATTCAAAAAATGACTACTAAAATAAACATCTCAATTGCTTGTATTAAGCAGGTAAAGGGTCAAAGGAGAAAAGAACTGCAAAATTAGAGATATTTGCACTTGCAGTGCGCCCCCTTTATCATCCAATGTCAAGCTGAATTTAATAAAAACCACATATTCTTATTCAAAGGCCTTTAAATGGAATAAACTAGATGGATTTAATCAACAATGCATCCTTCTAAGGCCAAAACACTTATCAGATTAACAAAATCAGCAGTAACCAAGGCAGCTCCATTGCTTATTATCCTGTCATTTAAACATAGCTTTCAGTCAGTTTGCTGTCCATGTGCCATATCTCAATTACACCTGCCCTAGCCCAGATGATGTTAATACCCTTAACTCCTTTTAATGCCATTTGATGTCACAGCCAATCAAGCGATCACACACAAGCTGAGGTTCGAGAGAGCAGAACGGTCTCATTTTGCTCCCTCAATTTGTTTAGTATTCTATTATCCGAGCTGCGAACAGATTGAAATACCTCTGCACACTTGGAGAATTGAAGACAGTTTAATTAAATGTGTCTTGACTGAATAGGAGTGTGTTGTTGCAGTGTAAAGTGGCCGTTCAACTTCAGGGTCTGTCAGCCGGCTTAACTGCAGCATAATTGTTCTGGAGAAGATTCTGGCAGACGGTGGACTATGAAGGTCGGCAGCACCAAAGGCAACCGAAAGGTAGCTGTAGGCAAAATGATGATGTGTTCCTGCTATTCACATTAAACCTCAGAGGAAGAAGTGCATGTATGGAATGTAAACAGGAGAGGTGTTGCATTCGAGGACTTTTTTTTTTTTTTTTTTAATAAACATTTCCCTCCACAGAAGATATGTGCATAGGGAACTAGATGTGATTTCAACAATGCATGTTGTGGTATCTATGAATATGTCCAGCTAATTTTAGACTACATAGTCCAGACAGTTTCATCTTTAACACTTGTTTTTTAATGTCACACAAACAGCTGGAAAGATGTAAGATGCTTATGTCTGTAATTCTTGCTACAATTACAGAAGCACCAACTGGGACTTCATTGATGAGTTTGGTTTCAAAGTTGGTTAGTTACGTCTATGTATAAAAAAATAAAAAATTAAAAAAAAGATGGGTTCTTTTGCATCGTGCTTGTTAGCAATCACAGATAGTCCAGCAAAACAATCATTGAAGGAGCTTTGAAATCTAAATAGCGTGTAGTAGAATGAACTTTTCTATAGTCTACTTGATATAAATCACTATGTCAATCATTGTGCTATATTCCTGCCAAAAATGCCAACCATTCCGATGCTATCAAATTAAATGCTTTTCACACAGTGACACAGGTCCTTTAACAAGTAAGCTGAAAGGCTTTAAATGCTTGTGTTACACAGTCAATGTACCAAAATGGGCCCAGCATGCTGTTCACACCAATCTTAGCAAAGTCTGAGGGTTGATAATGATTAGAGCACATCCACATGAGAGGAAGAGAAAAAGAGGCATTTGCACTTTTCTATAGTGTAATCATCGCTGGCTTAACTGGAAGTTTGTGTTTGTCAATATTTGAGTGAAAGCATAAAAGTTTAAAAAGTCTGTAGATCTGCTGAGTTAACTTTGGCTATTCTAACCTCAGGACTGCATTTTTATTATATTTACCAGCATCACAAAACAGATGAGCTAACATGCTGTTGTGTACTGGCTGCTATGAAACTGCACAACTACAGTAACGTGAACAAATGAGACTCAGCAGATGTGCTGAGATGCAAGTCCAGTTCAGTGAGTTCAGAAAATAACTGCACACACGCTTACACACACACAAACAAACCTTTATACCTTACTGTGATGATCACATCATTGTTTAAATGGGAGCATCATCCTAACGGTGTGGATCAAGCACAGGGTTCAGCTGGTTACTTCTCAACAACATGGACAATTGGATCTTTAGAATATGAAAATCAAAGGTCAGGGCCACAGAGGACAACCTCTATGAATATAAATTAGCTGGAAAGGAGAGCTGCCAATCCAGGAGTGCAGAAGTAAAGGTAGCTCTCCCAGTCAGACAGGGTGATGTACACCAGTTTAATGCATAAGAAAAGTTTAACAACTGCATAACAACATGTAACTTTGCACTTCCAGTGATCACTATTTTATTGTTATCAAGTGAAAACAGAAACAAAAACATAATTAGCAACCAAAACATTTCTGACGCCATCTCTGTATGTTTCTGCTGCTGACAATATGCGCTCTAAAGTTTTTATGCCAACTATTTTTGAGTGATGCTTTTCAAAATTAAAAAAAAAATAGGGGAGCTAACAGGGTAGAAAAATGCAGGAAATATGTTTATCTGCTTCATTTGCACATTAGTGATTAGAATCTGTGTGTCCACAACAAGGCCTGCATGTAAAAACACACCTTAGCATACCAGCAGCTTCTGTGGTGACATGACAATGGATACAATTCTCAATAAAAATAAACAAAAACAAACAAAAGCCCAAACATACCCACAGACCACTTGTGTGAGTGATAAAGAAAGAAAGCATACCTGTATGTAAACTAATCTGTGTATGATGAGAATTTTTCCAAATGTAAAAATGTGCTTTATTGGTGAAGAGACTCCAGAGAAAAACTTTTTTTCTTGCTGATATAAAAAAGTAAAACAAGAGGGCTGTGATTTTGTAAGTGTATCTAAAACTGTATGATTTAATTAGAGCTAATGTAAAAAAAAAATAAAAAAAAAAGAATAAGAGGAAGACTATTTGTTTGAGAATATGAAAGCAATGAGTTGACATGCGGTACAAAGCGTTGACCACTTTATAAAGTATTAGTTGTTTGGTAGATCTATGCAAGTATGCATATTTTTCTCCTTTAATATTGTTCATTATGTTCAATAAAGTAATTGAAGGAACTAACTCTAAGAAAGCACCAGGAAACAAAAACTAACATAAAAATGACAAAGCAGTTTACCAATAATATCTGAAGACCTCTGCAAAAGCATCCGGACCTCATCGGCTGGATGAGCTAAATAGATTGGTTGTTTTCTATTATTTGCTTTATATTAAGAATGTTGAAATAATAATAGACTGCTGCTTTAACCACATTATTTTGACTGTTTGTGAAACTATAAATCTGAGTTGTTGACTCTTTACAGTTCCATCATACAGTGTGCAGATTGTGTATATGCATCACAAAGCACATGCAGGCCTTATTTAGCTAAACAATGAGCTGTGCCTGTTGTGGGAAAAGGCTTCAAGGGATAAAAGTAAAACTTGCATCTGAATACATGTCTGAAGACAGGTCTTTTTAACTAGTAACAGTGTTGATTGGGGCACAAACTGCTCTCATAGTAAAACATTTATGTTTCTTGGAAACCCTTCATGGAGAACACACTTGATAATCAACTTACAGAAATCTATTCATACTGTCAACAGAAACTCCGCAATGCAACTATCAGTCTCAACTACTTAAACATTTACAAATCTTACATTGTGGCTTTGAAACAGCAGGACATTAATAAAGTATTATTATTTGAGAAGTGCTATTCTTAAGTACAAACATAATCTTATTAATTCATAAATATCACTTATATTTATGAATTAATATTTATCACTGACTTATATCACTTCATAAACAAGAGATAAAGGCACCAGAAGCTTGGCTGCTTCTCTCTGCTACCACTCATCTACCTTCCAAAGAATTCTGCGTAGCAAGCTTTCAGATCCTCTTCTTTGCATTCTCATCTCCTGATTCAACACTTTCCAAGGCCCGCCTAAGCTCGTTTAGGGTATTTTAATAATGCATCATGCAAGATCAAAGCCAATTAAAAGAGCAGCCTTTTTGACTCTCTGGCTCTTAACCTCGTAAGGCCTTCAGTTCCGATGAATAAATGATCAGCCGACAGGACCTTGTGTGCGTAAAGTGTCGTTGGTAGATTGAAGGGTCTACTTGTGCAGGCAGCAGTGCACATTCATCGTTTTAGGCTTACTCAGATCTCATGGGCAAACCCGCAAAGATTTAGTACATCTGCAGTGTTGGCAGTGCCGCTCTTTAAAGAAAACACTGATCACCATCAGCTTATCCAGTCCCACCTCTGACAGTCCCATTTGTAAATAGCATCAGTATGCTGACAGAGGTATTGGGGGCATTGGGGGTCTACAACAGAGTGTGATTTTAGGGACAAGAGGCCTCAAACAAACAGGATAGTATTTTCAGAATGGAGACAGCTGGAGACACACATGCTTTGTCTGTTTGTGCAAGAAATACACAAAAGGCCCTCCATCAGCACAGCAATTCAAATAAACTTACAGTAACAAGCCTGCTGGTGCAGTCAGTACTTCATTGGAGAGGTTGCAGCTATTTGTAGATCACTTTAATGCAATATTATAAAAATTAAGCCTTTCTAAAGCTTAGAAAGCAACAAGGCCTTATGATTAGGGTTAAAACTTTACAATTGTGAACACTGTTGTACCCTGAGCAAGCACAGAAATGCAAAAAAAAAAAAATTTAAAAAAAAAAAAAACAAAAAAAAAAAAACACATTTACGTCTCATCTAATAACACACAATTTTCTACTTACATCCCAGATGGTTTTCTGCAATATGGTCATATTACAGAGAACTTTGGCACAATGTTTCATTTTATTTGTGCACCAGAGACAAACTTTGTAATATTTCATTGCAAAAACACAATTCCTTTTCTCAGGACAGAAAAGTATGTTGCATACAATCCATTCGTTGAATTTAAATAAGAAAGAAAAAACACTCATCATTAAAGGTAGCGATAAGAAAGACGGGATGTCAAAGTCCCTCTCTTTCATTTTGTTTTAAGAGCATGACCCATTTCTTTCACTGACTCCCATGTACATTTCGTCTTCTTTTCCCTCGTACATTTCCGTGCTTTCACAGATGAGAGGCCTGAAAAAGAATGGGAGTTTTCATTCCGGATCTCCTTTTCAATTAAACTCCCTCGCTTTGCCAGGAGGAAAAGCAGTCCAGCTCTTATGCAATCTTCCTCCAAATACTGAGGCTAAGTGGCAGAGGAAAGAGAAAGACGCCGAGTGAAAAGAGGGAAGGAGGACAGAGAGGACTGAATGGAGCGCGATTGTCACAAGTGTCTGTCACCGTCTGACCCAGTGAGTGGCTTTCCTTTGTCAGGATATGGAGAGCCTGTGTGGGAGGGAAACAGGGTGCTTCCGTCTTCATTCACAGGCTTACTTCACAGACACAGCCACTGCCGCCACACGCCTGCGCACAGCTCATGCAATCATACCAGGCAGCAAATAAACGCAAAGTCATCCTGCCTGATGTCATGGGCCCCTGCCTCTATCCAGGTCCCAAACCGCTCTGTTACAGATGCACCGGTTTCCGTTGAGGAGGCTGCAGGGACTGGTGGAGATGTTTAAAAAAAAAAAAAAAAAAAAAAAAAACTGGGCCTTACTGGAATTGTTGAGAAAGTGATAAATACAGGGTGATAACAAAACTCCCCAGGGAGCAGAGAAAAATCCAGAATGAGAAATGGGAAACAAAAGCAGGCTGTAAGGTTCTGGAAAAGTGCTGTGGTGGCTGCACATAACCCCCCCCCCCCCCCCCCCCCTCCCCCTCTCCTTCACCCCCTGCATCACCATTGGCCCCCTGTCTGCATCTTCACATCGCACAGCCGCTGTTGGAAACACTAGTCTTTCCTACAAAAGGCTTCTCATGCTGGGGTTGTCAGCACGGCACTTGACTGCTCCAAAAACGCCCAATGTGCCCAATTACACAACATGAGACCCAAATTACACTGCAGAATGTTGGCCAGCATTAAGGGGAAAAATATATACACTAAAGGGGCAACACAGACTGAGATTTGCATGGGTTCAAAATACTAAGCAGTCTAATCACTGTTCACATATTAACAGAAGCACATACACACTTACTTCTAGAGATCGCCTGCAGTAGTCTGCATAATCACTACCTGCATGCAAAAATGTAATATTCACAGCAAACAATCCCAACGAACTTCCAAGTTCAGGTTAAGGAGATGCTCCAAGGAAGAGAAGCCTCTAAAAATTACATGACTCCTTCAAATAATGGGAAGGAGGCCTGCGGCATTTTGTTTTGGGTTAAATGAACGTAGGGTGGAGCAGATTTGCTGCCAGGAAGTGAAAAAACCAAACAAGAAAAAAACAAACCATGCCTTTTTTTTTCAAATACACAACTTTGGGTTGAAAACTAGAGAGATTGTAAACTAAAAGAGAGACACAAGATTGAAAGTTAATATAATCTTTGATCCATCCAACATCTTTTCTTTCACTGTCCAACATTACAAATAAGGACCAAGTTTAAACTAATGTCAGACTTTAGCTCACTGTTTGGTTGCGTTTAGATGTCAAAACAACTTGTGTGTGGTCAGTGAAATATTAGGCATTTCCACAATGTTAACTTGCACTACCAGGGTACCTTAGTTACTGTACTATGACATCTAAGTCTTTTTATGGCTTGTACTCTTGCTACCAGATGTCCAAACCACTTCAGCTGAATCTGTTCAGACATCCAGAGGTCTGAGTTCCTCACCCTGCTTCAAAGGATGATATCAACCTATGACAGGGCAGGTTTAGGGGACTATTTATTATTTTTTTTAAAATAACTTAAAAATCACTTTAACCACAGTTTCCCCAAAAGATACTTGAAATACCACTGATGCTGCAAAATGTGCATTTTCAATTTTCTTAAAGACAACAGCTTCTGTTCAAACCTGTGTGATATAAATTATGTCAGCTCTGCCAGCCCACAAGGCTCTAATGTAGGGGTATCCAACTCTGGTCCTCAAGGTCCACCAACCTGTAAGGGTTGGGAGTTTTCCTGTTCCAACAGACCTGACCCAGATTAATGGGTAATTAGCAGACTTGTGTAGTTTGATGTCAGGCTCAGCACAAGTCTGCTAATTAAGTCTGATGAGAGTCAGGTGTGTCACGGCAGGAAAACTCCCAACATTTGCGTGACTGGGGCTCTCAAGGACTGGAATTGGTCCTTCATCTTCTAATGAGAAGAATATGAAGCTGCAATGTGCTTTGCAACAGGACGAACAGGATGCAACCACTATGACTACACATGAATAAATATCCCTTTACAATGAATACAAACTAGACAATGATGAAAAAAAACAAACAAAAGAACAGCACCATGGACACTTGTTTCACAGCATATTTCTAAATCCTGTTCCCCTGGAACCACTGCCCTACATTTTTTTAGAGGTATCCATACTTTAACACACCTGACTTGAATGAATGGCTCATTAGCAGGATTGCAAACAACTGGACAGGTGGGTAAATTAATCTGCATCAGGTGTGCTGGAGTTGGAAAACTAAAAATGCAGGGCAGTGGTCCCTGAGGACCGGGATTGAAAAATGCTCTTCTAAAGGAACAATTATGGAGGAGAATTAACCATACACTTAAAAAAAAAAAAACAATAGTTCAAGAGATGAAGATTGATTTAATACACATTTATGGAAATCTGTCAGATGCAGACAACTACAATGACTTTAACCACATTACCCAGTCTTCCTTCCTTCCTTTTTCATGATTCTTATAGTTAGGATATGAGCATCTGAGTTGGAGTCTACATGTGCGAGTGTCCAGGTTATGCTCTTTGCTCTTATAGTTATGGGTAGTCTAGCCATCCATTATTTATGTAGCGATGGGGACGTCACCTGATGTACTGAGAAGTACCTCGTTCTACTTCTCTAATGTATAAATATATAAATACATGACAATATTACCCATCTCTAATTTATTTCTCCTTTTTTCTGGAAGTCTTTCTGAATAAGTGCAGTTGTACATGTTGATCTGTCTTTCCTGTCCTCTCCACCCCAACCAGTCGAGGCGGATGGCTGCCCTCCGTGAGCTGGGTTCTGTCGGAGGTTTTCTTCCTGTTAAAAGGGAGTTTTTCCTTCCCACTGCTGCCTCGTGCATGCTCAGGATGGGGGATTGGATCGAAGTCATGATTCGATGCAATCAGTTGGTTTCTATTTCTATTATAGAATATGTATGAATTGGCTTGAAATGTTGTGTATGTTGATTCGTGTATGTAAAGTGCCCTGTGACAACATTGTTATGAAGTGACGCTATACAAATAAAGCTGAATTGAATTGTTTCTAATGACCATTTTTCTTGAATGCATCATTTTTCCGGTGTCAATACATCTCATCAATGTGATGTTAAAAGAGGGTTGCAGACACCAATGACAAGCCAAGGAGCTGAGCCAATCATTACATTTGGTTTATTGGAACCTAACTTGGTTTAGGGCTAGCATTAAGGCCCATTCATGTTCCCTTACATACATGATAGGTACATCCATTTCAAGTGTTGTCATATGTTGCCGGCCTTCTTACTGCTAGATGTCTTCTACGTTTCTATGGTTAAGTTACTTATCTCACGATTAAATACTGCTGAGTTTAGCATTTACTCTGCGTTCCAACATCAGTTTCAGACATGGACTGGTGATGGTAAAGCACCACTATAGAGTTTTTTGCAATCATCCATCTCACCACTGTAGAGATGGCTGGAGCCAACATTCTCCTTCTGTTCCTCTTCTTCTCTGGTTTGTTCCTTTCGCTGGCCACATCGGCCATACTGCTCATAACCCCACAGTTTCCAGTGGTATTGCTTATTTGTGAGTCAAGCAACAGATCCACAGAGCCCCTGAAAATGCACCATTACTTTTACTGATTGCTTCAAATTTGGATAAAAACTGCTCAAGAGCATGTTGACAGCCAAAAAATTACATCCATTTGAGGAATGGTGAAATTTGAATAATTTAAAAAGCAGTGTAACAAGGGAAATTAGTTTTAGACTGTTATCTATGTTAAAATAGAAAATCATTCTTATCTTACAGTGTTTTTCAAAAGCACTCGGAATTTCCTAAATCAGATCTTGTCAGCTGTTTACTTCCCTTAAAACCATCACCCTGCAGAACCATGTTGATTTGATGTCTTTTGGCTTTGGTGTTTGGAATTGTTTGAAGTGTGCCCAGGGTAGAAACGTAATGCAGGATGAGAGAGGTCCCCATTGTTATTCTGATGGTCCTGGAGTCTAAACACTGTGCCTTTGTATGGTCAGGAAATGACCCACCTGGTGCAATCCAAGTATATGGGCTTTACTGCTCAAGTGCTTTGTTGTCCTGAACACTCCTCTTAACTCAGAGGGAGCACTCACTGCTAAGCTGTGGCTGAAGAGGGTAAGGGTCTCTCCATATAACCCCAGAAGAGCTTTGGTATGTTTCCTCTCCAGAGACTTCATCTGTTTTATGCATTCGGTGCACCAGCACAGCTCTGAGAACACATGGTAGGTCAGGTAAGGTGGAAACATGATCAAAGGAATAATTCAGAATTTATACATTAGAAATATTAAATGTATGTTTATGCAGGCCACTTTCAGAAGCACATAAACAAACACAACCCAAGGGAAAGCAGTACTGACAAGAAGTCAGCCTTCCTTGACAAAATACTTTGACGACCAGTATGTTTCCAAGAACTATATGAGAAGGAGCTTAACCCTTCACAAGTCTGATCAGACTAATCCCATTTGCTTGTGTCATTCCTTCACTCTTTGAAAAAAGAATCCCAGCTAACAAACTGTCTAATTAACAACATCACATACGAGTATTGTCGTCTGCAACTCCCCACTCTAATTCACTTACTCTCTCAGTGGTGCTACTATCATGTCCATAGGCAAAAATAAGACATTTAACTGTGTTCTGCTATTTGCATTTGAATGAGAATTACCATGCACTACCAGTGAAGATTGTTGAAAACTGTGAAGAATCATTTTGACTGAAGTTATTCACTCCACTCTGCTTTATCAGTGCCATTTCTTCTTTTTACTAAATCTAAACCAAGAAGGCAGCCAGGGGACAACAAGACGGCCCAAATAAGAGAAGAGAAAGACATTGAGCCAAGTCTACTCTGTGTGTTTGTGGGTCCTGATGAGTTTGACTGAGAGGATATAGAGAGGGTTTCCTGCAGGGCAGCAGTCTGCTCTGAATGGGCCAGCTGTTCTCTACTCATTCTGTGTCCCAGTACCCGCCGAGGAGCCAGGCTCTGCCAAAAAGGAGGACAGAACAGACTCGCTACAACGCACACAGTGACAAAGCCTGCTTTTACGAGGCCTTCCATTCAGAGGTTACCAACAGGCCTCAGGATAACTGGGGAGACCATAGGCTCCAAGCAGGGCAGAGCTTCTGCTCCTTCTTCGCCTCACTCCTCAGGATGTAGTCCACCTCTATTCAGTCCAATGACTGGCCTGGCTGACCTGGCACAGCTAGTCTGTGGGTGGCCTCAGCGCCCCCAGGGAAGTGTTGATGTGCCTGAAGTCCAAGTCTGGATGCCCTGCCGGCGGTCTGCTGACAGTGACATGTGGACCTGCTGACGGAGCACTGAGCGGGAGCTGAGAGCAGCAAACATAGCCAGACATCTGTGGACTTGTGTGGGGCAGCAGAGGGTCGACCCCTGAGGTTGATGGGTGGAGAGTAATGGATGCCTGTACTTTATTTATCAGAAAGTGCACATACAGACAGAGCATAAGGACATAATGGGCCAATTGAGTGCAGTCAGTTAGTCGTTAACTTCAACAACTGACTCTCAATTTTGTAGAATGGCAGACTTTGAATGTTTCACTCTGCAGGGAATAAATCCAACCTGGCAGCAGCCCAAAAGTCAGAAAGTTCAAACTGATGCATCACCTGGAGAGGCTCTGACGGGTCTGAGAGCGTTTCCAAATCAACACGTGCTGCTTGTCTCACTGACAAGATGCTTGATATAATACATGCATTCTCAGATTACTAACATACAGGGGAATCACCATGTAGAAGATTCACTGAAATTGTCATGAGTAAAATTATATTGATAGATCACAAGGCAATAAGCAATAGATATCAAGACAGAATGATTTTCTAATCTCACTTCTAAATAGACTACATGGCAGAATCCATGTCTCATCAGAACAGAATTGCATGCTGTTGATCATATATCTTCAGATGCATATAAAAATAGAAACTAAACAATCTGAGATGTACAGTACTCATCCAAGCTGCAAATGAAGAAGTGTTCGATTAAAAATCTTTGTCACAAACACAATAGATACTCTTATTGTAATTATTTTCTACATCCCATTTGTATTACAAAGTGTCTGACAAAACCACTTTCTAGTAATTAGCAGGAGTCCACAATTGCTTGGCTGTCCATTCACAAAATTACTTTCTTAATCAAGGCCAGCAAGCTAAGCATGCAAATCCAAAGGAGAAATGTCTAAGTTTAATAACTGAAACACGTAACAGCAAAGCTTCAACCAAAATCACCACAGTAAATACATGAAACCCTAATAAAAAGGATAAACAACTGTGCTAGAAGACTTGTCGGTGGGACATCATCATCCTACATCACCCACAGCCATATAGACAGACATACAAGCTACATACAGACTCGCCTCTGCAATTCACCTGCTGCCCTGTGTAAGCAACACATCTCTGCATCTGCCACATCTGCTTGGATTTAATGAGCTCTGAGGCCTGATAATGTAATTACTGCCTGCAGAGAACAGCACTGAGAAGAGGTTTCCTTCGTCTGCGTGTGCAAACGTGGACCAACCAAAAACGGACGTTCATATGCTGTCAGTACTCATCACGAACAGTGCAACACTGATGTGACTGCAAATGTGAACACAGAAGACAGAACGTCTTTGGACACGCAAACATGGCAGCCATCTTGCCTGCAACACACACTGATGTCTGTTCACAATGTAAACTGATACTGGTGCAATGAGATGGGAGTGGGGGGGTGATGTTTTATCGCCACACGTTTCAATGCTTGTTTTTGTATCTGCATGACTGCTGCAAGCTTTGACAGTGACCACTAAAGACATTCTTAGCAGGATGGAGGATGTTGGTGTGACCTGACAAACTAAAATTTTCAAGTTAAGGGGTGGTGGTGTTGTTTTTTTGTTTGTTTGTTTTGTTTTTAATTATGAATTTTTTTCACAGCCAGTCATTTCCCTTACACTCCTTCAACCTCATTACCTTGTGTGTCTGTCAGAACAGGTTTTTTGTGATCCATTTCACATACAAATATAATGCAAGCCCACAGTGGTTAATAGAAATATGTTTTGGCATAAAGTTAAAACACAAGTCAGATTTTGAGATTGACATTTTAATGTTTGTGTGACTGTTCTGCCAATGGCACAATATGTCTGTTTCATTAGTTTTTGTTTTGTTTTGGTTTTTTTTGTTTTATCAGGAGTTTGAGCTACACTGCAGGGTATATGCAGCTATTGTTTTCTAATCTATGGCTCTGACAGCAAATAAAAACAGTTAATATTTGCATAGGAGAAGAGAACAATGATGCCCAAAGCCCTGTCATCACCATATACATCATTAATAGCCATGTCCAGACAGTACAATGTCACAAGGTCAGATGAGACTTTAGCTGACCATCAGCTCAAGGTAACACAGCCCAGCTTTCACACCTTATGTCAGAACAATCCACTTTGTTCAAATAAAGTAAATTAAATAATGGATCTATGCATTTTTACTGCAACTACGAAAAATAAGCAGCTATTTTTAGAAGGTGGAAACCATGAAGGTTAACAGAAATGTTCAAGGTCCTGTTTTGTCTCGCACACTCAGTGGCTCGCGAGCAGTAAGTGACAGGGTGCCATGTTTTCCTCAGAGCATGAGTCAGACCACAGATGACATGCCTGACTGGTTAAACAGGGAAACATACTTGCTGAAAGTTACACTGATGTTATTTATGTTCCAACCTCCAATTACACAACAGAATGACATATGGTAGTTTGGTTTACAAGCCTGACAAAGCTTATATTTGTTTTCAAAAAGCTAGGTTATATTTCAAATATCTGAGGCAGCAGTGATAATGTAGGAAAGGAAAGAAAATGGTGGGAAATCAATTAAGTATACTTTGTTATTTGAGGCTTCTTGGTTATTTTCTAACCTTGAGACTGCCCATCAGCATCCTCGTGAGTAAACCCATTTTCACAACTTTTCTTTAAAACAACCTGGTGCATCTTTTTACAACAGCATTTCAATTTATTGCACAACATCACACGTTAGCAGCTTGATGTCAAAACACTGACTATTTTGAACATTTGCTGGGGGGATTTAAAAAAAGAAATCTCAGAGGACATTATCAAAGGAAGCAAGGACAAGAATAAATAGGTACAGAGGAAAACAAGAGTTAACATAGAACTAACTTTTACATGTTGGAGAGAGGTCGGAGAAGAGACAGGATGCAAGGTACATAGCATATTAACCTTTAGGCACCTCAGTGAGAAAATCCGCTAAAATGCAGTAGTTATGTTTTGACTGTCACACAGAGGTCACTTTCCTGCTCCATTTCCCCTAGCTAATGTCAGTCAACTGAAAACAGACCATTCCCTCCCCTATTGATTTATATCCCTATATTATATTTACAGGCAGCCGGGTGATGTGGTGGTTAGTCCTTTTTTTCTAGTTTAAAGCATCGGCTATTTTATGACTGCTGGTATAGGCCACTTGTTAAGCACTTTGGTGAGCTGTCATTGTTTTAAAATGCACTATACAAATTAATTTGAACCTCAGCCAGGGTATTTCTCTGTCCCCCTGATGTGGTCAAGCAGGTACAGAAAATGGTTGGATGAGCTCCCATTGTCTGAGCTGCAAGTTCAAACTATCCATCATGTCATTCCAGTCATGACTCTAGTCAGATTCATTTGGACTGACAGTGATGACTGTTGATTAAGTGTGATTAAGAGGCAGACACGCAGGTTTCGAAACAAAGCAAATATAGCTAAAGGCCAATTGTTGCACAAGTCATACATGTAGATCACCAGGATAAATCTACACGTGAGAGAGAGGATTTCTATAAACCGGAGTTATACATATTAATCACAGGCTGATTGTACAAGATGACATTAACAAAACAGGTGCAGGGACTCTTTAGTAACCCTGGAGCATCATTTTATGTCCCTTTCACTCTTGAAGTAGCATTTCACTCCTTCACTTTTAGTATTTATACAAAGAAAGTTAATATACACACAAAGAAAGTTAGTAGGCAAATTCCCATTCAATACAACTATCATGAAGAAGAAATAAAAAGAATAAAGAGAGTTCTTGTTACTTCTGCACATTCACCTGGAAAAACACTTATCAAGAACATAGATTCCCCACTGAATGAGAATAAAAAAGTGTAAACTAGCTAATAAAACAACTTTGCAGAAGGAAGTCAAGCCAGCTGCAAAAATGTGTCTGACAGATGTGTGAGAGAAGGCCGGTGTGAGACAGCAAAAGAAACTAAATAAACCAATCCAACTCTCTGCATCCACTGTTCCACATCAGTACCTCTTTCACTATTTCCAGATCACTGAGCTGGAGGTTAACCGTGGTCCTATACTCCAGACAAAAGGTGGCACAGGAGAGGCTTGCTGTGAAATCCCACCCTGACAGTTGGTGTTCAAGTCTAGCTCCCTTAATCACCATTACCTCAAAGCCAATACTGTGCATAAGTCAATTATCAAGGGAGGAAAACTGGAGGCCTGATGTGATCCAGGAGTTTCCCTTATCCAGACCACCAATCTTCCTGACAGCCAAATCATAGGCAACTTATTGGATTTGGTGAACAAGAAGATCTTTACATTAATAATTCACTCTGTCCGTGGCTGCATCTCATCTCCCCTCAGAGAGAGAAACCACACTGAGGCGCGAGAAAATGCATTGCTGGAATGGAAATGAACCTCTCTGGCCCAACAACCTCATTCTCCCCTTCTTTGCCTCCTCTGTCCCCCTATTTGTTTTCCTATTGTTTCTTTATTTCTTTTTTTCCCTCTCTGCCTTGGTGTTCTTATCCATTCTGGTCGACTGGTGATAGCAGTCCTCGGCTGTCACAAATTCTCAATCTCCCATGCTCACTCTCTGTACCAGGACACAGCTGAAAATAAAAACAGCGGATAATTGGCAGTCTCAAGTATAACTTCTGACTTTTATCATGGTAAAACTATTCATGGATAAAAAGCTTATAGTTTACAGTTTACTTTTAAAAAGGTCATAATCCAATGTCTGGTCTGATGATAATGCAGTGGTGGTCTCCCTCTCTGTGCCCTCATCTTCTTCTCCTCTTACCCATGCTGCTCTGACAATGACAGACCTGTGCTGGATTCTCCTTTATCTTCATCTTCTTTCCAAATAATCCGTCTCCTCCCTTTCTCCATCTCCATCCACTCTCTTTATAGGTACACCTCTATCCCATTTTGCTCTTGCCAGTAGTAACCCTGCTAGTGAAGGGAGGGGCATATCTCTCCCTGCGTGCCGCTGTCCCTAATGAGGCCTCTTCGCCACAAGCCGTATCAAATTAAACAGGCTGCGCCAGACTATTACAACCTGAACCCAGCAGCTGGGCCCGAGGCAGGCCTAGCACCTCACCTCACCGCATCGACAATCGCGCTCCATGATTGATAAGCTAAGATGGTGGTGCAGCAGACAGTGGGTGTGAAGAAGAAATGCAGAAGGAAAAGGCAACCAAATTGAAAATATATATGTGTAATTAATCTCCTGATGGAATAAGTAATGAGTAGAAAGGGATTTACAGATTTCTTTAAAAATGCCAAAGACTCTCAAGGTCTCTATCGAATGTTGCATGTTGTTTTCTCAAATGACTGCTTCAACATTGGAATGATTTTATATTCTTGCCATTAGTTTTAAAAAACACATAGCTTGGATGGGATGCGTTGTGGTGTAACCATCTGGCTAATTGAATCTCGAATCTTGGACTGCATACTTGACATGCTCTGATAAGGTTATAATCTCCCTAGTGCCTTTATGCTGCTACTTTCCTACTTTAATTAATTAGCCGCCTCAAGTTTAAACACAGCATTCCTTAATAAACATAAAACTCATGGGCAGCGCAGATGCACAGCAGTCAACATGACAGTTAAACAGCAAATTAACTGATATAGTACACACCCGTTCATTGTGAAGCACAGAGATGTATACAGACAGAGAAAAAAGAATAATCAAGCTACAATAATGGCTGAATTACTCTGCTAGAAAGAGATAACAGTGTGTGTTTCTGGAAGACAAACCCAGAGAAGGTCATTCCTGAATAAATGTCACCAGTAAATTGTTTTCCACAGAGGAAAAAAAGACCGCTTCTGCTATTTTACAAGACAACAAGGCTTCTATAAAAGAGCTTAGTCCATAGTCTATCAATGTGTGAACAGGAATGTCTCAGACTACTGTCTCCTGGCTAGACTGATAGAGGGGACCAGGAGGACCATGAGGGAAAGACAGATGTGGAAAATGAGACACAGAGGGCATTAAGAGAAATGGATTTAATGTATAGAAGATGGATGGGGACAGGGAGAAGTGGATGTAGGGAGAGAGACTAAACATGGCAAATAAAGATAACAAAAAGAAAAGGAGCAGGAGAGACAGTGTAAATCATGCATCCACAGACAAGCGGAAATGTTAAGTGGCTACAAACGTGATGGGAGGGAGGAAAAGAATTGCAGACAGGCCCTGACTAGAGATGTAGCGCTAGTATTAGATGATGGCTCTATCAGAGTATGCTGGCTTTCCAAAATCTCTAAATCCAACCCTTCTGTCAACAGGCCTTCTCAGCTGCATTACTCACACAGAAACAGGCTCATCTCCTCTGGGACAAAGACATGACCAGTCCTTACACTTTTCCACTGCTACCAAATTTCACATTAATTTCTCAGGGATTTCTTGTCAAGCTTACTGAATCAGAGATCAGAACTTGTATGAGCATTGAATGAAAAGACAAGTGCGACAATTTGGCCTCTCAACTCCAGAAACGTCAAGATTACAGATCTTCTTGGAACCATTGTTGGCAGAGATATAATTAGTTTCACAATTTATCACTATTATTACATGTTAATCAATTTCCCAACACAATAAATGTCTATAATCACATGAACACTCCTCAGTCTTTACACTTTAATTAGTCCAAATTAAAACATTTATACAAAGAGACTAATTCCTGGAATTAAAGCTTTTGACTTTTTATTTTGTTTTGCATCAACACAATACACATCAAAATTATGACTGGTGCCACAATATTGTGACAGTTTTCAAGCCATACATTTAGAGCATGGCTGCAAGACAAGCCACCTGGTTGCCAAATAATTGTTTTAATTATGTAAGCAAGTCGTGTTGTTTTGCTGTTATGTTCAGACCAGATATGGCTAACTCTGGTCCTCGAGAGCTGCAGTCCTGCACGTGTCAGTAGTTTCCCTGCTGCAACACACCTGTACAGAGCTTGAAATCAAACTTTGCACAAGTCAACTAATTAAGTCTGATGAGCGTCAGGTGTGTTGCAGCAGGGAAACTCCCAACACGTGCAGAACTGCCGCTCACGACGACTAGAGTTGGCCATCATTCCACATATGTGATTGAAAAACTTTGTGTTGTTGAGTGTGAACAAGCAATTTTTCCAGTCTACCTTGGCTGTGATCACCTGGCAAAAACAAAGGTCTACAATCAGGTTAATGTCATCAGGTTTGCTCCCTGTCAACTGCTAAGTCAGAGATTCATTCTCTCACGTATCAGCCAATGAAAAAAAGACCAACAACATTCGTCAAACAGCCTTTCACCACAACTTCAGGGCATATTAATTCTCGACTTGTGAAGTGAACCAATGAGTGTATGTGCACACTGCAGTTGTGTGTGTGTGTGCGCCTCTATTTGTGTATGTTCAATGCTGAACAGAGCTAATGCATATTTGCTGCAGGCCCCAGGTAGCCTGCAGTAGGTATGGGATCTGCCCTGTCCTCTGCAGTGGCCCAGACATGGATTAATGGTGTCATTAATCATACCTTTAAAATGAACGACTTCAGCACCTCCAACCTGCAGCAAAGTGGCTGCCCAGTCCCTCATCCCCATGCTCCACCCCCCCACCCACTCAGCTGTAACTGATAGTTAGAGAGCCTGCCACTCTATCCATCCTTGGCTTGGCACAGTCAGGTATCAGAGTCCAGTAGGAATTCTTGCCAGTACATACTCTTTGTCCTCTGACATGTTGCATCTTTGTCACTACATGCACCTTATGTGGAGTCAAGTAAGTCATTACAGTTGATATTAAATGCAGGTAACATGCGGAGAGCAACAAAAACTCATAAAAGAACCCAACAGGTATTGTGTGTACATATAAAATGCATAACCATGGTTATGGTTATAAAACACCCATTCTGCCTCTAAAAACATAGTTGTTCTAATAAAAGGTCCACTAAACCAGTATTCTTATCTCTGAGAATAAGCTGTTACAAGCTTTAGACTATTGGATTAATTAGAGTCTTCTGATCTTTTTTCATGGCGGGATTTCTGTGCAATAAAAAGAGTATTATTTCAATAGAAGGCGCAAATCCCTGCTCTTTTCTGTGACTTCTCCACATCATTGTGTAATTCATTTGGATCCAGCAAATGTCTTGTGTTTTATCTCCTTGACATACACTGCCTGAGCCTTTCAGAAGGCAGTTTCTTAAATAGGCAGGAGCTTAGGTAGACAATTATAGGTAAACGGTGACAAAAAGGTACAAATCTGAAAATTAAATCAAGAGCATGCAAATGAAAAGGACAAAGCATTTTGTGTATTTGGGGTAAAAAGATTATTAAGATACTGATTATTCTTAAATCAGCGAGGAATTATTATATCAAATGTCTGCTAATAGAAATGTTAAAAGTTATGATGAGTTACTTAAATAACTGATTTCAGTATTAGCTTATATACATGCTGCTGCAATGATCTTTATCGTAACAAAACTTAGATATTGCAGAGCAGTGTGGTTAAATATTAACCGCTGTATAAGGGATCTGAATTTTTAAAACACAAGCCACACAAAAAAAATGGCTTCACAAACCCAGATGATATCTTTAACAGGTTTAGTATCAAGAAAACATTAACTCATTTAAATTTTAGATACTGCAACACATGTGTGCTCCTACCAGCACTGATGTCCGTTTCTAGAGAAAATGTCAAGTATTGTGATAACTGTATGGTCTCAAAATGCATAAAGTCATGTGTGAGTAGCTTGGGCAGCAGAGCTGGATGGAATTCATCACTAAGTGAGGGGGAGGGAGGTTATCAGGCTGAGCTGGAGATTTCTTGTTTCATCAATAAGTCGTCAGTCTTCCTGCTCTTCCCCTCTCCTCCCACCTCCTACACCTTCCGCTCTTCAGTTTTGCCAAATGACCCTCCACACCACATAGGCTGTTGGTTATATTACAGAAAGAAGAAAACACACACACACACAGCCATAACCCACTGGACTGTGTGTCACTGTCAGAGTCACGGAAGCACAGATAACTATTTTTAAAATAGTAGTCTAGAGAGGAAATGTCTAGCTTTGCACACACACTGACACACTGTTGTTGGACTGGACAGTAAGCATCACCTGAAAATGAAATTCCCTCACATTTGAAATGGACATAAATGCAAAGTACAACAGTAAGAGTAAAACAAAAGTTTCCATAAATTATTCTGTGCTCCAGTGAGTTAGAATTAACCTGCTACTGTGAACGACATGTTGTTAAGCATCATGGAGTAATGACACAGCAAAGTTCACTATGAAGACGGCTAAATAACACTGTAATTCTTCTCCCTGGAGAGGGCTTTTAAATGTTTAAACAAAGACAATCCCAAGCAACAAGCCCAAAAGACAAAAAAAAAAAAAAAAAAAAAAAAAAAAAAAAGAAAAGAAAGGAGCACTGGTCTTCCGTTACTTAGCACCACCCTGTCAGAGCTAAGCACGATAACTGCCAGTCATTTCTCATGAGATCATGCAGACATGACATTAACAGTAAGCTGACTTCTAACAATATCTGGCAAGCACTTTACTGGGCACAGGGACAAGGACTAGTCACAGGACACTGGAATACAGAACTGTTTCCTTAATTTCTCTGTAAAGGTCCAGAGTGTAAGGGTACATTCACATCAGGATAGTTCGAATGGGTACTCGGCTCAGTTGTGTGTGTGTGTGTGTGTGTGTGTGTGTGTGTGTGTGTGTGTGGGGGGGGGGGGGGGGGGGTATCCATTCAGTTAAATGTGGAGCACAAAATTATCACCGTTTTGCGCTTTTTAATTTTCTCTTATGCAAGTATACTGCAGAAATACACGCAAACAATGAACGCAGTATGAACAAAAGAGTAGGCAGAGGACTTAATGCGGTCGCTATGTATTTACTCTCAATGCACTGCTACGTAATAAATGCAGGAAGTGACTTTTTTTTTTTTTTTGAGTCCACTTCCTGTATTTGGTCAGCTTGAAATAGGCCAGACCTGCTTTTGTAGGTGGACCGAGTCCACTTCTTTGGTCTGAATTAGAATTGATTTGGCGCATTCACAGCTCCCCAAACGAAGCGGACTATCCGATCAAACAGACTCTGATTTGAATCAAAAAGGCTGATGTGAATGTGCCCTAAAATATACCAACACATAGTTGCATAAACACAGATAACTACTGCTCTTTCATACTTACTTATGTGGGAAAAACTGCACTAGCCATGAAAAGAAAAAAAAAAAAAAAGATGACATGCGAAGATATAAAGGGCAACAACCAAAAACTTTAGGTACACATTACTCATTCGAACATAACAAAGCACATTAAAAAAAAACAAACATTTATGAGTAAACTTTCTGCTGTAAAATGTGAAACTTTGAAAATGCAATTTAAATGAGTAATTTGAATACTGTAGTCTACTATGTTAGTGTAAGGCTGTTCCCAGTGTGACAGTAACTCATCCATTCCCACAGTGGTAAATGCCTGCTTAATTAAACACAATCAAGATCGCAGACACCTTACAATTAGGACTGAGCATCAATTGAACTAACGTGGACCATCGGCACAGGGGAGTAACGTAAAAAGCCAGTGTAGCCATCTGCCTTTTTAGGTATACAATGTTATATTGGGGAAGAGACAGCACATGCGCAAACACAGCGTTGTGATGACGTGAGAGGAAAAGGCAGTGTAGGACTGTATCTACAGTCTCGCCCATACAGCCCAATGGTGCTTCTCTGCCTGGCCAGGAGGAGGAGCTATTGAGTAATTTTTATTGCGCTATGAAAAAAACTAAAGGCCATCAGTTTTCAGTCCAGTTTCAAATCGACAGGTACTACAGGCTGTAGGAAATCATCATCTAAAAGATTATATTATAGATAACTATACAAGGAAGTGAAAATATATAAACTAATTATTAAAATGGATTGATAACATTTATTTCTTTCTGCCTGGTAGGCATTGCCTCCATTGAGTGCATACCACAGCTGTATACTAGCTCTGAGTCAAACTATGTAGCTGTTGTATTGTCACAGCGCTGTCCACTTTGTCCACTAATCTGGTTCTGTCACTGTCTTTATTAGACAACTACAACTTTTTATTTCTTTAGAGGTAATGTGGGAACCTGTTTGTTTCAGATAAACATTGGTTCTTCGCCATTTTGCCATTGCTGATTTGCTTAGCTTTCTATATGGAAGCATGGCTAAAGGGTATGAATGGAGAGAAGGGATGAGAACTCAACATTTGTGAATGTGTGGCCGGACCGGCTGGTAAAAACAAGGCTGTTAATACTACATGTGAAACTACTATACTAAATTACACCTCTTTTCACATAGCCAATTTTTAATCTCTTCAATCTAAAAATGATGAATTTCTGCTTATTGCCCCATTAATCACCTTGGGATTTCATGTTTTCAGTGCCTGGTCTGGTGTGTTAGTGGTCTATATGCTTTACGACCACTTGAATAACATTTCCTATTAATTACAGTGGCCTTTCACTGAAAACTCATCCCACACTTTGTCTCCATGTCATGTCTGTTGTAACTTGTTGGCTCAGTGAGTTCATAACAAAACCTGAGCTGTTGTCCAAAAGCATAATGAATATTTTACACATTCTTTTGATCTTGTTATGCTCATCATTATTCTGTGGCATGAATCTTGTCGCAAGGGAAATCAACATGTTTTCCCTACATTTTCTTCTTCCCAGTTATCAGCATGTCAGCTTGACACTGAAATTTTCTCTTTTGAAAATGAGCAAAAATGGAAAAATAAAAGTTGATTGTAGAAGTTGCTGCTTAAGGTTTTAAATATTTATGCCAAAAAAACAAAAAAAAAACCAAAACAAAAAAAAAAAAAACTTAAAAACTAAACAACTTAGACTGGAAAGCATGGTCCAAATAGCTTAAAACTGCAAACTGTGAGACAAGAGAGGAGGGAGAACTAATTATTGACTTCCTTATCCAGTTTGTAGCTACTGGCCTTGCAGCCCATATTTATTTATAGTCACCTATAATCAGCTGGGCTAATGCACGACTGTGTTGCTGAGGTAATTCCTAAGTGATCCTTTAAATGCGCCGAGACTGATGTGAGGGGATGGAAAACAGAACGACAGATAATATAATTGCCAAATTGTTGTGCTGTTAACAAAACTCCATAGGATAGCCATGGCATAGATATGCAGGACAGCCAGAACACACATAAACTCTGATAAGTTCCAATGTCTGCACATGTTCCGGATATTCCTCACGTTACAGCTCCAGGCAATAAAGCAGGCTTACAGGCCAAGAAATGTGCTACCACACGTACCTGCCATCACCTGGGGTGAGTTTTCCCTCTTGTGAGTAAGTGAGGAGGAGATGGAAACCATTCGGCACACCATGTTTCCATTCTTTTCTCTTAAAGAATCCCTATAAACTAACATAGAGGTGCTGTAATATGAATTTGTTCCAAATGTGTCTGCCTCCAGGTCTTTCTCTTATCACTCTCTTCAGGTTTCTATTTGCATTTTGGCCACTTTGTCTCTGGATTTTACTTTGTGCTCTCTTTCCTTTTACATTCTCCAATTTTTGGCCCAACTGTTTTTTTTACTCTCAATGTCACCTACAAATGTGTTGGTTTTTTTTTGTTTGTTTGTAAAAAGCATTCATACTGGAGCCAAAATGGATGACTTTCCTGGCAGAGGCAGTAAAGAATTAACAGTGACAACATGGCCCTTCAGAGTAATCACTGGCTTCAACACAGATTGAATATGTATCTGATTTATGACCACAGATGAAATTGGCCTGGGTCAGATCTGTGTTTATCAGAGTGTCATTGTGAGTCGCATTTTGACAACAAGAAAAAAAACAAAAAACTGAATTGAGCTGCAATGTGAACGTAACCCAAGTCAAATAATCCAATTCACTGCTAATGACACACCGCCTTGGCCAGATTCCACATTTCATGGAGTTCGTTGAAGGTGGTGCCATTGCTGGAGGAGACTTCCCAGCAAATATCTCAGACACTATGAGAAAGCAAAAAATGGCAAACACCCGTTATGAAAAACATTCCAGTTTTTTCCCCTCCGAGCATCCTGGCCATGTTGCACAACCATGCTGCTGCTTAAATGGAAGAGCGTGACCTCAAAGATGAGGTTGAACACAGTGCAATAGATCCCCCAATATCAGATCCCCTCACATACTTGCACACACCTCAACGCAAACTTTCAGTTCAGTGGCGTAGCTATGGTATGATGACTGGCAAAGTGGCTGGTCTGAAGTTTTGTTTGCTCAAGAAGGCTCAATCGCGCAAAATGTTTGCACAACAATCCCCTGCTGTACTGTGGGAAAACTCTCACATGGTATCCCGCTTGCCTGGGGAGTGTGTGTGTGTGTGTGTGTGTGTGTGTGTGTGTGTGTGTGTGTGTGTGTGTGTGTGAGGACGTGCTCATTGAGAAATCGCTTGATGCCTGCTACCTTGCAGTCTTAGTCAGGTCCTTGTATTTGTCAGTGCAACAAGTCTAAACAGCGACAGTCATGTGTGATGGAAAGAAGTCAAGAGGAGCAGTAAAAGAAACAAGACAAGAATCAATTTCAGAGTATTCCAACTGCTCCTACTGTGATAGGACACTACAGCTTGTGTGAGGTAAGAGTGTAGAGGTAGCTGTGAACATACCAACACTAGGCACAGTAAGTCGTCATGCCAGCGTAGAGCAGGGATGATACAGACAGTGATAGCACAAGCAATGGGTGACTCGTGCAGACATGACAAACATTTGCAGCACTCTGGAAACACACACGCAGAGAACATTGTTAAGACAGAGCAGCCGGGCGCATATCTTCACATAACTGCAGGTTGTGCAGTGAGCCTTAGATGGCAGTTGGTGTGGAGAAGCTTATGGTGGGGGTAGAGGGGTAGGTGGGGGCGGAGCTGGCTTTTCAGGTTAAGGAAGTTGTGACATGCCCCTCCAACGGGTCCATAAATCAGCCAGCTCAACCTCACCAAGGATGGCTCTTGGGGGGGGGGGGGGGGGGGGGGGAAGGCATGGAGTTCATGGTGCATACACACACAGCAGTCAGTTCTTTCCTCCTAACACACATACATACAAACAAAGCCAATAACACATGACTTAAAGTGTTTGTAAGCCAACAAACACGCACTCACAAACAGCAGGAATGCACACTCTGTTATGTAAACGGTTGTGGCACTCTTTGCCTCGGGCCTTACATGCCACACCTTCCACTATGTGGTGGAGTGTGTGTCTTTGTGTGGTTAAGGTGTGAATGTTGTATAGTCAAGGAAGTATAATTATATATTAAAAAATAAACCCAGTTTTTACAGGACCCCAGCAGAAACCTTTTAGAGGCGCAGAGAGTTTTGTGAATGTATCTTTAAGGCTTTTAATCGAAATTTGCATGGAATGGAAAAACAATGAAAGAAGCACGGGAGGGAGCACAAATCTCGTGTACTTGAAACCGAAGAGTGAGCATTGAAATTCATTTCCTCCTTTGTGGACAATAAAGTCATAGAATATTAGCATGCCAAGCAAACTAAAGGAAGGAGCTGTTTTTAATCAGCATACAATGGTTTGAAAATGCATTCAGCCCCACTGGCATTGTTTCCAAATGTTTTAAGCTAAAACCTACAAAATTAAAAGTAATTTAGGGATTTTATGAAAGAAAAAAGTTAAAAAGAAAGAAAAAATAAGATCAACCTGATGTTAGAGTCAGAAAGCATCAGTGTCTTTATCACTCAGTAAGGTTAGAGTATGCACAGTGGGGGTGGGCAATATTTTAAGTCATCCACATCTGATTTCTTAAGACTTAACTAACTCTATATTAATGTTATCCTCACGGCAGTCAGTACACTCTCCTGCCCACCCAGAAAACTACTGTATGCATGCATGTTGACAAGGAAGAAGCATGGAGAAAGTAATGGATCAAGCGAATCTGTGAGTGTTCAGTGACAATGCAGTTGAATATGAGACATATGGCTTGGTTCAGAAATTAAAAGAAAAAAAACACAGTGTCACTATGGAAGATAGTAAACTAAACCGGGTTGTCTGCAAAGTATGCTGTACAGCCTTTGCTACAAAAAGAGGCAGTACCACACATGTGTTTCCCCACCTGAAATGTCATCTGCAACACCACAAAACTACACAGCCACGTGTAAAAAATGAAACAGCCACAAAGCAAAATACTCTTTCAATTGCCCAATTGCAAAAACCATCTGAAATAAGAAGAGGCAAACACTGCTTGGGTTTGCTTTTACTGCTATCAAGTATTGCATTATCACTTTGAATTTCAACATTTATACAGTGCCTTAGCAGAGATATATATTGTGTATTGGGATGATGCCCAAAAATATTGCAATATTACCTGTAGTCCCTATGGCCAATACAAAAAGATTAAAAAGTTGGAACTTCTTCAACACAACACAACATGTTAAGCTGATCTCTAAGCCTTTTCTAATTCTAATTGCCTTCAGTCCATTTTTTGTCCTGCACAACATGTAAGGTAGTAAAATAAATCCAGTGCACAAGAAGTGATCTGTTTGCAAATGTCACTTCACAGAATCTGCTCTGAAAGCTGCACTTTTCAGAACTGAAAAAAATAAAATAAAATAAAACACAAGAAAAGCTCTTAGCCACATCCAATCCATCAATGCAACCTCCTGTTATGCAAGCAGTATTTCCTAAAGTGTCTCTATATGGGATAAATCTGAGGGTGTAAGAGAAGTCTCAGTCTGTGGAAATGCTGATGTAACAGCTTAGTCACACTATTGCTTTACAGAGCTGCCTCCTGTCTGATTACCTCCAAATCTCTGCTAAGAACAGTGAAAAACACACATGCACACACACAAAAATGATTCAAAGCTAAAGACACGCAGACCTGGACACCGTCGATCCAGAGGTGCAGTTTGGAGATAAGGACACAGATTGGTTTCCATGTGTCCAAAAGGTGGAAATTTGAGCTGCAGGCAAAGATATGCAGGAACAAAAAGTATTTTCCTAACTATTTCCGAACAAACGCTCTTAAGGTAAGCAAACCTCTGGTTAAAAGTTACAGCAAAGCTGAGCATACAATCACCCTGATTACTTTTCAGTTCATCTATGACAAATATGTTAAATATATTATTAAAACACTTTTTGGACAATCAAAGTGAATTTCATGATGAGATTTACTGTCTATTACACAGATGGCATCCATGTAGCTCATATTAATAAGATGATTAAAAGCTCACTTTCACAGCTATGAATAGAAAAGTTTCTGTTAGGTTGGCGAGTCTGGCATTTGGTGTCCATCTGCATTCATCTATGTATGGAGGATGTCTGCAGAGCCACACAGACGGCTCTGAGAATGGAAAAAAGTGCAGGTAGCTATGGAATAAAAGCATTATTCTCTCCAGAGTTTAAGAGAAAAGAGATTAATAAGAACAACAGTGACAGGATTGCAGAGAATTACGAGATTTGGGGTCCCGTCTTTGCTTCAGTGCAGCAGTCAGCTTCTCTCCATCCTTTTTGACTAAATTCAGAGTGTGCAGCTCAGCCTGACCAAAATGCTGTCACAATGAGAAATGCAGCAATTATTCTGCAGCCATTGCCAGTCTGCTGATTTACTGTAAGAAGCATCCAACCTTGCTTAGTGGGAATAAAAGTGAAAGCGACTGACCCTTATTATATCAGCAAGAAACCCTTGGGCAAGGCATTTAACCCCAAACTGCATGATATGGGGTATTCGGAGGAGGCACTGACCCTCAATGTCTCTCTGTTTCATAAAATTCAGCAGCACACAAAGCAGTGGTTCATTTAGGTGATCAAAACAATATATTCCAATTCTCCACAAAGCATTTAACTACAGAAAAAATATGTAATAAGGCAAAGATGAAACTCCAACCAATGACTATCAGTTTGCCAGATCAGGGTTCCTTCTCTGTGGACTGTGATGATTATAAACTGTGTTTTTTTTCCTTTAAGTGTTTTTCTACAAAAATAATTTGTATGCCAAAATGTTTAGAACTACATATTTTATTCTATTTTATTTAATTTCATTTATTTATTTATTTGACAGGGACATAGCATATTAAAAAGCAACTAGTAAATATGTCAGATTTAGCCAAAAGGACAGTTTTCATCTGTTGTCCCTGGCCAGATTTTACAAAAGCTCCCTGGAATACAAAGGAAAAAAACAACCTACAAATCGACAATCTAAGAAGTAATCCCCAAGTAATATGTCTGTATTACAAGAATGGCAAACTATATAAACATAACATCTTGCTAAATGCCTGGCAGTCAACTGACACAATGAATGACAGCAGAAAACCTAAAACCAGCAACCAACTCAGGTTTCTCAAACACAAAGTCACAAAAATGGCCAAATGACTTTATAAGGTTAAACAGGCAACTGCTGCCAGAATAACACTGCATCAAGGTGGCTAAATGTAAAATTGGGTTCAATTTATTCAGACATTACAGACCTGGAGCAAGAGAAAGATACAAGCCTGATAAAGAGAAAAGGAACATGTTGAGACCTTTTGTTGTTTATCAGCTTCCTCATTCAAAAAGAGATGATATATCTTGAGATTTTGTACTCAGCTGAGGCAATGACTGGAGCAGAGGTCAAACCAGTGAGACAAAGGAAAACAGAAGATTGTCTGGAGGGCCATTAAAAGAAAATTGCTAAGGAGAGACAGAAGCATTCACAAGGTGCCTGCCGGGGTGTAACAGGAGCAAAACCTGTATATAATACAACTATGTCGGTAAACGGTAAGACTTAGATATGAAATCCTGCGGTCAATTCCCCATTGCAGATACATCTAATTGAGACATTTAAAAAAACCAAAAAAAAAAAACAAAGAATTGTATAAAACTTTACACTTATCTTCTGCTCAGAAGAGGAAAACATGTTTTGTTTTCTTCACATTGTTTTATTCCCCCTTTTCTGAATTTCCTTGTTGTTTGTCGTTGCTGTGCTCGGACACAGAATGAATGTACAGTCTCAAAGCTGTGTGGGGAAAGTGGCTTGGCTAAATTCTTGTGTTAGCACAAACCTATTGTTGTCTCAAAATAATAGGGGAAAAAACCTTCCTGGAAAACTCAGCAAGTGGATGTCTCCACATGCACATAGTCTTCTCCTTGCTATGGTCTGAAAAGCTGCATCAGTTAAGGGGCAAAGACTCTGTTTTTTTTAGAGTGTTTTGACAAAAAACTCATTTCTGCACTGTTGCACCTGTCATGTAAAATGACATCAGGCCACCTGCGTCTCTGCATTAAACCATAAGGCCAAACTACACTGAATATTAATTAGATCATCACAGTGAGATGAAGTCAAGGTAAAGACGCAAATGAATTAATTTTCATTTGACTTTTTTTTCCCCCCATTAAAAGTGGTAGGATATTGGATCATATAAAAAAAGAAAAAAAGAGAGAGAGAAAGTTGAGAATCACAGAGGGGAATAGATGCCTGATCTATACCTGCCATCATCTTCTGGGCTTCATATGGCTCCATGTAGCCATCGTTCTCAGTTGTTACTTTTTCTGTGGTGGTCTGAGTGCCTCCAGCCTGTTCAGCATCAAAAGGATCTGCGTAGTCTTCAAGGATAATCAGCTGAAAGAGAAAAAAACAAAAGAAAGGGAATTTACTTTGATGCTCTGACAGAGCACTACAACACTGGCGAAGCATCAGGAGAGATGCAACGACAGATAAAGCTGTGGCCTGGGACAGGACCAAGCGATATCCACGGAGGCAAGCCAGCCGATAAATGGAGAAACACATAAATAAAAACCCCATCTCTGTGTCTGCCTCAGCATACCACCACAATGCCTCAGCTTTTAGCCTCATAGCACGCTCACTGCTACTGCTGGCCGGGCTAATTATATGATAGCCTAGTGGCAGGGCTACATTTCAAAAGTAGAGGACAGAAGACCACAACTGCTCAACTTTCTGAAGAGAAACAATTTGGCAGATTTATGCCAAGCTTGCAGTGAGCCACGGCTAATTGCAGTTTAGCTCTTTTGCTGCGTATTTTGTGCAGGAGATGGCAATTAGGTGGACATCCTAAGACCAAAAAATACCGCTCAAACCTTCAGGAAGTGGAGCAAATGTGGTGCATTGATGGGTTTTGTTTTTTTTTAAATGTTGGTTTCATCTGCTGGAATATCACCATCACAGTTAGGATTCCCCATTTGAAAGGAAACTCGCTCCAAATAAAGCCATCTGTCCAAGTGGGCACCTGATTTAACGAGGGCAAGAGACTGCAGGAGATCGGGTCTGTTGCTAGAAAAAGTGATAACCATTCCTCTTTAGAGGTTCCCGCTGATCTAAACCTACTAAACAATGAAAAGGGGGAAGACTATTGGATTTATTTTGTTTTTTTTTTATTTAAAAGCATCTCAACACTTTTAAGTTATAACTACTAAAGGCCATTGGTTCACATAAAAAAAAATCAAATTACAGCACACAGTCATGTTGCAAACATTTTAGTTAGTTGTAACATTAAAGTCAGAGCTGTGATTTTACCCAAAAGCCAGAATATTTGGCCTGTTATTTTAATAACAGAAGACAACATGCCAC
Organism: Telmatherina bonti; assembly: GCF_933228915.1. Lineage (NCBI taxonomy): Eukaryota > Metazoa > Chordata > Actinopteri > Atheriniformes > Telmatherinidae > Telmatherina > Telmatherina bonti. The sequence continues at coordinate 16,800,993 of NC_136619.1, read as the reverse complement.
AAAAAAAAAAAAAAAAAAAAAAAGCATAGAAAACACAAAAGTAGCGTGATGTTTCAAAGCATTGCCATCAGATAGTGTCGTGAAATGAGAAAGCGAAAGAAATGACTGGCGCATTGCCCAATGACTCATTCATAACAGGAAGGGATTTGGTTATTTTATGAGCAAGCTCATCACTCATCTGATGGATGGGTTGGGCAGGGAGGACCACGGTTGGACTGAGCCTAACTCCGCAATGTTGCACCTCTACCAAGCCATGTTTCCTAACAAAAACCTCTGTCCGTCTTTACCACAGAAAGAGCACACTCCCTCAGCGCAACCTCTATATGCAGGCCACCCATGCGTGCCCCACACACATACACACACACGCACACCTGCCAAACTACAGGAATGTAAGTAAACTGCACATAAATTCCACTAAGTTGTAAAGTACAAGCATTTTTCTAGTCCTGATCAAGGTCAAATGTCAGGTAATGTCAAGCAATGAATCATTAAGGTAACACACCTTGAACGGTTTCCGAGTGTTTAATGGCAGAAAGTTCACTGGGGATAATTCATAAGCCGCTTAGTGACAAAGTAGTCCTGGCAGGTATATTCCTGCACAGATCATCCTCACTATACATGGATTAAGCAATAATAACAGAGGAAGTCAGTACCATGGTTGTGCTGATAGCAGCAACTGTGTCTCAAATCTGCCTTCTCTAGTATTCCCTCTCCATCTGTTTGGGGGAAAATAACTTTTTTTTTTCTTCTTACAGTATAATTATGGGTTCCTAGAGTGTTTTGCTTCTGTGAATTCAAGCAGAGAAAAATCCAATACCAACATTTTCCTGGTTCGCTTTCATGCTCAGCAAAATATACATAGTTTACTCACAAGTCTGATTAAAATTCAATCATTCTGGTAAGGAGCATGTTTTACAGCCCAAGGGACCAAACAAACAATGGCTCCCTGCCACACTATCAATACCAACCTGCATCTTTTGCCATGTAAACCTTGCCAAACATAATCACACCCAATGTCATACCCACCTTAAATACAGTCTCTGTGAACCCAACCCAAACCTAAAAATAAGTAAACCTTCCTAGAGAGAAGAGGAGATGAAGTCCAGTGGCCAACTCATTGTGGTCCAGGTATTTTTGCTGAGGTTTCACACTAAATTTGAAAATTAGGATAACACTTCAAATGCTCAATCATTTATTGCACAGTTGTGCTTGAGATTATTCTATTTAAATAAGAACACAAGTAAAGTCCACTGTTCACAGTCAGTTCATGAAGAACCCACATGCTTTATCTAGGAATACTTTGGCGTTTTTTTCCCCTTCTTTGAAGTCATAGAAGTAGATTATGTTGCAGTTACCCACAGTGATGCAGAGCTCACTGCTAGAATAGACCTCCATCAAGGAGCAAAGGATGTTTGGACATGCTTCAGGAAATAATGGTAATAACTTACTGAGTTAAGTGTGGAGCCACTCCAAATGCATGACATCACCCTTTTGCTTTTCTTGTTGACATAATGTTGGACAAAATAAAGGTTGGGTGTACAAATGAATTGGAAAAAGCATTGAACAAAAGGATTAAATGGCTATTACTGATTAAAAACTAAGGCTTATTTTTCGCATTCGAATTCTACATGGATGTTTCCACCCTCCACACCACGAGATGCTAATGAACTGGGGAAGCTAAAGTGCTGAGAAGTTAAATCACTTCTGACAAATTTAAGTGACCTTTAACGTTCCTCAGCAACTAAAAACAGGCTGAACCAAAGTGTAATCAGCCTTCTGGTACAAACACATATATCTGCTGTCAGTCACAGGTTGCACTTCCAGAGATGCTGAGGCAGTATTTGGGATAAACTTAATAAACTATAACTAAAAATAACATTCTCCTTTGAAGCTGCAATCATGATTTCTTGTGGTGGGACTTACGGAATACATCCGCAGCTGTTTGCAAAGCAATCACCACACTTCCTGCTCCTTGGTCTGTTTTATTCAAAAAAAGTTACAAGGACACGTCTTACCAATTTACATTTTACTGGGATGGAGGTATATTTAGCTGAGAGCTTGGCAGAAAAAGCATTTTCAGCACCTGGCTCATGTTCTTATTTTAGTCAGCAATTTGAATTTTTTTTTCTCCTCATCAAAAGCAAGCCTAAGTTGGTGCATCCCCATTTCCAGTCTTCCTACTGTTGAACAAAAATGAAACCAAAAGACGTTTGTCTTCAACGGTAGAATCTGCCTCCTTCCATTTCACTTTCATTTCTGAGTTAGGAGGCAGGTGTACTGTACAACAGTTTTATAAAATGATTATAACAGAGGTGTACAACTTTTTTTTCTTTTTTTTTTTTAAATTTGGGAGGTATGTTTGGGAGGGACTGCATATATTTTCATCACCTGCACAACCCACACAGACCTTAATTTCACATCTCGTCATTAGAAGAAACTTTATCCGTTCTTCCAGCTCCTGCAGCAGAGCTTGTGTGAGGAGGAGGTGGTTAATATTGCTAAATTGTACCAACATGTCCTTCCTGTCCCACTGCACTAATGACTACTCGACAGCAGGAGGAGTATAAGGTTGTGAGGAGAAAGTGGTGGTGATGGTGGTGCCTGGGGACACACCATCTGCCTTGTGGCATGCCAGGGTGTGTCAGGACTGCAGCCAAGCCACACTTGTCATGAAAGTAAAATTCCCCCATCAGCACCGCAGTGCCTCCATATATCAGGCCTTAGCTAAGCTGTGAGGCATGTTCATATGAATCTCACAAAGCCACCTGAGGGGCTCAGGCCATGTCCCTGCGGTATCTAGGTCTTTTACTCGTCTCCAGCATGGAGCAAGTTCATCCAATTACTTTGACTCCACAGCTCAGATGTGGGCTGGCCACATCTTTTACCTGCCTCAGCTTTAGCAGCTCACAAAAGGAGATGGCGACAGGCTCCTTGAGATGCACTGCGGCATTTGGGTGATGAGGCCAACCTCAAATCAAAAAGAAAAGAGGGAGAACATGAGCAAAGGGAGGGAGGTACCTGCCACTTTGGCACAATGTCCGATGACACCAGAGCTTCTAGGATTACACTTTGATTTTGCCCAGGTCTTCCATTAGAAGTGGGAAAATATGGGCTGCGGTTCCCTTCCTGCACTCCTAATGTATAATAGACTCCTGTCGTTCATCAGATAATCAAGGACAAATGATTAAAAATGTCAGGAATTACATTAGATGAAATTTGAGCACATGGATGGATTTGGTGGTATTACGTAAAAAACAGGCTCCGCATGGTAAAGCGTTCTCCCTTAATCACAATCAATAGATGATGATTTCATTGGAAAAATTAATTTGCAGATCGACATAAGTTGTAATAAACACACATAGAGATAGAGAGATAGAGAGATAGATAGAGAGAGAGAGATAGAGAGATAGATAGAGATAGATAGATAGATTTTTTTTTTTTTTTTTTTTTAAGATTTACTCCTGCTGAATAAAAGCAGCGACTACATTAATGTCCTGGATGGTGCACAAAGTATCATGTTCATTGGGGGCTACTCAAGGTTGAAGCCCCTCTTAGATTGCCAGAATAGTCAGCAGGCTGTAGATAGAGGGAGGAGGGAAAGAAAAAGGGGAAAAAAGACTGACGTGTGTGATTTATGTCTCACGCCACAAGGGATTTCAGCCACTGATAACCTAATACAACTCAGTGCTTAGCAGCTCAATTGCATTACGGCATTTCAAAAGGCTTTTTTTGTTGCTATTGCTCTTTTGTTCTTTAGTGTGACAAAAAAAAAAGAAAAAGAAAACATGCCTCTATTGTGAAGAGAGACAGTCATGGCAGAGCAGATAGGAAGGGAGGGGAAAGAGGACAAAAGATGAGGACAAGCTTTTTCTTCAGCGTTTTTACAGAAGATAGTCAGCGAACAGACTGACATGTATAAAAGTATGTTTACTCCTGTTATGTAGGGAGAAAATAAAAAGGTCCAGTGTTCGTGTAAAGCCACAAGCAGAAAGCTGCGCCTCATTGAAGTGCTCTGCTGATAGATCCTCTTCTTTCTCTTTGTCTGTGAACACAGGATGAATACTGTGTGTGCAGTCATCCCAACATAACTTTGCCATTTTCTAGAAAGCACATACTGGAAAGAAACACTCCCTGAAGGCACTTTATTTAAGAAAAAAAATGGTCACAGATTTTCTCTTGGCATAATACAGTTTCTACCAATGAGATACTTTTATGTTTGTACAAAGCATGCACAAATCTGGTTATAATTCATTGAGGGTCCCATGTGAGGACCGAGGCAGCTTCTACATCTCCCACACAGATTAGGCAGATGGAAAACTGGCTTCGTCTCTTAAGGAGAGAAAGTGCTGGAGTGCATTTCCCACCATACAGTCCTGACATTAATGAAACTTTATTGAAACGTTTCCAGAGAAACACCGTTGCCGCGAGAACATTCTGCCTCTGTGGGAGCTTTGAGGAGTGATGTGCCCCCTTTAAAGGCATACTTAGGAGTCTGAAGAGGTACCTAATCAAATTAATGTATTTGCTGTAACGGCTCTGCTTTGCAATCAGTCACAAGCCAATGCAGTCCACACACACACCAACGAATACCACTTTATTAGAGATGAACAAAAATTATGCTCATTTCTACATGTATTCATTTGCTTTTTTTTTTTTTTTTTTTAATCTAATTGGAGTGTCGCTCAAGAACAGCGGTTCAGAACAAGCCAACGCGCTAGCAAAAGATGCGAGTCAACAACACGATAAAAAGGACTACGTTTGAAACTGTCCAAAGCAGTCAGATCATTTCTGGTCACACATCAATGTGCAATATCATCAGCTTGCATGTTTTACTCCGAGACATCTGCACTGTGGGTGTCATCTCATTTACTACATGACCACCTCCCTTTAAAGTTTGACCAATTAAAGTTGGTTTTGCTGTTATATCTGCACCCTGCCTGAGTTGGTCAGCACTGGCATGCCACAAGGGTTAAGCGGGCTCTTTTGGTGTGAGCATTTTGGGCTGCTGTTAACTACAGCCAGCATGGAAATGCTTCCAGATGCAGCTACAGTAACACTGACAATGCACCACAACACAACAGCAACAAAAATTTGCAGAGATAAAAGGTGTGTAATGCAAATGTCAGATGGGTATTTGGGTATAGCTTTTGTGTAACTTGTACTTCAGTATGCTGTTATATTGCTAATTAGGGCTGTGACGATAAGCTTTGGTCCTAATTCCAATTTTTTGGGTACAGACTTGATTTAAATTGGGATTCTCACAATTCTTTCATAGTGTTGATTTTTGTAGATTAAAAACAAAACAAAAAAATGTACAAAACATTTTTGCGAGTTATTTTTCTTGATTTCAATTAGGAAAAAAACAACACAGTAGCCAGACCATCATGCTGCTGCTATAATACCCAAGAAGACATATAAAAAGATCAATAAAAGGCAATAAAAATAAAAAAATTATAATGGATTATTTTTAATTTATTATATTTTTAACAAAAAAAAAAAACTTTTAAAATTGTCAAGCAAAAAATCCTGATATTCGATTTTTCGATTCGATTTTCCCACCCCTTTTGCTTATGCTTTAGTAAAAACATGACAAATCCAAAAGCGAAACAACTAAATATTCACACCATGGTAGTCCAGTAGACTGTGTATTATTAGGGATTTGGTTCAGTTGGTGGGGGCAACACTCTTAAGGACCGAGTTTGCATTCACATAGCAGTACTCAAACGAACTAGAATTTATATTAAAAAAAAAAAAACCTTGTTCCACTCCACTCCAAATCCAGCGCTGCATCAAAAATGACAAGGAGAAGCCAAGACAGGCAACAAAGAAGAAAACTCAATCTATTGGTTAATGCAAGACCATTTCTGTTTAGAACCACAGAATAGTCCCATCAGATCCTAGCGGTCTTGAGTTGACCACATTTTATCAGAACTTTAACTGAATTCTTCCACATCAGCTATTTTTGCCTGTGGTCCCAAATGTGCATATGTTTTGGTTGGGTTTACCACAATTCCTTGTGTTGAACCTATAATTTACTTTACTTTGTAATCCGCTTTCTGTATTTGTATTGTATTCTACTTGAAGCAAATCAAGATTTGCATTTTAGACAGACTGAGTTGCCCAAATACAAACATGGGAAATCTTTGTAAAGTTGTAAGTTTTACCCCTTAATGCCCATTTATGCTCGCTTATGTAAGTAAATGGGGAGGTCTGTTTTAAACTGTTTCATACCCCGCCACTGTCATACTTCCATTACTTAACAGGTATGCGTTACCATACCTATTAAGTCAGTCCATCCACTAGTGGGCATTGTTGAGTTCAGAGTTTTGACACCAGTGGGTAATTTATTACTATAAAGTCTTTTACAATCACCCAAAAACATCAGAAGTACAAGATTAAAACTGCTCTTTTTTTTTTTTTTTTTTTGCTATTCTCAACTTCTTCTGCATCTTTTTCAGGTACTTTTTAGTTGGCTGTCTCTGTGTAATCTTCTTCCTGTTCTTTTTTCTTCTTCTCTGGTTTGTTCTTTTGTCAAATGCATGCAGGCTAAACAACACAATAATGTCCCTGCAATTTCCAGTGATATTTCTCCATTTTCAGCATCAAGTGACGAATATATAAAGCTCCTGGTGGCAAAGCAAAATTGCTCAGCTCAACACAGCAGCCAGATCATCATTCTGCTTGCTAATGTTGGCAGTTAAAAAGGTGACAGTTAGCTAAGCTCCAAATTGCACACATAACTGGTCCAGGAGATGGACCAAATTGTCTGTCTGTGTCAAGCATAAATGGGCCTTTAGAATGACTCACTTATGTTTATTTTTTAAAGTGAACACACATAATCTTGCTGGCCAACACAAAATATGAAAGCTTAATTTTGTTGCTTGGTTGTAATTCTATTACACAATCTCACAAAGCTGACACGACAGTATTTACATACTGTAAATCCACTGCACAGCCTCTCTTATAAAAGACAACAAATGCATCTGTAAATTGCCCAACATTAGTTTCTCACAGAAAAACAAAATGTCCTTTTATTTTTAAAAAGAGCTTATTTTGAGCAATAGTTTAATACAAATTTGCAGCGAGGGAAAAGAAAAACTAAAAAAAAAAAAATGATAAGACCAACATTTCATGTCTTAAAAAATTCAAAAGATTAAAAACACAGCTTTGTATTAAAATACACAAATTCAGCTACAAACTGATACACAAACCTTCACCCCCTGCTCATCTACTCCATAGAAAAATATGCTGTAATACTTTGGCTTTCACACTTCTGAACAGCAAAACATATAACCTCGCACTTCAACAAATTCCCCATTCTCCTTGCTTGAGTGTCCTGATGAATGAAGGCACATCTTTTGTTAGCACCCAAGGCGGCAAAACACAAAAAAGCACCTCAACTTGTCCCGAAGGACCTTCCTCATTGAAACACAATCCACACAGCCACTTAAGACCTCCAGTGGAGAGAGAAGGGGAGCCTGTGGGCTGCACCCTATGAAGGTGCTCTTAATATGCGACAGATATTCGAGATTAAGTACTTGACGACACGCTTGGCAAAATCCAATTTCCCTTCTCTGTCCCAATGCCTGTGTGATAGATTTATTGGCAGTGTTTCTGCTACATACAGTAAGTGGTGCGGTCCAAGAGTTGAGAATAATTCAGGTGCCACCATGCTGGGATGTTGGAATTTTATAGAATATGGATAATTCCCTGCACATGACTGCAGCAATTTCCCCCTTCAACACTTTGGCTTGAGTTTTTATGGAAAACTATATTTGTGTTTTATTGTGAGGCTACGTTACTCGGCCCCCATGCAAGTATGCCGACATATAGTGAGAAAGTGTGATTCCCTCCCATTTGACGCCTGTATAACAATGTACAACCACAAACAACACAGCTGTTTATCATGGCCTCTGTGAGATAGAAACTGACACAATTAGGAAAGTAGGGCTTCATGAGACACTGTGGTGAGATCCACTGGGAGAGGATCTTTGATTTTGACTGTTATTCACAGAGCAGGGAGAAAAACAAGTTGCGGTCTGTCTGTAAACAAAGCTAGAGGTTTTTCAGATGTTATGCGAGGACGTGTTGATTGAGGCTGGGAGCTCTGGGGCCTGAGATAACCTCTGTGGTGAGGACACAGAGAGTCCATGTTGTCCATGCTGACAACAGAGTGAGCGCTGAGTGGAGCTCCACACCGCTGCCATTACAACGTGGCGTCCCACCTCTTGGAGCAGCACAGCATACGGTGACTGTCTGTATCAAGCCAGGTGATAGTCACCTGTGTGCTCCCATAGTGAGCCTTTGGCGGAGAATGAAAGGGGCCATGTGCCATGACTATTTGTCACCATTTCCAACATCCAGATTTCTCGTGTTGAAACAGCTGGGAGTGTCAACCCTGGTTGCATTTTAGCAGGCAAGCAGCAGCCAGAATATTCAGCCTACACACAGAGGCAAGCACTGACTTGTCAAGTTAAAAAGGGAATGTAACCAAGTTGTAAACACTTCCTGTCAGGAAAGGAACACGTGCTTAATCCTGGAGAGACCAACTCATTTCTTATTCTACACTAAACAATTCCAGATGTTTTGTTCACTTCATTTTACCATCATCCTATCACCATAAAAGCTAAAAATGAAAGAAACTCTTGAATTAAAATACTAAAAGCAAAATAAAACAACAAACAATAAAACAAGGTAATGTTTTCTGGAAAACATTTCTCATTCATCTCAGGAATCCTTCCAAACTGGCAACAAAGGTGTTGGGCTTCCTGGTGGGCACTCAGATCACAGGGCAGCTCTGTCTGCAACACGGAAGTCTGACTGCCTCGACAGTGCCACAAAAACAATCGCCTGCCTTTTATCTCTATGAAAAGACCAGTCGGTTCATCTGCACAGTCCTCTATTTGGATGCAACAGAGCTATTTAGCTAATACTAAAATACACGAGGCTGCTCTAAAGTGAAGTTAAAGCAACTGACGTGGCAAAAATAGCACCCCCTCCACAAAAAAAAAAAAAAAAGCCACCACTTCAGATGACAGGCAAACTTATTTGTTTCCTTTTAATCTGTGTGAGACAATCTGCCTGCAGACCAGGGCTCCCTCCTTCCACACTCAGCTACACACACTGTCATTAAACAAAACAGAGCCATGTGTCTAAAACTCCCCAGCAGCCCGAGCTGCAGCAGCAGTCTGAAGGCTAATTGTGACCTGGTGGAATCATGTGACCGATGTTCCAGCGCAAAGTTAGAGAGAAAGAAAAATTAAAGAAAATTGGGCAACACTAACACAAGCAGACTCCATTGGGACTCTAAACTGGAAAGACAGCTCCCAGATGGAGGGGGGAACGAAAATAAGCAAACAATGGCTGAAGGCCACCGTTTCCCTAAGACCTATAACTTTCTTGCACATGCGGTGGATGGTCGAATATAAAACTCAACCATGACTTGTTATTAAACTCATTTATGCTGGATTACAGGTCTGCCATGTTAATGTAACAGGATTTGTGGATTCACCCAAATGATATATGGATGAAAAGCCAGAACTCCCTGAGCTCAGCTGCACAACTATTACACCATGTGCATCCTTCTCTACAGCATGACTTCATACTGCTCCTGTGCTTGAAACGCGTTTGAGGTTAGGCTTTGTGCTTCTTCCTTCCTTTTAAATATCCTTCCAGGATTCCTGTTGAGGTCAGGAATGCATTGCAGCTCTCTTTTGTCATTGACAGCGACACACAGGAAGCAATCTGAATATGAAATATGCTTGGAATGAAAACCGATTATGATGCTTGTGAGAAAATACTTTGCATGTCTGTAAAAGGTTCAAGGAAGCATTTGAAAGTTATCATTTGAGCCAGAGTAGTCATAGCAACACCGGCTGAGATCATTTACACTACTTATATTAATTACCTCGTAACTTAAAGATGTAAGTCGCAATATATGAAAACCCAACAGCTGAGAGAGCCAAGACAAGCACAGAGCAGCTTTCACCCCCATCTGTTGATTGATTTCAACCTGTGCATAAAGCTGTCAAAGCAGTGGAAAATTTCTCTAAAAACATCACATTCCCATTAACAGCTGCAACACATCGCTTGGAATATGCATTTACCTGCCTAAATACCCACAGTTATGACAGTTCATAAGACAATTAGGTTTGTGAAAGATTAGAGCAACAAGGTCACAACTGGCACAGCTGCAACATCGAGTAAGGCCTCTTATCAACCAAGTTCATATAAAGAGGTCAAAAAGGTCTATTATGATAAAAACATGATAGTCTCTGATGATCTCAACCATTTTTTTTGGCTCCCTAGAGAAAAGAACTCTTATAGAGCCAAGTGATATTTACATTTCTGCTGACATTTCTTGCATTGCTGGCAGTGACGAGAGTGCGAGGGGCCGGTCAGATGCAGTTCTAAAACTCCACTGATGAGCGGAGTAACAGGGTGAAAAGATAAAGGGGAGACATTAGCGGTGATGGGAAATAAAACACAGTTTATCTATGCAAGCCATGCGGTGCAGAGTGCACTGTGATCTGCAGTGTACGGTCCAAGTTGTACGGTGCTGCACTTGCTGGTGAGATCAGATGTCAGAGTGACTTCTTTCATGTTCAGTCCAATTATTAAAAACAATTCAAACAGACTCAAAAGTTTGATAAAATGAAATAAGTTGGAGAGCAGATCTGGTAAAAGTGGAAAGCTGCAAATAAAAAGATGATCATTGCTATTTTAATATTAATAATGATGTAGAACAGTAAAAACAGTTAGGAAGCTTTCCAAACTACACTCCTTAGAAATGTGGATGAGATTTAACAGGTCACACCTGCTTTATCTGAGCCCCATTTAAAATATAAACATATATAAAATCGACATTCGGATCGATTGGATTGTTTACAGTTTCACAGAGTAATAAGCAAAAATAACAGCAACGATCAATGTTCTCTCTTCTGCAGACGTGTTGCTTCAAGTAGCTCCAAAGACTTGCAGTTCAAAGTTATAAGAATAATAAAGGGGTTCCTTCAATCTATCTATCATCATCATAATCTAAATTATAACCCAAATTTTCACCCGACAAGGCTTAATATCCCCTCCAAATTTGACCAAAATTCATAGATTATTTTTGCAGTAATCCTGCAAACTGTTAAACACTACTTCAGACTGAATTAAAAAATAAAAAAAATTTCAGTCAATTTATTTGTAGAACCAGATTTTGGAAAAAAGGTAAAAAGAAAAACAAAAAAACGGCAAAGAAAAAAAAGCTGTGGATCCAGATGCCTCTGTCGGCTGCACAACAAATGTCTGAGTGAGATCCAACAGCATGCTCCTATAGATAGATACACAAGCTGGCTCGCAAGTATCACTGAGTCAAAAAGACCCTGAGCCTTGATGGGAGCCAAACAGCAGTTTCCCAGGTGCACAAACAGATACTGATGATTGCAGGCGGCGCTTCGGAGGGATGCCGCAGCCCATCAGTCAGCCTCATGCAACTGCTTTTGTTTACACATTTTTCGAGCGGAGCCCGTCATCACTTTCGACGTCCTTGAGAGAAGTTAGTTTAGTGCTGAGTAGAGCGATGAGCCAGGAGATGAGGCCTTTAATTAGTTTGAAGGCAGGATGATAATTGATCATCTCTCTCAGCTAACTCTACCATGAAGGGCTTGGCATCATTAAAAAAACAACACATACACTACAATGCATTGTCAACTCTGAGAGTAATGTCGCTTAATATGCATCAAGTTCAAAATGTAAACAATTGATGTGAAATAAAGCTGGACGAGTATAAAAACAAAAAACAAAAACAAGATCAAATATTTTGCATTCTACCTTAAAATTAATGTGGCTTTTTCTTACATGGAGTCAACTGAATAGAAATGGACAGAGGAAAATTCACCTGATGCTTGTATTGGCATCTCAGGCATTAGGTGAGCAGTGATATAATTAGCATTCATGAGTCAAGTAATTAAAACATCAATGTAGCCGAGCAGTGCAGCTAAGACACTTGTGTGATTTTTTTCCTCTCAGTAGTCGGTGTTTGGTCAGTGTGGAGAGGAAACACTGATGAGTATGCGTGTGCTTATTTGCAACAAGGTCCTCAGACATCCGTCTTTATGTGACAGAATCCAGGTAGAGGAAGAGGTAGCATGAAAACTGCTTGAGCATAAGGCACCCCTAAACAAGAAAACCACATGTTTTCACCTTCTTTTTTTTTTTTTTTTTTTTTTTTTTTTTTTTAAAAACACTGCCAATAACCCGACTGTAGAGAGAGTGTGTGACACTACAAACAGTTTACTCTCCCACAGAGAACAATCAAACAAGTGTCAGTAAATAACAGGAATCCTTTATGACGACACTTTTTAAATTCCTCACCCTGAGAGTCCCTGTAGCAGCAAGGATTCGCAAAAACGTACAAACGGCCAGCCACAGTCCGATAAAATACTCAGCAAATCCTTGCAAAAAAGGTGGAACACCAACGCTTTACGGCACTTTGTGATGTGGTAGCGAGCACAGTGACACCCGACACTCAAGTTAACAAACTTCTCTCACTTTTAAGAAATATTTTACTCTTAAACAAAATAAATATGACAAGAGTCTCCAAGGCGATGGTTTTTGGATATATTCCTGGTGTGACATCGCCAGCCCTTCCCCACCACTACTGCACCATTTTTATTAAACCCTCATCACCTGACAAGGAACCTACAAACCCTTCTCTCAACATATTGTCTACACCCACCAGCTGTCAGTACTGATTTAGCTCGTCCATAATATCGCTCATACTGCTGCATGTGAGGTATCTGGCTCACACAATTCCATCAACTGCTTGTCTGCTAAAGCCATGTGTGCGAATCATGAGAGACACACAATTAGAGGTGCAGAGGCAACTGTATTCCTGACTTGAGTAAAATCACATAGGCTTCGGTTAACAAGAGACAACTCCAGTCTGTTTAATCACCTCGAGCAGCTGCAGTCACTGAGGGAAAACTGGTGTCTGGCATGAGAACAATATCAGCATCAAATTTTCCTTTTCTTAGTTCCTGGTTACTATGCTGATGATAGCAGCAGTCATGTTTTGTGTCTTTAAAAAAAAAAAAAAAAACAGCTGAAAAAATTGGTCTTCTGTCGCACAACATCCTTGTAACAGGCTGCAGACTCTGTGGACTCTTGATTTGACTGTGGAGCCTAAACCAACAGAAAAGTTGCCACATGTCACAAGATGGGTGCAAAAGCAAACACAAGTGGAGAGGAGGAAGTAACGGGAAGGTGAAAGAGAGGGGACACCACAAATTACATCACATGGTCGCGGCAGAGGCATGATCTAAAACGGAGTGGGATGTGTTCATTTTCATGTCTACGTCACGGTTAACAAGCTATGCAAACTATGAAAGCAGTCTTCATTGTGCAACACTGACATTAAACACCTCAGCTTTTCCTCCAAATGAACCCTGAGTGTAGATTCCTGGGAAGCCAGACATGACAGTTGTGGTGCAAGGCATGGCCTGCATGCTTTATGCCAGTCTGTTTCCACTTTAGCTTTGGTTGTGTTAAAAAACAAAAACAGAGAGGTGTAAGGCTTGTGGTGGCTCACAAAAGAGGATCAGATTGGAGCCATATACTCATAAAGTCATAAGCAGTTTCCCCTCAAGGCAGCTGAGATGACTGCAATGAAGATACACTGGATTGATATGTCTTGTTATGTAAGATCAGTAGATGGGAATGGCTGAGTTTAGATGATGTTATAGTTTGGGTACAAGCTGATCCACATGCAATACTCACCAACAAGGTTTGGCTACTCTTAACTTAAGATTAAAAAAAAAAAAAAAGATATTTCCAGTGTGTTAAAGGAGCCTACACCACGAGAAGACAACACTCCCTGTAGTGCAGGTTAGACATTGGAGCGGGATGTCGCAACTCGTGTGGACTGACGTGCTAACAAGTTCTGCCAGTCGTAACAATTCACTCTTTACTGGAGTTGGTCAACTGCCTCGTAAACAGACTTACTTTTTTAAAGAAAAGACCCCTTCCTTTAAGATGCTCATGAGGCTATAATTTAATTCAGAGAATAAAAAAGCGCAAATGAAAGTGTTAAGTTGAAGCGAAGAGGGAAAAGAAAGTTGTTACAGACTACTTGGCTGCTGTTGGCTTTCATGCTCGGACCAAACTTCACCCACCTTCTCTTTGTTGTCGTGGTCCGAGGGGGGTGAAGAGGGAGATTTAACGCTGGCAGCCACAGCTACAGCCACGGTTTGGGTGACTGTGACACCCCCGCCGGGAGCCGGGCTGCTCTTTTCGATTGTTTCCACCTTGATAAGTCGGTGCTTTGGTGACACATACTTTACATCCGGCGACCCCACAGTGTTCAGGCTCGAGCCGAATGAAATGTTTCCACCTGGAGTGTACGGGTCTTCGAAGTCCAGCTCTTTTTGTAGTTTGTAAGCAGTGAGGATGTCCGGCTGAGCGGGACTCGGAAAGGTGGTCCCGGAGCTTGCTTGCTGGAAGCCAGGCGCACCGGGGACACCGGTGTGACAGTGTCTGTAGTCCGGTTTCGGAGGAGCCGGAGGGGGTGCTTTGGTAGTTTTGAATCCTAGGTGCTCCTTGAACCACTTGGCCATGCTGCCAGTTCATCGCTCAAAAGTCAATGAATGTAGTTTAGTTTCACCTTTTCCGAAAAAAAAAACCGTTTTGCCTACTTCTCTCGGCGACAACCCTAGTCCGGTCGTCACCGTGGAAACCCTGGGGTCACGCGCGGCCAGTAGACCAGGTTCGAAGCGTGTCGACTGTCTGAAGAGGAGAGCGCGAGTCGGCGGAGAGTAGCCACAGGCACTTTCAGATGTGCCCTGTCGCAACTCTTTCTTTCTTTCTCTCTCTCTCTCTCTCTCTCACACGCGCACACACACCCACTTACACCGTGTCGGAGCGACAACAGCGCGGCTTCTATCCACGTCAGGTTTCCAGACTACGCAACATGGGAGTGCTTGGCCAAAAGAAACCCTCCACCCCCCACAACAACCTGCCCTCCATACCTGAGAACATTCACTGCCATCTACCGGACTTCTAAAACTTGGCTCACTCGTGAGGAGTGAACTCAGACACAGCTGCACGAGGACAAGTTGATTTCGCGCTTTGCGTGGACTTTGGTGCCATATCTGCTCCCAGAAGTCAGCTGCACGAGGAGGAGATTAAAGGTTACTGCTGTTCTGCAGCTGTGTGTCCTTCACTGCAGTTTTTATGATTACTTTTCGGATAAAACAGTAAGAGCAGGCAGCTGCATGATGTGTAATTTACTCCAAAGAAATGTCTACATTATATCCTGACATTTGGAAAAGTAATGAAAGAATGTTGAATCCCATGAAGTAGGATATATCGTTTACTGTACCCAGGGCCGGATTAAAAGTGCATGTTCCAGGGGGCCCCTTCCCCACTGCAACATTGGGAAAATTGTGAATGATACTCTGGGAAATGACATTTCTAACATTTCTCAACCAATGGTACCAATAGCAATACACTAGACACTGTGGTGTAACTATCTGGCTTTTATGTAAATTTAGTTTAATGTCAAAACTGCCCTATGTGAGCCCCACATGGGCCCCAAGTGGGCGTGGGCCCCTGGGCCTGTGCCCATAATGCCCATTGGATAATCCAGCCTTGACTGTACCTTCACCAGGACTCAAGGGTAGAGTGTCCTTTCCTTTCCTCAGTTTCTGTGCTCTCCTGTCCAGATGGCCAGTGCAGTGTTTTAATTGCAAATTGCTTTGCAAATGATGAGTGGAGAGATGTTAGTTTGTGTTGATATTCGTTACTGTCCTTGCTAAATCCATTACACAAATCTATGAGTTGAGGAGGTAAATTGTTAAAAGCATCATCACGAGTATTCGTCCAAGGTGTCTTTCAATTCCTTTTGCTGGAAATGATGGTGGGTTCACATGCTTAATATTTAATTGCCTTTGCAAATCGGATGATGGATAAAAGAAGAAAAAAAAAAGGGAAACATTTACCCTCACAGAGACTTACTCAAGCAACAGTCTGCACTAACAGGAGTCAAGGCTGCAGCGCAGCAGGGTTTTATGAAGCAATATTTCTTTTTAATATCACCACAGACACAGCCTTGAGCAAGTCACAGCGCACAGATCAGAGTTTAACCCTGGTAGGCCTTTGGGAGAGACAACTCCATGCTCTGGAGATCAAAACAAAATCTATTATTCCTTTCAGTCCTGAAATCCTGCCATTGCTGCACTTTCAGCATGCAGAGAACGATGATGAGTGTAATTTCCAGTCACTTTATTGGAACAATTCCATCCCATAGCCAGGACATGAATCTGATTAACTACTGTATTATATGTAAAAGCTTTAAAAGAGGAAGCGGTAATGACGAGCCTTGGTTTACTGCAGCAGTGATGTTTTCTTTAGCCACTTCTGGGAAAAACAGCTTCATAAACAAAGAATGCAAAGCTTTAGGCGTAGTCCAGCTCCCACACTGAATGACATATTCAGGGTCTGACTATATGCAGTGCTATAAGTATGACCTCAGTGCTGCATCTTTCCTTTTACAGGAAGTGATAGGAATATGAAATTATGTCCCATCCCGAAGGTATCAGGTGATCTGATAGGCAGGATCAGGTATGTCATTTAACCAGGCACGGCTCACATGATCGGATGACACGGATCTTTTGTTGTTCTGCTAGAACTTCATTCACCAGCTACTTCCAGCTGCCATTGCTGACACCTTTAAAATGCAAATCCTGTAATCTAGCACCTCATAGGATACAAGCAGATGCACAAGGAGCCCACACAGGCATTAGGTTGCCAGGAGGAATTTATGTAGAAATGTATAGGATTCAGATTAAGCTATCAGTGATAAAATGATACCAGAGGAGCTGATGGTGTATTATAGCACAAACTGTGCGTTGCTCACACGCCAATTAAAAAACAATCAAGAACACCATGCAGTGACTGAGTCGTGATCATCAAGCATATCAAATGTGTTTCATGAACAACCAAAGTTGTCCACGCTTCCTCTCTAATGTTCAATTTAGCAAGCTATTTGTTATTGCAATTATGCTTTGATGCAGTGCAGAATGTTACCTGTAGTCCATCGAGACTGTGAGGCACAACAAGCTGATAGAGCAGACTAACAACATCAAACAGTTGCAGCTTCTGAGCAACGCTTCTTTCTATGTTGGCATGCATATAGCAGGGATTTTTTACTAAAGGCTGGGAGTTAGCAAAGCTCAGGGAAGATGACAGCTCACATTTGCCATAGGTGACTGTGACGCCCTCAGCAGTTAACTGCTGACAGCTAGAACGTCTGGCGTGCCGTGCAAGACACATGACAAGTTTATTTTCCTCTTCCAAGCAGTTGGCTGTGAAAATTATTCCAGTGCTTTCGCACGAAAATGTAACTATTTTCTGCCTTTATTTTTCTGTAGCATGTTAAGATGTTACAATGACTCTGCCTGACATTTCATGCGTGCTCCAAACTCACACAGTTCCTGATTGGGATTCCGTGTCTTCTTGCCTCAGCAGCTCAGTTATTACAGCGTTGCAGTTTGTGAGGGCTGCTTCAGAATGTCAGCATACTTAAATAATAGTACAGAATTCACAAACATGAGTACCCAACTATGGTGCCAGGTTGGAGTAAAAGTGCAACAATGGCTTCAAATATTTTACTTTCTGTATTTTAAAGCAAACTGATTAACTTTTGTATTATTTGGCTTTAATGGTGTCTGATGGATGAGCTGTGAAGAGATTACATCACCTGAAAACAAAGTGCAGAACAATTTGCAGTTTTTACAAACATTTTCACTTTATCTGATCCACGTCATGCCGAGTAAAAATCTGAGACAATGAGAACAAGAATTAGAGTGAAATGTCAAATGCAGAGCGCGTTGTATGAAAGCTCACAGCTGCTTTGCAGGATTTAATGAAAAACTTTTACTGCCACCGCAATGTAATTTCCCTTTCGTGTATGCTTTGCTTTTTCTGATTTTCCTTCCCCTTTTCTCATTTCTGTGGCGGCCCCACAGTCTGAGAGATTTGGACAATCTCTCAGACACAAACACATTTCTTCTCACCACCATGGTTATTGTAATTTATCAATGTGCCTCCAATTCAGTTCTTGTGAATCTTGTCTTGTAAACACTATACCCATGCTCCAGTCTCCATGGAAACATGCTTAAGTGATTTAAGCAGCTTTTGGATGTTCAAAGCAAAAGCCCCAACAGATTTGCACATCTCACCAGATGCTTGCCCCCCTTTTTCCTCTCTTGCAGGTGGATATTGGTTTGGTTTTTCCAGAATGAGAGAGGTTGAAACGTTACAGTTGTGAAGGTGTGACAGTCAACAACGGTATCTCCAAGGTCCTCAAGCTAAGAAATCAATACATAATTGCTCAACTTGACAGCTGTGGAAACTCACTGAGGATCTCAATCTGAATGAAAAGCAGGAAATAATTCAGCCAGGAAACATGCTTAACAAAACCTCCTGTGCTGTCAGATAACTTGCATAGCAACGTCTACCCCTATACTTTAAATGTAATGCAGCTTCCAGTTTAGCGGTATCAGAGTTGGAAAAATATTTGAATCACTGCAGTCTTTATTGGCACATATGGTATGATTCTGTTAAGAACATAAGGGAATTGTAATGTTTCACTTTCCTTTTCAGCAGGTCAGTTGTGAATGGATTTTAACGTTTCATCAGACTGCTAGGCTTTAAGGTGTGTGTGACACAAAAGATATGTGGGCTTCAACCTTACAAAGAGAGGATGTGTGGGTGATTAAAAGAATAAATAAAAGGAAAACTGATAAAAGATGCACTGAGGGTTTGGAACACTATGCGATATCATGTCTGCTGTTCCCAAAAAACCCTCCTATTCAGAGGAGCTCCATCCCTTGTGTTTAAGTCTGTGTGTGAGGTGTGTTTGCATGTGTGTGCGTGAGTCCTCCCCATTTCTCCAGCCTGACTGTGCAGCTTTGTTTGCTTTCCCATGCCTGTCGATCAAAGCCCAGGCTAGAGGCTGAAAAGATACATGCTTTAGCTTCTCACTCAGCAGGATTGTAGATGTAACCTTTAGTTGTTTGCACATTCAAACTGCAGCGACCGGCCTCAGAAATGAAGTAATGCAAATACAATTATGTGCTGTTTCACCATCAAATAGGATTCTGGTGTACATATACACATGGACACCCAGGTTTGGATGGTGCAGCTAAGCCTCACCCTTCCACAAAGGTATTATTTCTCCCTGATTTAATGTAACACTTTCTGCTTTGATAGTGATACAAGGTGTGTGGATCCTTAACCTGCATCATCATGTAAAAGATCTGCATCAGTAATCAGAATCAGACATACTTTATTAAACTCAGGCTGGAAAATTTTCAATGTTAAAGCAGCAATATAGAACAACACAGAGAAAAGATTAAAAATTAAACTATAAGTTGCAAAAATTGTTATATGGACACACTTAACTGATACCCTGGTTAAAGATAAAACAGGCAAGATGCAAAGACACAGAAACACAAACTCATATTAGATATACATGCAGTAATATATATATACATATATATATATATATATACACACACACACGCACACAGGACAAGTTCGATGTTTGATTTTAGAAATGGTTTATTTAAGAAAAAAAACAACTAAAAAATAAAATGAAAGCAGTGAAGCCAGCTATGATAGTTTTCTGGTGATAGAATTCGCTAAATAAAACTTAAGGGGTGTCTCAGAGGAAAAAAAAAAAAAAAAAAAAAGAACAAAAATTACGCCACAAGCAAACCGCTCACTCTGAACCAGTTTGTGCACGTCACATGCATACGACACATGGAATGAGATGCCACCATCAAGAAAGCCTGTCTGCCACCTGGGGGAGGAAGCCAATCTGATAAAAAAAAGAACAAATCAAAGATTAGTCTGGAAAATTAACAAAAAAATAAAATTAAAATTAAAATGCTAAAAAAAAAAAAAAAAAGGATTAGAATAACTAAACGTCAAACTCTCAAAATAAAACAAAAAGCAGATGTGGAACATCCATATAAGACTGTCTCTTACAGTATCCCGCGAAACTGCAGGACAGCTTAAAAGACCACCTCAGGGCAAAGCAGAGGAGCAGTCCAACGGAGCCAGTTTCTTGTGGTGCCAAGGCAGGTGTCTGCCTTGGTCTTCTGTGTCTAGGAGGGATGGAACAGTTTTAAAAGCAAATGGACGACCACACTAACACCAGAGTCAGACATTGGCAGCTACACACTGAGCAGCAGGGTTCCACTTAAGAAAAACCTTTTGTCACATCTCTAATGGTAGTTCCCAATCACAAAACATAACCACCTGCAAATGTCAGGCAACCCACTGGTCCAGCCAATCGTTTGGGTGCTCGAAGATGAGATTTTTACAGGAGCTCATTTTACAGGAGATCTTCCAGTGTCCAAAGAGGGAGTGGGCCCAAATTCAATGTTCCTCATCTCTTGAGGACATTTACAACTCACACTGTCTTATGAGAGCCCAGTATCCTCAGTGACCCCTCTCACCCTGGTTGCCATCTATTTGAGCTATTGCCCTCAGGTAGAGACTTCCGGACTATTAAAGACAGGACAAACAGTTTTTATCCCAGAGCTGTCACATCCCTGAACTCTGTTTCCATGAAGCAATACATCTTAGCTGTAGATCAGAGCCTGTGAAATGTCAATTGCTTTTTATGTTCTATTTTCTTTTGGTATTATTGTATCTCATATGTAGTGCTTGTTTTCATAGTGTTGTATTGTGTCTTATTTATTTACTTTTTAAAAAATTTATTTATACATGAGAGCTGCTGCATCAATTTTCTTGCACTTGCATATATATATATATATATAACACATATGTATTCACATACATTATATTAATGCAATGTAATTACCCAATAAGAAGCAGTCACCCTTAAAATTTTCATGTGAGTAGTTTTTTGTATTGAGTATTTACGGTGAAAATAATCATCATTTCATCCTTTTTAAAAAAAATCTTAGCTAATGGTACAATTTCCCCCCATAAAATAGGGTAGTTTAAAATTTTTCCATACTCAAATCACTTTATATTTTAACAGTTACAGTGAAATTGTTAATCTACTGAATACATTCAGTTTGCAACAGTCAGGCAGTGTGGTTTCCATAGATATGTAAAACAACATCATCCATCATTTTATCAAAGCACCATCTGACAAAATCCCAAAACAATCTCTCTTGATGCCGGGACTATTTGGATTCCCATCAAATTTCACGACGCAATGAGGAAGAAGGACTGAAATGCAGGATGTCGAGGCAGGCTCTGGAAAAACTTGAGATATTTTATGAATATGGAAAACACTGTAATGTCAGTATAATAAACAATAACAAAAACAAAAAGCTAAGACACAAGAACAACCAGTACAGGGTAGATTTAGAAAAATCACAAAAAAGGACAAGGAGTCTTAATGCAGAGGAAAATGCTGGCAAATAAGGAGCAGGTTTGATACTCAAAGATTCAGCCTGATTTAAATCACAGAGAAACATGAATCAGAAACCTGAGAATCAAGCGGAAAACCCACAGATTCTGACATCCATATTCAGAGAAGTTGAGATCAGGTGAACATGACACTCATCTCTCCACAGATGTTTGTTTTCAAGGACCCACACTTCTTAGTGCCGCTTCTGATGGTCAGTGTTGAAATCTGAAGCAGTAAAAGCTCTCACAGATTCAAACACTTCCACCATCATGATTCACTGCAGTTGAATAAAAGTGAAGCATCTCTCTCTCATTCATCTATTATGTTACTGCCACACATTAAATTATGATTGGGCAGTAAACTGGGTTTTTATTTCTGCATTCATCCTCCAGAAATGTCGGTAAGTTGTAACCTCAAGCTTAATATCAGAGAAAGTTACTTCTCTTTTGAGATCATTTCAAGACGTATTTGTTTTGACAATACTTGTGCTGACTGGTCTCTTGTGTTCATGTACAACATCTTTGTTTAGGTGACTATTTGATCACTTTGAACAGAGTTTGATATATTGATCCTTTGTTCATTTATGCACTGCTCTATAAAAGATATTCCTAGCCACAATACATGCCAAAATTATCCTGCTTTTTAAGATAAAAAATGATGTTTCAGTGTGAAAAAAAATCAACTTGCAGTTGGCTGTTTCATGGGACATGCATTTTGCACACTCAACACGTTATCCCAAACAGAGTTGAACCAGTTTATTGTTACATACTGGGAGGAATAGATGACTTGGATGATTTTATCTGAAATGACAGGATCCATAACGTAGCAAGGTAAATACAGTATCAGATCAAATGATATGTTTGCAATAACAAATGAAAATCAAATTAACTCAGGTAATCATTTACATTGTGCATGCATTAACTGAGATGTGTTTTGCATAATCTCCAGGGAAATCACGCTGTGGCTAAATATGAAACACAAAAATAGGTATTTAACCACTATAAAACATTTAAAGGAGACATAAGGACATTTTCCATTTCTAGTTTACAGAGCTTCCCTTTGTTCAGACGGCAGTGCTTTCAGGGGGAAACAGAGCAGTGCAGGCCGAAAGGGTTGGCTTGCTTACCTTTCTGGGTGCGTCCTGCAATGTAACAGGTAGTGTGATGCAACAGTATATGTGGTAATCTCTGGTAAGATGATGGAAAACTATTTTTGATTTAACACTGACATGTTCTGTTGTCAGAATTTGCTGGAAATATGAGTCACAACCACAATCATAACCCTCCACACAGACACAAAGTCACAAATATGCAGATGACCCTAACCTTAATTCAGCTGAATCTTCCTTTACTGATTATACAAATATGAACACTTAATCAGTATGGATGATGTAAGAAGTATGCTTAACTTTCAATGTTAAAACCACAAATAATTGAGATTCTTAACCATTTTATATATTTAATTGTTTTCCTCAATAAGTTGTGAATAGTTGCAGGCACTATAAGCTAACTTTTAAGTAGTATTTAAAAAAAATAAAGATCATCATCCTAATCACTTAGTCTTTTCATTTGTCATTTCACATCAATGCTGAGACTGAGATGTAGTGTTGTTACTATTGATCCTTACACTCTGACACCAGGCAGCTCCTTCACACTGATCCATGTTATGAACCAGTAAGTCCATAAGTATTCCCAAGATCAACACTTTATTTTCAGGGTTTCTGATTTCTTACTGTCTCATTTTTTTTTCCCTAGAAAGGATTACACTCTCTAACTTGGTTGACTAAAGTGTATTTTCGGTCTGTGGTGCTTGTGGTGATTAATCATATTCCAGTGCCTGTCTAAGTTTCCATGAGCAGAGCCTGATGATGTTCTCTACATGTAAAATCAACAGCTGTATGAGTTTTTTTTAGTTTGCATAATTTACTATCACTGGGACATGTGCTTTTTTCTTTTTAAAGAAAATGACAGACCTGTAGCATAGATCCGCAATGCGATGGCCTACTTTTAAAGGATGACGACTATTGGAGGTATTTCTCCTCTACTCCTGAGAGATCATTCATCAGACTCACACAAACTGTGAGATGTTATTTGGGTGAGCACCGAATCTGCAGATCAGATCATCTCAGCGAGATAACAGAGCTAATCTCAGGCGTGTGATGTTGGTTGATTGTGACCCTTCTGGCAGCCCCATCTCTGGGCAGTCCTCTGATCATCACGTCTCAATGGACTCCACTTCTTGAAAACCTTTTTGTGATCTGTCAGCATATAACAGAGGTTCTTGCAGCTTTGTGAGTTATTTAGGAGATGCATCTTTGAATCTCCCGCAGACATTTCTGCTTGTCTTCGTTTAATGATTTTCCTGCCACTCTCCCAGAAGTCCCAGATTTGCTGCCAAGAGAAGCACTCCAGTCGACATGTTACCTTTTGAACCCAGCTAAGTATGTCAGCCAGCTTGATAGAACCCACACTGTCATACCATGCAAAATAAGGATTTATTGCCTATTAACAGGGATCCAAGTGTGCACTTGGAATGCTTAAGATGCTGCACACTATTGCTTCAAATGAAGCCGAGCATTTAGCATTTATTCTGAGTGATTTATGGCACTTAAGAAGACCATGAAAGGATTGAGGATGGATGAAATACTAAAGTATAATCTCTGAAGCTGGACGGCAAATTTATGAGCTGTTTTCTCTTAAATAATGTCAAATAAGTCCTTCAGCTGAGCAAGAGCTGTTCTTCAAATCAAACTTCTGAGTTGGACTGTGGAGGAGGACGCTTACTTTTGTGGGGACGTAATTACAGTCATTTAGCATCAGGAAAGACATGTGAGTGTGTTGTGTGTAACTGTGGTGAATCAGAGCTGCACGGTTCACAAGTCTGCCTCTTCAGTCAGTGTGACACAGCCAATGGCCTCCAACGGATGAAAATTAATAGCACTTCTCTCCTCACTGTCCCTTTTAGTATGCATTGCCAGGCTGCAGAGACCTGTTTGGGTTCTATGAGAGGGGCTGGAAAATCCTGCAAAGTTTTGAAAAGGACGTTGGAGCGTTGATAGACTCAGATCTGACTTTCAGCAGCCACATCAAAGCTGTCACTGAGACGGCTTTTAACCAACTCAGAAACATCAACAGGATTAAAAGTTTAACCTGCCAGAACGATCAGGAGAAACTCATCCATACGTTCATCTCCAATAGACTGGTTTACTGTTCTGGTCTTTAAACAGGGCTTCTTGAAAAGAGCGTTAAACATCTGCAACTCATCCATAATGCTGCTGCTGCAAGAGCTTTAACTAGAACTAAGAGATCTGAACACATCACACCAAATTTAAAATCTTTACACTGGCTTCCAGTCAGTCACAGGATAGATTTTAAAACCCTGCTGATTGTTCATAAATCCCAGAATGGTTTAGGACCAGAATACATCTGTGATATGTTCAGAGAACGTAAACCAATCAGTGCTCTTAGATCCAAAGACTCAGGTCAACTAGTCCAGACCAGAGTCCAGACTAAACATGGAGAAGCAGCAAGTAGCTGTTATGCTGCAAACAAGTGGAACAAAATGCCAGTGGAGATTAAACTTTCACCAAATGTAGACACTTTGAAATCCTGGTTAAAAACATTTTTTATCTCATGCACCTATGTATGAAATCTGCACAGCAACTTTTAACTGATCTTGCTTTTAATTATTTTAATCTAATTTATTATTTTGTTATAATTTTTGCCATTTGTGCTGTTTTCTCTACACAACACCTGTAATGCTTCTGATGTTTTTATGAAAAGCTCTTGTTGTTATGGATATGAAATTTGCTATATAAATAAACTTGCCATGCCTTGCTTAAAGTTTTAAGAATAAAAACTGTCTCTCTCTTTTTTTCTATTATCATATTCTTTAAAAAATCCACAGTTACTCCCCACAATAACTCTGTTTCTTTTTAATATTTATAAAATACAATATTTTCACCCAGCTTTAATGATCATCTACATTCCTTCCCACATCCTCGCCTTGGTTCTGGTTTCAGCCGAATGATTATTATGTCGGTCATGCTTCCCCTTGAATACGATTTCATTATTCCGAAACATAATTACCAAAGTGAGAATTGCCAACGGTTAAACTCATATTGATTGCCTTGCTGGAGGTTATAGTGATTGGCTACCCCCCGCTGCAACCCCTGCTCATTTTCGTTCTCATTTTAATTTTAATGTTGAATGTTTTCTCTGGCCCAGAAAAAAAAACAGCATCCAGCAGAGCAGGTAAACTGCAGCTGGTGTGCAATAAGGAGAGTTAAGCTGTCTTAAAAACCAGTCTCACAGGAACTTATAGGCTCCCAGTCTGGTGGTGGATGGTGCACACTTTGAAACGCTGGTTGTATGGAAGAATCTTCTTTAATAGTGGGCCTGCAGAGAGGCGTAAAGAGCCGTGGGCAGTCTCCGTGCTGTTTCTTAATCAAATACACTGCGCTACAATTTTGGGAGGAGGGCATAAAGGATGAGAAGTGTACCCCAATGGCATTTTAAAGTGCTGCCAGTTTAATGCTATGGTATCAGCAATGACTGGTTGTGCGTATATCCAAAGCAATAACTGGCTGTCTGGAGTTTGTGTGTCATGTCAGAGGCAAAACTTGTGATGGACGTGCCCTCAATCATGTCTTGACTCACATCTTCTAACCTTAATGTCAGCTTATTTCAAACGCACTCCTTGCTCTTACTGTAGATGGATGCATGCTGGCAGGATTCAGAGACAAAAGGCATTGATTGGCCTGCTTGATAATTAAATGCCAAAGTGATTCACAGACCTCTGTGCAGGGTTTCAGGATGTCTGGTGAGGAGTTAACTGTAGAGATGTCTATAACAAAATTAAAAAAAACCTAAGTAAGTGGCTATAGTTTTATTTTATGTGATAATGAATATCATTACAGATTGTTTTACAAAATAATGTTCATTATCACATAAAATCAAAATATAGCCACTTATAAAGCTCTTTGTATTGTTATTTTGCAGTAATGCAAAAGAGGTTAACATGCAGATTGTGAGGCATGATTCTAAGTAAACTTTGTATGTGATATAATGTAAAAAACAATAATTGCAAATCATATATTGATTTCTATTTTCTGTTTTAATGTCGCGGTTCATTTGCTCCTTTAAAATTTTCAAATATCAATAACTTGTTTGTCTTGTAATTGCATATCGATTCAGTGATTTTGGTTGTGGTTGTTTAGGTTTTTTTTTTTCTTTTTTTGGTGAATTGCATTAAAGCCATAGCAAAACTCTGCTGCTCGATGCGATTGTCATTGTCAGTTTCGAGCTGTACAAAAGTATTATTTCATACTTCAGATGCATCACAACCGTCATTAGCCTGCTGTTGGAATTCATCAAGCGCTGGGAGGTATGAACTCCACTCTGTTTACATACAGAAACAATGAGTTGTGTGGAGCTGCAGCTGCTGAAGGAATCTGCGCTGAGATTTCACATGCCACAAAACACGAACACGCAGCGTTCCCGAATACCTCTAACACCTTCACAGACAAATTAGACACACCTCAGTAACACTCAATGGGCTTCTCCCTTGGGAAATTATCACAAGACAATGGCCTCCTCATCTTCGTTTTATGTTCTAAGGGGAAAATGGGTGGAAGTATAGAGGAGGGGAGAATACCTCTGAGGATTAAAAAATAAAAACACAAGTGAGAGACTGGCTGTATTTGACAGTCGCAGTGCTGTGGATGATAAGTAATTTCCTTGTGGGTTCGTCAATGTGCAGGAGCAGGTCCCCAAGACTCCATAGATGTGGTGTTTTCACAGGGATGATTGCGTTGTGTAGATGATGGATGTGTGCTGTGTAGTGTGGAAGACAGGAGGATGTCCAGGCTGCTGAGTGGCTGATGACTTGCCACAGGCAGACATAACCGCAGCCTCATTACACACATAGCATGAGCTAAACTCTTTATCTCATGGAATGAACAGCAGACAGGAGATCTCAGCAGTCTCGCTCAATTAAGTGGGAATATTCACACAGCTTTCTTTTAGGTGGGAGTCTGTCCTGTCTAAACAAGGACATCATAGAAAGAGGTGCCTAGAATCTGTTGAGACATCATATTCTGAGGAGAGCAGGAAAAAAAAAGAAGAATTTTCAAGATGTGGGAAATGTCAAAGTGATGTGATGATATTCACTTCATCCAGAAATGATAAATATTGAATTTCAGAAGATATTTTACTGCAACTCATCCCTTGAATGAGCTTACAAAGGCTTTATTTGCATTTGATTTTTGGAAGGGGACAGGTATGCAGCACTCAACCCTTTTATCCAGATGCACCGACCTGCATCAAGCCACTGACCCAAACAATACAGAGCACATTTCCTCTGATGCTATAGATCAGTGAGCAGACAAAAATGAGCGTTTGAGTACCCTGTATGTCAACAAAATGTCCAAGTGTGTAAAATGTTGCTGTTAAAGAAAGTAAAAATAAAATGTGGCAAGATGACAAAAGATAAAACTGGGTTTATGACTAATTTCAGCCTAATTTAATATATTTATTAAGATGTATGATGAAGCTTACTGGCTCACAGATATATAAAAGTAACACAAAGTAAACTCCAATACATCATTTGTTGAAAGATGGCACACATCCTGGTTGCACTTCATGCTTTGGTCAATACAGATGTCGATGCCATAACTTTTAATAATGGAGCTCCACTCAGTGTAGTTCTCTCCTAAATTACAGATGTTGTCGTGACGAAAACTCCACACTCCTGGAAGTGATGTATTGCAGGTAGACAGAGGCTCCTTCAGATGGTCTGTACCGTTTGCGAATCCCTTTGCTGCTGCACTGACTGCACAAAGATTACTTGCTCAGAGACTGATGCCTCCAGCTCATCCAGGCTGGGCACATGAACTTACAAAGTGTAAGCTGCTAACCCGCTGAAGCCATAACAAAACTGTGTGTTAGGATGGAATGGGTAACTATTAACAAGCTTTACCCTCAGGGGTAACAAATAAAGTTTTGAAGATTGCAGAGTTACCAACAGATGCTCTGAAAACAGACATCTGTGCTGAGAATACCTGTTGCACATTTCAGTAATTGTTTGATTTCAGATATCTGAAAGAAGTCTAGAAATCCCAACATGTATCTCAGCATACATGTTGATTTAGAAACCTATTCTTCTCCATTCTTAGTAGAAGTGAATTGAAACTAACATAACTCTAGGATTATTTCTGTCTTTGGAGGCTTTTGTCTACAACGTATAGCTACACTGTAATGTTATCTGTTAAAGATCACATAAAAACAGAAAGCAGTATAAGTGAATACCTCTCCAGTGACCACGGATCCACTGGATGAGTGACTGTGTTTGTTAACCCGATGGGAAGTCCACAAAGGACAACTATACATTTTCCACAGAGAGAACCATATTTGTTTTCACTGGGAAACAGTCACCTTGGCAATAAGTAGAAGTTTATTAGACGCATCTTTATGTGCTGTGAAAGCTGGGAGAGCTCCAGGCGCTTGTCTTATCCTTCCTTCTCTGTCCTGCGAGTGTCTCGGAGCAGCTGTAATTCTCAGCCTGTTAGGCTGAAAGCAGCCATTTAAAATCCACACATTCTGCACACAAGCCACAGCAATGCCGACCAAAGGTGCAGTTTAACTCGTGCATCTCTGGGGTGTGCAGAGATGATCAGCAGAGTTAATCGCTTTTAACCTTTTAAAACAACACGGTCACAAAAAAAAATGCCCCATATCATTTGCTTCCCTTTTGTGCTTTCACATACAAGCTGACCATCAATACTGAATAGAAAATTCTGTGTTAAATTCATTAAATGGATTCCCTGGGGGCCCCAGTTAGGGCCCTGGGGTTTGATTTTTTTGAGGGATTTGAAGAACGATATGTCACACAATGCAGCTTTGACTGCATAAATGGACTGGTTAAAATTTTTTAGCAATAAGACTATCCTAAAATATGTATATGGCCAATTAATAATTGCATTATTGTATTAGTTTCTATTTAAAATGATAAGTTAATCGATTTGACTCACACACACCAAAAAACAGGAAGATATATATCAGATCCTGAGACAGCAGTATTTGCAAAGTTCTTACCAATCCCAACTCTGACTTTCATCCAAAGTTTGAAGTGAAAACAAAACTGTGGCCAAGATCAGGACTTGAAGTCTGTTGCATGAATGTAAAATGTGTTGTAGATACTTCTGGGCTTTGACAATGAACAAATCGTCTCAGCATAAAACCCCTGAAGAGGAATTTCAAAATCATTCAACCCAAAAGTGCCCAAATAGCTGTAAATGATTTTGCATAAGTCTTGACCAGCTCAGTGTGACAAAAGCTAAGTTCTAAATAGAGCAGTGCACACTTCTTCCTTTACCCTCAGGACACGGTGGCTTCAGTGACAGCTCCTCCCCCGGGAGAACAGTTCATATCCTCATAGAGTTCTACAGGAGAGAAAAACAAGAAAACCGCATGTACTGCATTGAAAACTTCCCTGTGCACTACCACAAACTTCAACAAGGCTGTGACCTTTCACATACATGTAATTCATACATGATCCATACGGTCAGGATACATTTCCTGGCAGAATGCAGCAGAATATGCTAAAATATTTGGTGCAAAAAATCCGCAGGCAGTTCATCGTTTAGTCTCTACAAGCAAGTCCTTGCACTCAGATACAAGTAGGGCCAGGGCCGGATTAACACTCTGGGGATGCCGGCGATGAAAGGGACCATGTTGTGTTTAATCGAGCATAGCTTTCAAACCATAAAAGATAGAAACTTACTTAGTTTCCCCTCTTAATCAGGAGACTCCGGGCTTTCAGACGGTAGTTCCGGCAAAACTGCAGCCCATTGATAGGTGATACAGTGTTGTGTCAAAATAGGTGTTCCAATCAGAGCCTTTGTCTTTGGTGCATGACATGTGTTTTTGTCCAATCAGAGCCGATGATGCCTCAGGAAACGCCTCCAGTGTCAATCACTAAGCATCGGTGTCATTAGCAGTCGGATAGCTGCCTTCTGTATTTACAAGGCTGATATATTTGAAAACAACAGCTTTTACGCACACATACCATGCGTAATTGCTCAAACAAACATTTGCATTACTCAAGTAGTTTATTTCAACGTAAACGACACGACGGCGTCATAACAGATATATAACTTGGTAACAGATACAGTGTGTGCAGCTGACAGTGATTTCGGAAAACTGCGGTGCTTCAGTCCCTTCAGTACCTTTAGTCATGCTTCAAAATTATAATACTCTTTATTTCAAGCAAAGGAGCCTCATTTACATCACAGTTTATGATATTTAAAAAAAAAAAAAAAAAAAAAAAAAAAAGCAAGGTATAGGACATTATGAGGCATTGAAAGGTGGTGTTTATTAACATTTAAACTAAAAAAAAAAAAAAGGCAGGTTTATTTCTCTAAAATACCCTTGTTCCCCAGAGGTTAGAGGTGCACAGGCCCCTGGGCCCACAGTGTTGCAGGGGCCCCTTTCCCACCTCAACATTGTGAAAATTGTGAATGATACTCTGTGAAACGACATTTCTAACATATCTCAGCCAATGGTACCAAGACACTGTGGTGTAACTATCTGGTTTTTATGTACATTTTGTTTCATGTCCAAATTGCTCGTTTACGCCCTACGTGGGTCCCACATGGACCCCAAATGGGCATGGGCCCCTGGGCCTGTGCCCATTATGCCCATTGGATAATCAGGCCTTGGGTACTGCTTAAAACTGTTGCAGCATTATATTCCAAAATTGCTGGACACAAAGGTGAATGACAGATATTTTAAATGAACTAATGGTAAATGGTAGAGATAGGAATCATAGAGATGCCAAGTTTCATCTTTTGTATCCATCCACATCAATAACATGTTTAAAAAAAAAAAAAAATACTAGTACTGCTCCTGCACTTAGAGCAGCAGAAGACACGTAACCAGCAAATGTTGTGCAAAAACGAACAGCCGTTTCTTCCTCTGATGAGCGACGACCGCTTGCTCACAATGATACCAGTCATGTCACATTTGAGCGAACATAATTAACACCTGGTGATAAAACAGAGCCCCGGGGGAGCTGTCCGCTCACAATATATTTAATTGAAGTAAATGATATAAAAAGAATAAACTGCGAGTCATGTCGAAGCGCCTGGATCAGCAGGTTCAACCATAAACTATTATACAGGCAGAGTCATTTTCTGTGGAGCATTCATTAAATGAAATGGCTCCTGGCAATGAAAAGCAGACAGGGACTTGGGCAGTGGTCCTCTCTCAGCCCATTCTGCTCCTCCCTCCTCAAGATAATATGTGATTTAAGTGTGCGGATATGTGTGCATATGTCTGGGTGTGTGTTTTTGTGTGTGCATAGGCAGAAGTGTGTGTGTATTTGCATTTTTTCATACTAATAAGCTACTTTTGACGTCTGAACTCACCTCTCTGCCCCAGTCTGATCAGACCTCTGACAAAGTCTTCCAGAGGTCAGGGCCTCTGCAGACAGGATGCACGGCCGCTGATCCACTGACTTCATCGACATGCACATATGCACGCCAGTGTATGCAAATTCAAGTGTGCAATTTCTACAGGTATCCAGCAGGAAACATTGCAAGTCGACTGTCAAATGTAGGCCCAGTTTCACCAAGTAAATGGATTTGTTGCAGGTATATCAAATTTGCATCAATTTTATGCAAATGTATTTTGTCTTTCACAAGGTAAGACATCCAGCACAGATGGTGCATCAATTCCAGGTAAATCGGTGTGTTGTGAGCAATTGCAACATCAAAATAAAGCTGTGTTCTCAAAGCTGCGAGAGAACATGTGTTCCAGGTGCTTTTCTTGGCTTTAGACCACTGTGACTGTTTGCTTTAGGTACGTAACACATTTCAGCTTGTCTGCACTGCACAAAAGTATTTTATCCATTTTATATGAGCTAGCAGTTAACTACATTACCTTAAATGTATCTTCATCATAATGAGATGATTCTAAGCTGTTTATCTGGACCTCCTTTATTAAACTGACATCTAAAGGTCACAGCATTGAGGGAGAAGGTTATATAAATGGCTTTGCTCAGTCTCACATTGAATGGTTCCAATCTTTACTTTAAACCTGTCTATAAAAACATGGATCATCGTAATTGTGTTTGTGGCTTACTTCATGGCTGGAAAGATGCCACACAACAATGCAAAATGGCTGAAACTTCCTAAGATTTTCCTCAATGTGTCCTTGATTCTGTCTTTACTGTGACTGCAACAAAATGAAATGTCAGTCAGCGCTCTGGCAGTAAAGTCAAGATAGTGAAATATATCATCAATGAGGAGACAGCCAACCAAAAAATTACCTACAGTCAATCACAACAGAACCTACACAATAACAGATTTTCACCAAAATAAGTATTGTGGCTAAATAAGTGTGATATTCATTCAAATGTAACTAATTTCATGAACAATTTGATTGTTAAACTTCAAACATGGTGTAAAGAGGTGCAGAGAGATCCTTAACTATAACAGCTCTAAAGTGAAAGTAACAACTGCACTCAATGGACCATGAAAAAATAAATAGAGAAATTGATTAACAACAATTCCTTAAAGCCTAATCAGTGTAGCTTTTTAATATTGTGGTTCTTTGTCATCATGAGTGTACAGTGACATCTTCATCCAAGATGTGGATGAATCTCCACCATTAAATTGATGCATTTGGTTTTTAATCAAATATCTCAGCAGCTACTGGCATGAAACAGACATTCATGCAAATGAGTGGATGTTTGTGGAAGCTGTGTGCTTTTCCTTTGTTTCGGTTTGTAATGAAAGTGCTGTGATGCCCGGGTCTCTTTGGAGTTGCTCTTTGTTTATTCAGACAAAAAAACATATAATAAAGCTAAATCTCCCTGTGGGTGATTTTGTGCGCTTCAGCTCCTCTCCCACAGGAGGACTGTGCAAAACAAAACAAATGCAAAGCATTCAACGTAGAATACACAGATCTGACAGTAACTAATTCTGAAAGCAGTCAAGGGCTTGCTTAAAGGAATCAAAAGTTCCAGAGGAAACAAGGACGGATGATAAATTTGAGAATGTTTAGGTTGTATCTCGCCAAATAAATACTGAATAATTTATCAACAATAAAAACAATCATTGATTGATTTTCTGTTGATTGTCTCAGTGATTTCCCCAATATTAAATCCCTGACAGTCATACACGTCATCCTGCCACATGATGCCAGTTCCTCCTCAGCTAATAACTTGTAGAGTAACACACGGTCATATAAATCTGTGCGAGTGTGTGTGTGTGTGTGTGTGCGCATGACCATGTTTATTTGACGAAAAGTGCAGCTCAACAAAGCCATTATGTTTACTAATGGTAAAATGATGTAGGAGAGGCTTTTTGAGCCACTTAGCTCTGCAACCAGATCAATAGTGATGCTCTGAGATTATTTACATGGCCTGTATCTTGTTTGTAGGGTCTCATCTTGTTCATCGCCCACCAATAAATGTGTGTTTCTGCAGCGGACAGCTGAGTGGAGCAGTTATTTTGGGTCAAACGACCATTTTGATGAACCTGATTAGGTATAGCAGGGGTCGACTGTGGTATTGATTTTTAAATCATTCTTGATGAGATCATCAGCTAAGTGAGTTGAAACAGAACTGAACGTAGACTTGAATGTGAAGGGGCTTCACTGACCATGAAGGAGAAGCAGAAGTGCATGCTCACAGTTCGGTTTGACCAAATGATGTGTATGATGTGTATGTAAAGTGCCCTGTGACAACATTGTTGGGAAGTGGCGCTATTCAAATAATGCTGAGCTGAATTGAATTGAACGGTTTATTTACAATGATCACATTTCCTTGAAAGAAAACAAAGGAGACAACACACACACACACACTGAAAAATGTACCAGAATGACTGAGGGCAAACTTGCAAAAGTGATTATGTGATATAGATGGATGCTGGTCATATGAGAGCATGCAGGCTTAGTTTAAAGGTGGAGTATGTAAGATTTTCAATATTTAAAAAAAAAATTTAATAACTACAATCATAATTAGATAGTTTTTTTAAAAGCATGTAGGTTCCAGTCTGTTCATATTTGATGTGTTATTAAATTACAAGTTTAATTAATGACAAAGACCCTTCTTAAATGTTTGCCTACCAGTAAAAAAAAGTGCTTTTTGTCATTTGTCATTAATTAAACTTGTAATTTAACAACGCATCAAATATGAATAGACTGGAACCTACATGTTCAAAAAACTTTCTAATTATGATTGTAGTTATTTTATTAGTTAATTTATTTTGGAAAATATTGAAAATCTTACATACTCCACCTTTAAAGGAGCCTAATATCAAGATGAAAAAGATTCGTAGATATTTGGTTTTCCATCTATATAAAAAAAACATTCTTGTGTTTGGTGCTTCCCCCCCTTACATCAGTGCCTCAGTTCAGGTCTGACTTCACATTTTGATTCTCTCATACCTATAAAAGTCTGTAGAAGTCAAACAGCCACAAGTGATGCAAAGATCCGGTTACATCTTTGATTTCTGAATCTATGCCACAGTTCTGTCAAATCCTCCAGTCTCCAGTCTGATTTGTTCCTGCGCCTCCCAACCTTTTCAGCCTGGTCACAGATGAGAGAGGAATACTAACATCGGCAGTCCCCGAAGCCTAGCCACCCCCTCTCCCACATCCCTAAAACCTTCTGTCTGCCTTCCTTCATCCCTGACTGCTCGCCTCCAAGGACAGCCAAAGACATTCTCCGCAGTGAGATAAGAGTGATTTCAGTCGACACAACGAGGCAGTGCTTGCACTATCGCCTGCGGGTGTTACTGGTGGAGCCACACTGAGATTGAGACTTTAAATGCACATATTTGACTTGGTGTCGCACCACTAGAATTGTGCCACACTGGAAAAAGCATCTACATTTTGTGTTTTTCTTTTTTTTTATATCAGTGACAGGGGGTGGAGGAAGCCGAATTTGAGGAATGTAGCAATACAAGGCATGACGCTCCTGTCATTTTACAGACAAATGTGACCCGGGTCAGGAGGCCAAGGCCTAAGGCATGAACAATGAATGAATGGGACCTATTCTCAGTTGTCAGAAGAGATACCATATGACACATGTTATGTGTGACAATCTTGTCTATATTCATTTAGACATGTCAGCGTTACCTCTCACATGAGTGATCCCATGACGCAACACACTGACACACAATGCAAACATTAATACTTACAAATGAATAATTTATGCCTGCGTGCCTGTACAGTTGAATGATTTAACAAATAAAACTAGTTTGACACCATCTGACTTGTTGGATTGTGCAATCATCTTTTAACTTTTTTTCTAGCAGGACTTTACATGTGGAGAGAAGAGGAACTTTTTTAATGTATTGTAAGAAGGAAAGACAAGGTTAAAGGGGTGGGGAAGGCACCACATGAAGTCCAGAAGTAGTGTTTTGGCAGCAAGTTCATTACACATACACTCGTCAAGAAAGACGGTTGTTTCAGGCATCCCCTACCATACATACCCTTTAGTCAGGTTTACTTGAACCATCATCAATGAGCTGATCTCTCATAAAAAATAGTGACCTAAAAATGTCAAATATGTGACTAATTCAACAGCATTAACTAAGTTATCTGTATCGTCTTAACAATTTTCTTTTTTTTTTTTAAAGATGTTAAGAAATTTCTTTGTAAAATTAAGCATCCGTTTCCTAACTCTTCTTTAAAACTGCACAAATTTATCTCAAACACCCCAAAGATGCTCATAATAGGGTGTGAAGACAGCTGAAGACAGAGACGTATGGGAGACAGAGACAAGCAAAAGGTCAATGAGTTATTAGTAAGGGGTCCTTGCAATTTCCTTAATATCCTAATAAAACAAATTACCATCATGAAAAGCTACTGTTATACAAAAATTGAATTATTAAAACAAACCAATGTGAGTCACAAACTGCTCCTTGTTGGAGGAACAAGAGCTCAGAGTTGCTCCTCGGAGGCAGGAGACCATCAGTGTGTGCTTCTGGGAGTTGCAAATGAGTTGCACATTAATGGAGTGATAATCCTCATGGTTGAGATACAGAAATCGATCTGGGGAGGGTGCTTTAACGTGCGTGTGTATACCCAGCAACAGAATTAAATCAGCTATTGAATGTGACTTCTTCAGCTGTATATGCAGACTTTATATATTGTGTAGCCGGTTGATTGAATATATCCATGACTCACCAGAGATAAGGACAGCTGTGACATGCCCACACTGTCATCCAGCTCTTGTTATAATTTTCCAGTGGCGTAAAAGCCCAAGGTCAGCATAACAGGAACAAGGTCGGACTGTTGAGTGTGACTGCAGTGTTGGCTCCAAATTACAAATGTCCACAGGAACAGCTATTGGTAGCCTAAAGCTTCCAAATGGTTACTCATCACTTTCTGCTATAACAGTAATTCCTAATCATGGCCCCACAGCCTAAAACCACCCAGAGGGATGCAACTTCCAGCTTTGCACCTGTGGGGCTGCAAGGACCCTATTTAAGACATGAGAGTAAAAAAAATGTTATACATAAAAATCTCAGCTGCAACAAAGCTTCCCCAACACTTGGTGGTAACGCATCAGTCTGTTTTTCACTAACTCCTGTTTTACTCCTAACTAACACTAACTTGTTGCAGAAAGAAGAAGGACTGGAGCAGTCCGGTTAGTTTAGGAAGTGGGAATGTGTGACCGACTCTAATGCAGATCAAAGAACTATAGTTTGGTCCACCTACAAACACAGGTCTTGGCTTGCTTCAGAGGAACCTAATACAGGAAGTGGTGTACAACACAAAGGGCATTGTGGGTAAACAAAACCAACATATGCGCATGTAGAGCCATAGCTGGGAAAAATGTCTCATGGTCAGATGGAGAGGAGTGGGATAAGTTCTGATAGAAATGTAGTCAAGCCAAGACCACAAGGATTTGATGCAGCTTCATGTTTTACTTAGGTGGTGGATTCAGAGCTTGTCTGCATTAAGATATACATTAGCGAGTTCTTTACTTTATTGTTGGTCTCATCTGCTGGAACATATCATTCAAAATGTTTGTTTGTATAAATGCACCCATGGTAACTTTATCGCAAATATATAAATGAAATAAAAATGGACTATTGACACAGCAAAAGCCTGCCATGGCTTCTATAATATTTTCAAAGTATATTTAAAAATAATAAGTTTAGTTTAAGTCTCTTCTGTTTTGCTGTAACAAAAAAAAAAAAAAAAAAAAAAAAGCGCTCATAGTTTTTCTGTTGAGTCTTGTTTGAGCTTTTACATTTGTTCCTGTACCAGTCTGGTTTTATTTAGTGAATTATTAGCCTGTTATTAGTTGGTTGTATGTGCAGATTCCTGTACACATAACTCACATAAATAAAAGTATTTGTGATGATCTCACTGTAACCTGTCCTGCATCTGACAAGGTTTTAACTGTTAGAGTGTAAGTGGCTTTATGCTGGTTATTAAGTGTTTTTTAACTTGATAAAAATATGACTGATTTAATAATTGTGTTTAAAAGACACACAACAGAACTCTTGCAGATTTTCTTAATAACACACATCCTATTTACGAGAAATTGGTCAGCCATCTTGCATCTTACCGATGAGCTCTCTACATTTCTTTCCTCCTCAGATGATGTCTTCTTGAATGTCTTTGCTGGATCAGCCACAGTAGACATTTAAAATGGCAGGAGTGTTCTCATTCAGATGCCAGCCTGTGATATGATGTGTAAAGTGAACCAGGCTCCACAAGTACACACATAATGAGTCCAGATTGCACATTTTCAATGTCAATAAACTAATGTGTTCTAAAGGAGCTGCACAAGAGAAGACATGACAAATGTTGCTTTTGTTTAAACATTCATTCATTTATTAATTATCTGCTTAATCTGATCAAGGGTCGTGGGGGAGCCGGAGTCTATCCCAGCAGCCTCCAGGTGAGAGGCAGGGTACACCTTGGACAGATGAGTGAATCAGTACTACTGGGGATTAGTAAGATTTATTTTCACCAAATAACAAATCCTTTTTTATAAATTTTTATTTATAAATATCTCAAAATTCCTAAAAAAAAAACAAAAAAACATGCAAGTACAACTTGTGAACTAATATGCTCTCATTAAAGGCAGGTGAACAAAGTACATTGACACTATGAGAAAATTTTTGGAACACTTCAGTACTCCAAAAGCATTTTTGGAGTACTGAGACATCTCTAGAGGAGAAACCTGACAGCCCTGGTATCGAAATGTCTGGAGGTCAGCTCTGATACTGTATATGCCACTGAGAAGATGCTCATACTCATTCTTTAGCAGATTGTTTTCTAATTTCCTGTTGAGTTTGAATAGCTTAAATAGAAGACAGAACACCCTATAGAGCAAAATGTAAATATGTGTTTGAACTGCAATGTGATTGACTGCTGACCTGTCCAGGTTGTAGACTGTCTCTTTCCCACCAGCAGCTGGGTTTGGCTCCAACTCCGCATGTACTGAAGATGAATAAAAAACAAAATAAGAGTGCTCTTTGTTTTGCAGAGATACAGAACTGCCATGTGTTAATTCAACATAGCTGCATATTTTTTGTTGTGTTTTTATATCGTGTAAAGCACTTTGTGTTACATTTTATTTGAGGAAAAGTGCATTATAAATAAAGTTTGATTTGATTAAACTAATTAGCCAGCAGACTGACAGAAGCAGTTAATGCTAGCTCCATGTTGGTCCACCATAAAATACAAAGGGATGTATGAAAAATCTAAAACCTGACACACTGCTGTGACTAAGTCCAGCATTTTTTTCCAGACAGGTTGGATGATTGTTATCTGCATTTGCTCATTTTACACAATGAAAATACACATATTTGAGACTTTTCACTGCCTTATTTTTATATAATCACCACTGAAGGAACCATAACATCAGGAAAATGGAATTGGTCTTCCGTGCAGCTCTTGACAGGAAATGTATGGGTTTTATGACCATCACCAGTGAACTTATTTGGCTCCAGAAGGACAAAGCAGAGAGAGGTGATTAAAAAGCAGAATGAGGTGTCAAACCTAATAGATACAGAGCCGGCCAGAGGAAATAGGAAAAAAAGAGTAGGTGGTAAAATGGACAGAAAGGAGAGAGGAAAAAAAAAAGGTTACTTAGTTTGCGTGTGTTTGTGCATGCTTGTGAATGGCCCAGCTTATCAATCTTGTGTGTGTGTGTGTATACTTACGTTTTTTCATGTAAATGACTTGCAGAAAAATGATAGGATATGAGGTTTTATGTGTTCTCTGCTCCCCCAGTTTCAGATGTAATTACCCACAGATCGAACCAGAGTTAAGCAGGCTCAATATATATTCCATGGATCCTTTGTTTCTAAATACTCCCTGCTCTTCTATATAAAACCATAAGGAGGAGATTTATGCCTGTAAAAGATATAGATATGTTTGTAGGATGGAATGCAGGAAAATGAACCTTTCTGCTGTTGTCTGTGTGTCTAATAAGGGATGTAAAGATTAACGCATTATTAATCAGTTACACATACAGATTCAACAACAGAAAATCTAACAAAAAAACAAAAAAAACAAAAAACAAAGAAAGACCATCTTCAGTTCAGGCATCAGCTTTATCATACACTGATCAAAGCTAAAGATTTGTGGTGGAGGGTCAAATTTCCTTTTTGTTTTCACAGCAGTCTGTGAATGTCTGGAAGCTGACCTTCGGGACAGAAATGCTATTTCATTATTTACCTGTACAACATTCTGGCAACTCATTATACTGGATCTGCTTTGTTGCAATTTGCATTGCACGATACTCTAATTGCTTTTTCCATTGGATGAAGGTCTGGACTGCAGGCAGGTCGTTCCAGCATCTCAACTCTTAGTATGACTTTCTCTTGTAACAGATGCTGTATTCAGTTCAGCGTTGTCTTGCTAAAATATGGAAAGGCCTCCTTGGAAAAGATGTCTGAATGGGAGCATGCTTCTCTAACAATCTGCAAATACATTCCTGTTTTATATGCGTTAATGCACCACTATACTGTCAGATATCCAGGCGTTTGAAGTGAGTGCTGATAACAGGCTGGACAGACCTGTTCAGTTTGAATGGTGTAGTGGCAATCATAAAAAAAAAAAAAAATTCTGACCAGTGAACAGTTTTCCACTTTGCTCCAATAAATGGCCTTTCCCCTCCAAAAGATGTTTTTTTCTGGATTATGTTGACGTGCAACTTCTTAAAATCTTACATAATAATTTATTCTCAATCTGAAATATTGTCGCTGGATTGTAAAATTGTCCAATCATGGTGTGCACAAAGATCATCAGAGTGTCTTGGGGCATCTAGAAGTTATCAATAAACCCTTTGGGTCCTATGTGCTGTGGTGTGGGATCTTTGTGGATGTGACCTCTCACAGATGATATCAGGTGGTGAACTGAAGGCCAGGTGAATGTCTTGAGCCCTTCCATTGTGGCATTTCTTCACTTAAACCTGAAAAATGTTCACACAAGGTTTCTTTGTATGTGATCATAAGTTATAGCTCTGGTTTGAATGTTACAGGCAGGCTTTAGGCTTATAAAGCTGAATCATCAATTCTTCATAGCAATAATCAGCTCTTTCTTTCTTTGTATTGCTCACCCAAGACGGCTAGGATGGATGAGTCCTCCTGAAATGGCTGAATTGTTAAACTTATAAATTTTAGGTCTGTGGTATTTTTGTGCAGATTGCCAGAACGAGGTCTAAATGCAATGAGACATCTTTTATAGCATGACCTTCTGCACAGACATCCCATTTTTCTCCTTCTCTTCATGTCCTCCTTGCTCTCTCTCTCTCTCTCTGTCTGTGTTCCCACCCTGCCTTGTTCGCAACACCTGTGTCTATGTGTGGTCTGATTATGTATATGCATAGGTGCACTCCCAATGATAGAAAAGTGACTACACTGATTTAACACAAGAGAAAACAAACAAACATACAATTAAGCCCATTTATGTTCAGACTTGTTTAAAAAAAAATGACAGAAAAGAGACATTTTTCAAAGAGAAAAAAAAAACAAAACAATTTTTTTTTCATCTTTGGTTTCTGTGTTATCGCTAACCACAAGATGGAAATTGTTAATGTGATTTTCTTTCTTTTCATTGTTTTAAAATATAATTAGGGAACAACAGAAGCCAGATTGAATTCAAACAAAATCATTATCAGGAGGGTCACGGACCAGGATTCACCCTTGGGCAAGGTGATGGAGCTGGCAGGTAGCAGAGAAAGGGAGGGTTGGGGATAAAGGAAATACAATAATCCATTCTGGAAAATGCACCAGTAAAAGACCAGACTGTGTGCTTTAGACGAACATAACACACCATGGTGTTAAAAATGTCTGTTTAAAATATGAAGATGACAAATATTCTGTTGTTTGGGTTCTGCAAAGTTGTCATAGACTGGAAAAATGAATTGTTTTTCCCTTTTTTATGTAAATCTGGCTGGTTAATAACAACATATTACACTGCAGATAGGTATCTTTTGAAGAGAGGCAAATATTTTACATGTGTTCAATAGGATTTCACACCTTATTTCTGTTCCTTGTGTTCTCTAACATGCAGATGGGTGGGGTGTGTGACTAAATTCATGTAGGTTATTTGAATCTAGACAATGTGCCATCAGAGCAAATGTGAAAAGGATCCTAAATGGAGGATTGAAACTCTTTTTTTTTTGTTCACTTGCTGTTTCAGCATTTTCTCATAATTGCAGGAAACTAAACACACTGAATTTCCCATAAAGGCTTTTAATCACACAAGCTCTTTGTGGAGCCTTTCTTCCTAAAACAGAGTCTAGACTTTAGCCAGACCTGCTGATGTACGACCTCTGTGTCTTAACAAAAACGCCTACAAATCATAAATGGAGCTGTACAAATTGGGATTAAAAAAAGAGTTAAAAAAATTATTTGATTATTTTGAATGTCATTCCAAGCCATGATGTGATCAAAACCCGAGTTTCATCATTTCTTCTGTCTCACATTCATCTGCAGCTGTAAGAAAACTAAACTCTTCTGCATGTGCACT
The DNA here is from genome assembly GCF_933228915.1 of Telmatherina bonti. Lineage (NCBI taxonomy): Eukaryota > Metazoa > Chordata > Actinopteri > Atheriniformes > Telmatherinidae > Telmatherina > Telmatherina bonti. The sequence goes on along the minus strand of NC_136619.1, from coordinate 16,758,543 downwards.
ACCTTTTCACCACAATCTAAAAACACACCTGGAGCATTGTTTATTCTGATTTGGTTGTAATTTTGCATGAAAGTCTGTTTGTGTTAGCCATGTGAAGGAGAAGCAATCATCCCCTGGCCTCACCTACTGGATGCTGGACTAGTCTACCATCTTCCACAAACCTGAACAGCATGAGAAGTTAAAGCTGATGGGAAAACGGAGATACACTTGCATCATAATGGAGCTGATAAAGTATCTAAACAATTAAAGGATCAAATGTAGATGAAGGCCAGTTTGATGATACTTGCCTGTGTTCTCTGGGAATGAGTTTTTCCTAAATCTAAATTTTATTTATATTTTATTTTATTATATTTTATTTGTACTGTCTCAATCTTAAGATTGCATGCATGTTGTTCACCTTCATCTTCATTAGCCCTGGTGCCTTCAAGGATTTCTTTGAGGACATTCTTCACCATTTGACCCATTTGGGTCTTTTTTAACTGAAGGTCTCACACACAGTACTCAACGTAAAAGAAAACCTTTGGATTAGCAATTAAAACACAAATCTATTTAGCTTTTTACAGAACATGCTTCAAGTGCAATGCCCAAAGGTCTTTGCATGAACAATTCTGCAACAAAAAGGCAGAATAACTACAAGCTGCAGTGTGGTCTGCAAACTGTGGAACAATAAGTAACCATCTTTGTTTTTATAATCATTTTGTTTATATTGCATAAAAATAAACAAAACAAATGTTTTCTGCTCCAGCGGTGAATGCTGACTACCTGGCGGAGAGAAAAAGAAAGAAAATTGAATCATTTTTAAATCTACACCAACATCTTTCAATTTCTATCATATTCTAAAAACCACTAACTTACACAAGCATGGAACCAAATGTTTTTATCATCAGGAGCATTACATCACTGACAACGGGCTGATTATATTTAATGAATGAAATTCACAATACTCTGAGTCATCTTGAGGAACATAAATGCAAGCATCAATGAAAATAACATTTTCTAACAGAAAGCTCACTTGTTTGTTCTTGCCACAAGCCTTTGGGCATCGTATGAGCCCCTCATAGTCCCGGCATCGATCTTCTGTTATGTGGAAATGACTTGCAAAAACATTGTGGATTCCACTTTAACTTGGTAAAACAACAAGTCTGGGTTGATTTAATCTCAGTAGAGGCTGACTAATCATCTAATGCTGAACACCACTCTAAGAAATTGCTATCCAGCTTGTTTTTGGACTAAAAAAAAACAAAACAAAACTCCAGTTTCACAATATATTGAATAACGTGGAATTAAATTGATCATGATGCTTCATCTCAAAATATGACAAATACACTTATTAATTACAGGTCATTTTTTAGTGAATAAAAAATATATGGTGTCCATAATGGTGACATTCTAAGATTTTGATACAATGGATATAATGAATTTTAAGCAGCAGCGAAATAAAAACAAGATTGTCAACCAGTTCTGAAACCTTGCTTTTAAAAGGACATTTGAGGCACTGTAAAACTGGAAAGAGGTTTATGTTGTCAACACAATTCTATATGCACACACATAAACACACACACACACACACACACACACACACACACACACACACACACACACACACACACACACACACACACACACACACACACACACACACACACAAACACTCACAGATGTGTCTGTGTCAGCAGAAAGCAGTTTTATAATCAATTTGGACTTGAGGGTGGAGTGGGTTGATGTTCCTTACAGCAAAGTAAATCCCACAGTGGCTGTTGCTCATATGGTGTGATCAGGGCGATCAATTCCACTGGTCTGACCACAGGAGAGCTGGGCATTGTGAAAGATATGAACTGAGCTGGAGCACAGAGGGAGCAACATATTCCCTCTGAGCAGGGTGCTCTTTGTAGCACATGTTACTATCCCCATGCAGATCTCCATTTTGAATTCTTGCCCTTTTCCTTTTTTATAGTCAATGTACATTGTTAAAATAGCTTTTGTATAGTATAACAAAATTGTCCTTGATAGAATTCTTTTAAGTCTCAAAAAGCTGGGATGCTGTCAATAATGTAAATAAATACAGAATGCAATGATTCACAAATCTCACAAACCCATTTTTCCTAACAGAACATAAATAACATATCAGACATTGGAAAAGAGACATTTTATTTAGTTTTTACAAACAAGTTCGAAAGAAGCAACTGAAAGCTGAGACAGTGAGCGGCAGAAAGGCAAAACAACTGGAGGAACATTTAACAGCTAACTGGTTTTAATGGCAACAGGCCAGTAACATGAGTGGGTATAAAAGAAAAATTTGGTCAGGTTTCTTTTTGAATATATTTTCCTCACATACATTGACAGCTGATGATGTTAAAGTGGCACTTTTATGCACATTTCAGTCTAATTTATTTTAATATTCAAGTCAAGAAGGGCAAGAAATAATCAAGCATTTTTGACAAATCTTTGTTCATTTTGTAATGATCCTCTCAGATCAGCCTCTGCCAGAAACAAACAGAAAGCTCCGCCCTATGTCCTGCCTGCGGCTGCATCTGATTGGTCAACTGATAGGAGTCGTTATACTGAGCAGTCAAGGTGTGTGTGGCTTTCTTCTCATGAACATGCACAACCTAGAGAAGATGACCATTCACTGAGTAACTCCCCCGGGGACATCACTAAAATTTTGAAGGAGAAAAAAACTATCGTTACCGTCGCCATGGAAACCAATTGTAGAGTGCGCTCAAACATGTGTTCAGGTGATAAAAAAAATTGGCGCCACTCATATGTCTGATGAGTATTCAACACTATAATACTGTAGAAAGCTCAGAAAAATAGAAATAGTATAATAGAGCCCCTTTGATGATGATGATGATTATGATGATGATGATGATGATGATGATGATGTATTTTCTGTTGATGTCTGTTTGTAATTTTAACTTACTGTATGTATCCTGTTTCTGTATATCATGTACAGCATATTGTGTTACCTTATGTATGAGATGTCCTGTATAAATAAAGTTGCTTTGTTTTGTTAATCCTCTCAGATGTAAAGATGTGCAGAAGTCCATGAGTGTGAAAAACAAGATCCCACCATCTGCTACGGGGGTGTCTTAACTCAGTTTTGGAGGGCCGCTTTCCTGCAGGTTTTGGACTTTTCCTGCTTCAGCACTGCTGAATCAGACTGATGGTTCAACATCCTGGAGCAGCACTGAAAACAAACCGTTGAGGAGCCATTCATTTTGTATCAGGTGTGTTGGATCAGGGAGACTCTACAGCTGTAAAACCTGCAGGATTGTGGCCCTAAAAGACCAGCACTGCACATTCCAGAGCTACACATCCCTAATCTGTTCATAAATTGATTAAATGATTTGGTCAGAATCTAATGCTATGAAACTAGAAACATTCATCTGACAAGATTGGGAAAATATTCATCCCCTAAAACTTCAGCAACTGATCTCTTCACTTCCCAAATCATCATAGAGGGTTGTTAAACAAAGAGGTGGAGCTAAAAAAAAAAAAAGGGAAACATTTTCCAGTTTCAGGTTTCAATAAATGTATTGTATTCAAAATGATTTAAGATTTTCCATTTAATGGTAAAATGTTTATCTATCAAATTGTGTTATATCTGGAATAAAATAAGAGATTTGCAAATCTGTTGCATTTATTTACATTTTGCACAGCATCCCAACTTTTAGGGAATGTTGGGATTTGATTTATATTTAGTGAAAAATCTCTAAAGTGTCTCAGTAAGTCTTGAAATGAAAAATGAAACAAAGAGTTCGGGTTTGTACATGTTAGCAGAAAAAATGAAATGTTATTTCAGTGTTTGATTTGAGGAATTAACTCTGAGACAGTGCCATTGGATTCAGAGGATAAATAAATAAATGATACCCACGTTTTAAACAAGAGAAAAACTCACTATGCAGCGTAAAACAAATAATAACTTACATATACTGCTCAGAGATGACATCCAAAAAAAACAAGACTTGAATTTCAAAGCAATCTTTATCCTCTTCAAGCAAGTTATGTTAAAACAACATGCCAATTTGATGCAGATTTACCAAAGTTGTTTATATTCTCTTGAGATCTTTTGGTTTTATTGGAAATCGCATAAAAGTGATACTCTGTAATTGCAGGCTTTTTTAACAGTGGGGGCATGAGGGTTTTAATCTGGCTTAAAAGCCCATTAAAACCATGAACAACAAGGAACTGTGGAAGACACTGTTGCAGTTTTCCCCTTACATAACTGTGTAATTACTTTTCACATTTTAAACTGGTTAATATGATTAGATGTTCTGGGAAGTTCTGGTTTCAAGGTTCTCCAGAAAAACCACAGTGAGCCTTTCAGTTCTTTGGACTTATCTCTATGTTATGTTTATTACTTGCATTAGTAACAACAAGAGACACATGTAGAGGAATCCTCATGTCAATGTGAGGAATCCATTAACCCGTGGGGGACATGTCTTTACTGGATGATCACAAAAGATACGTGAAAGTCACTGCAGAACAGATGTGGAAAACAATGTATGTGAAATTGGTGGAATTTTCCAGCCTGCATTGCACGTGTGTCCTTTCAGTCTAACAATTCATGTTTTTCATTTTTATAAAACAATTCATCACGAGAATTTCATGACATTGCTTTGTTTGCTGTTTCCGCTCACCTGCTAAATGCCACATGTGTCCTAAAGCACAGGGAGGACAAAAGCAAGGAAGCCACAAAAAATTTAATGGGTAAATAATAATTGTTTTATATTCATCACCAATAAAACAATAAGAATAAAGTCAGGAACATTTCATTTTTGGGGGAATTTTATGGACTACTGCTTTAAGGCTGCCAATTTCTCCCAGCTGACTTTTCTTGTCAAAAACTTGAGCTTGTTCATTTCAATGAGTCATTTAGATTCCTAAAAATAACCGTGTTTTCTCACCTCTTGTTGCATGCACATCTTTGTGTCTTCCCAGGCAGCAAGCTTTACTCTATTTTAGACAACTGTTACCCAACCTTTTCAGAGCTAAAACATGCAAATCAACAATCGTAAGACCAAGCACACCTGCTGGAATCCACTTATCCAGCCAAAATACGCCTCTTCAAAACATCCAGTGAAAAAAATGGCCTCTTCTCTCCTTCAGCAGTTTCAGTGTTATGTACAGCAGTCGGGCCCACGCACACCTGTTCAACGGCTAGTGTCCTTATCTTGCTGTCTCATTTGTGATTCGTATCAAATGGATCAGCAGCTAATGTACAAACTATCAGCTTGATGTTTGATTGTGACCAACCTGACAGTCTACTGTTACACAAAGGTGCAGATGATCACAGATAATAAACCTTATTTGTAACATTTAAATCAAGATTAGCATGATTGCATGGATACATAACCTCTCTCTGTGTCTTGTTATGTGATTACTCTGATACTTAGTGCCGTATATTTAGAAGCAAAGATGGGTACACCCTGATAATCAGCCCCAGCTTGAGATCCATTGCAGGTATTGTTTTCCTTTACTCGTTTGCTTTTCTTTATTTATTACTCTCTTTAACGGAAAACATTGGGTTAAAAGTAGGTTTAAACCCAGGTTTTTACAGGCTCAGGTTTAAGCACGTAGCATGTAAAAGCATGTAAGCTTTTAAAAAACAGTAATTTTGTAACAAATGGAAGACAGTCACGTGGTTAAAGGCAAGGATCCAAACAGAGGACAAATACTGGGAACAGGGACAGACTGGGACAAAAAATAGGGCCTGGCATTGTTGCCCAGACAGGCTCATACAGGATCATGTGCGCTATAAATCTTTGTGGGGGCTTGAATGTGAAGATAAACTGTTACACAATTTAAAACCACTAAAGCCATGCAGTCAGTTAGCAGGAACCAGTGAGACTGGACACGGTAAACACTTAATAAAAGGGAAGTTGTGAATAAATAAATCTATATAGCACAGTTGCGAATATCAGAGCAGTATTCCCTACTGTGTGCTTGATGGGGAAAGAAAACAGAAAGAGCAAGACATGAGGAATGATAGATGCGATGGAAACTGTTCCAGGACAAAGTGCAGAAAAAGTGTGTCTGTGTCTGCTGCCTGCTCTCCTCTTCTGGAGATGTTATCTCAACCAGGTTCAACAAAAGACTGAATGGGGATTTTTATCTTTTAAATTTTATATTGTATCAATGCAGCCAGGTCCCCAACTGCATTAGTTGTAACCTATGGGCAAAAATCAAAGTGAATAAACAACTTTAAAAACGGTGTTATTTCAGTATATTCTGCATAAACACACAGAAGTTGCCACGAACACTTGACCTGAGAGGATCCAACGATCAGCCCACAACTAATAACGAAGAGGCCAGTAAATAAAAACAGAAACCTCCCGACTCACTGTTAATGAATGATGATTAAAAATCATGTTCTCACTTTCAATGAGATGATTTCGTTCAGGAGGACTGAAAGGAATATTTGTTAAAGACACACTACAGATTTTTTTCTCAGTAATGCGCCCCTTATTGATGCCAAAGTTGGAGTCCATCTTTCATATATCCATCCGTTTTTTTAACCACTTGTTCCAATTAAGGATCACAGGGAGCTGGAGTCTGTCCCAGCAAACATTGCGGGCGAGAGGCAAAGGTACACCCTGGACAGGTTGCCAGTGGTCATCAGTCCATGTCAGGGACATCCATCGTGTATCCTACTTGTACTGTCAGCTCTCTCCAGTGTCCCCAAATAAAAAGTTGCATTGGAGTAGTTTTTCAGCCTTGTGGCACTGCCAAGCAGCGACTGTTCAAGAAACGCTTACAGTAAATGTCACTGCCATAAAATAAGAATTTAGCTGAAAACAGCTATGGCTTTTATCACTCCATAAACTTTAATGTATCCACCAAAGAGCGTAATTTAAAAGTCAAGAGACATCACTAAGCGAAATAAAATGATTTACAAACTTTTACCAAAAGCTGAAAACTGATTGGTTTAGATTCAGCTCGTTCTGATCCCTCATCACTATCTGGGTTCACTCATCACTTTTCTTCAATGTTTTTCTGCTAAATCTGCCTCACTGACTCTTTCTGATAGCTTAAACTTGATCAATTCCAAGACTTTAAAGATTTCAATAGCACAAAAAAATGCAAATATATAAAGCATATCTCAGTAAAGATCTTACTCACTCCACACACTGTGATCTACAGTGAGCCAGGTTTACCAGCATTTCATGTTACACATAAGTAAGGTGCATGTGGGATTGTATCAAGTTAGAGGAATAAATGGAAGAATTAAACAAACCATATTGCTATGATTCAAACCAAACCAGAACATGAAATATAGAAAGCAAATAACCAAGTGGTCCAACAGAACAAAAAACCCACAGACCATCACAGGGTACGGTTAGAGAACTATCCAGTCAGCTTCCCATTCAGAGGAACAGATGTCAACAATCACCATTATCTTTATCAAATGAAATGGAGTAGAAGCTATTCAGGTTATACTTGGATTTTATGGTGGTTTCCAAAATAATAAGTTTGACAGCAGCACCTGTTAAAGACAGTTATCAATCTTTTCTTCATTTTATGCCTCTTCCTCTCCATTTCCCCAAACCCCCTTCCCTCTTCCATCTCTGCTTCTATTTTTATATCCTTATCTATCATTTGCCCTTTCTCTTCCTGGCTTTCCTTTCCTGACATTTATCTCACATCTCTTTCAGCTCATACCTGAGCCCCCATCTTCTTCTTTTTTACCTCTCTATTCGTTTCCATCATTTTTCCTGCACAGCCTTTTCTTTCACCTGTTGGTGTTATTGCATCGTGCTGCAGCAGAATTGATGTCAGCTGACATGTGAAATATAGCTAATTGGAGGGTCTGGTGCTACTTAATCCCATCTGACAAATAATCCATTTTTCCTTCCCCTTTTCCTTCTATTCATCATCAACTCATGAACAAACTTGTTGCTTGAGGTATGAATGGATCAATCCTAAATGATTCACAGACTTCCTGTTTCAGAAAAAGGATAACAGTAAATTTCCTATATGTTTGGGACTCAGGCCACATTGTTCTTGACATCTGTGACTGATGGCTAAGTGTGTGATTTCACTGGCAGCAATAATAAATAATTTATCACAGGAGGTAATGACTATCTATCATTTTATTTTTCTGCAAACTAGACAGATTCCTCAAACAGGCTAAAGTCCAACAAAAACAACCAACAAAACTTTGTTTAAATTTACATGTATTCTTACTTGTGTACAAGTAAAAAAAAAGATCAACTTAACTGCAAAGTTAATCTTGACTGAAGTTTTGATTTGACAAAACTGTAAGTGATCCTCTAGAAGAGAATTAACACTCATATTTGACTGAAAATATATAATAAAAACTGGAAACAGGTGACAACTCTTTTGCATTATTTTTTTTAAAGAAACCCTATTCAAAGAGTTACTTTATTTAATTGATCATGGAAGCATGATCTGGTCAAATCAGCAAATGACAAAGTATTGGAATCATACTATGAGGGACGAATGAGAAACAAGTAGCAGGCGTGGCAATGAGCTCATAACAGAAGTATGCACAACAGAATGGACAAGGGGATAAACTCTGCTAGATGAAGCAGGAGGCAAGGCTGAGAGCTCGTTCATGGTGATTTCATGTATGCAAGTACATTTGTTTCAAATGTTGACAGACATCACTGCACTTCTGTGCATCTTTTATGTTTGATTTTTTTCTCAGGCAATACATAAAGAGTGTGGTGCAGAATTCATTTCAAGTTGTGAGGTCATTTCATACAAAAGCAAGTATGGTGATGACTCTCATCTGGATGAAACGTGAAGCCAGATTCGTTTTTAGTTTCATACACAGCTTCTTTCTAGTTATTTTCACTGGTCGCACATGAGCTTTGCAACACCACACCCAGAATTACCAGTGGTATTGTTCTGCTTGGGTGTCCTTGTTTGCATCTTTCTGAAAATGCACTGAAATTAATGCAAAAATGGACAAAAGATCCATCATATGCATATTTAACTTTGAGCGTAAAAGGGCCCAACACAGGAGAATTAAAAAAAAGCACAAATAACTAAACAGACAGAAAAATATATAATAAAAACTCTCAGATGACGACAAACACAGAATTAATGTATGCAAACACACCTTATCTGCAAACTACCATTCAGTTTGTTGCTCACTGTGAGTATGTCACTACACTTATTTAATCAAGAGCTTGAAAAGTGGGAGGTGTCCAGAATGAAAAATCTCTCTAAGTTGGCTATCCCTTCTCTCCACGATGGACACAGGAGGACAGTAATCATGAACAGCAGGAACTCAGCTTCTCAGTGTGAGAGCAACCAGCTGAAGTGATTGCACTGTTTCCACCACAGCAGCAACCAAGATTATCAGTGAAAGAATTGAGTGACTGGAACTTCAATTCAATGTGGATATACTTTAATACTTCCAAGAATCAAGGAAAGTGTATCTCTGCACATATGATAAATCGACTCAGTTTTTAGCTTTTTGACATGTGAGACTATTGTGATGAACACAGCCCATCTCAGCGGTTGATTATACTGCATTTTCTTTTGCCTAAAATGCTGGCTGACACACAACAGCATCAAATGCAGTTGCACAAATTTGCTAATTCTACCTTTTGTGGCTCCAAAACAATATGATCCATCTCTTTTGTGCAGTTTTATTTTCACTTTGCTGGCAGTAATTATCTGTCGGGCTTCCTGCGTTGTTACTGGTTTCTTTCATTGAGTGGAAAAAATCTGGTCTGGTGGGCTTGATCTGAAAATGTTTTTTCTTCTTTGCAGATATCATATTGAGTGTTTTACTTTAAACTTGCTGGGATGAGAAACATCCCTACAACATTGGAAACTATGAGTCTTTATCTGAAAGGGTTAGCTTGCCTATTCTGGGGTGTGTGATGCATAATTTCTTAAAATCCAGTGGTAAATCTGGCTCGTCTTTCCAGGTGAAAACAAACAGAACAAGAAATGGCTAGATGGAGACGTGCAGTATCCATCCATCCAGCCATGGTCATGCTGGTGCTATACCAGTCTGTTGAAGAGAGAAGTGAGGGGCTGTCCACATGGTTCCAAACTGCAATAAAAATACAATAGTATTTAGCAATCAGCCTTATCACCCACACAAAAGTGAGAATTAGCCTCCATGAAACCAATCATGTGTGAAACGGGTACCAAGGTGGATGAAGCCTCTGTCGTCCTAGCTCTGTCAGGACAATGTAACTGCAAAACAGGAGGATATGACGTCAATATGACAAACACAAGGCAAATGCAACAACAATGATGGCATCAGAGACCAATTGTGTTGCGATACTACTCCAGAAAATATTGGCTTCTTTACAGCTTTTGCACCAAAATACACTGCTTTGACAAGAGTGTCGCGTGACTGTACCATCAACATCAGGAGCAGGCAAATATAGAGAACAACATATGTCAGATGTTACATAAATGTTACATGAATGTCCTGCAACACAGACTGAGCCTTTACCTGTGCACACACCATGTCTTGTTCTAGCTTTGTTGTGTTACTCTTTAATCAACGTAGCACCCCCATGCACAGCATTGTAGTATGTATGACAATGGTTTTATGGGGATCATAAAGCCTTTCTCCTAGTGTTTGCCACCATGGTCACACCCGGACCAGCTTCAGCGCCGTGTGGACAAAGCCGCTGGTGCCTGATGAAGATCAGGACCAACTGGAAAGATTATGTTTAGCTTCACTGTCTCCTGGAAGAGCGAAATGAAATGGACAGAAAGATGGGGCCTGTGTTACACAGTATGAGCCTGGACTCAGAAGGTAAAACTTGGATGTTTGCCTTTTTTTCAATGGAACAGAATGGTTTATCCCATTCCCACCCACTGGTGCACCAAGGCTCTACTTGCTTTGTACAACTTCAATGCCTTTTTTAAGGGACACTTTGACAGGAGATGTGTAAATAAAAAATACTGTTTCCTTCTTTCTGGTGCTATATACTTATCAATGGAAGCCTGTATCTGATGTCTGAAGAATCATCAATGCAATGAATGCTTTACATTACCATATGTCAAAAAGAGAAAAAATTTTTTAAAAAAAAGACCTGAGCTAATTCTTTACTACAAGATGTTAACCCCTTCGACCTTAACTTTCAGGATAATTTCAGGATAATTCTCCTGTGGTCGATGGGAAAATTCATTCTTCTAATTTTGGTGCTTCCAAGCTCCTCTTAGCATGTCATTTTGTCACCCACCGTTGTATAATCCTTCTATCTGCACAGAGCTGGCAAGGGCAGTGAATTAATAATGCTCTCTGAGGGCTGCAGCTCAAACCTCTTTCAAAAATGAGGTCTGACTAAGTCTCCTCTCTAATTGTATAAGCATTGCCACTTTTTGTCCGCTTCCAGGCACATCAGTGGAAGTGATGCTCGCAAGAGCTGCCCTCTTGGCCCTGGCGCTGCTGGCATATCTCCGCCCTGCCAGCTCCCCCCTCAGCAGGAAATCAAATACACTTAATGGAGAGAGGAAACATTACGACTGTAATCAAACCTGGGAAGAGATAAGTGTGTCACCAGTCACCACCTTCCTGCATATCATCGCCATAGAGGAAATGCTTTTACCATAACTCCAGTGTCAGCTGTCTTCATGATTTTTCTTGAATGGCAGGATGGCATCTGAAGGGCTCAGTGTATTCAGTGACCTTGAAGCACATGAAACCTATTCAAAAGCAATAACTGCATTTCACCACAGAGCAGCAGCAAATTCTATCATTTTAAAAGGTATAAACCTGTAATACACCAAACAAATGTCAAAATAAGATAGGCATTGCTTGCACTTATTTTTCACATGGTGCATGTCAGTCATTTGGACATCCACACACACACACACACCAAATGAGCCACAAAAATCTATCGACTGATAGCCTAAACAGTTGCTGGTGGGCTACAGAGTGCTTGGCCAGTGGATCAAGTTCTCCCTTTGATTGAGGTCAGTGTTCCTGAGAGCAGAGGCTTAGTGGAGCTTGGCTCACCGCAATCCAGCTCCTGTTTCAGGGGAAATGGACCAACCTCAGAGGGCAACCTCAAGGTGAAAGACCTGATAAGCGTTGGGGAGTACTCAGAGTCTGATGCTGCGAAGATTTTTTATTCTGTTGAGTCAGAAGACTGAGGTTGCTGAGAAATGCTGAAAGGCACTGAATGCAATATAAAGAGTGGTAAAGCTTCGGATTAATGTGTTTTTTATCTTTGAGCTGTTTTCAAACCCTAAAATGCAGCTGGATTCATGAGAGTGGGGATGATTAGTAAACAGTTGGATACTGATTATGAATAATGCATCTAAAAATGAAAAATAATTATGAATTATGAATATTTATGTGCAAGTGTTGTCATGTTTGTGCAAAAGCAAATTCCATGAAAAAAAAGCCAGATAAAAGATCAACATTGTTGTTTATGTTTTAGCATATTAATTCTCAATTTTGACTGAAACTATCAAAGTTATGTGTTTAAAAAGTCCTAAAAATAAAAGTTTTGCTGGAATTTGTCTTTTATTATTATAAAATCTGTTAGCTTTGGGAGAGTCACAAGTTTTCTGAAAATTCTTAAATGGAGATGCTTCAATCTTTGTAAAAGTCAACTCTGCTAGTGTTTGGAAATATATGAAACCAGCAGATTGTATAAATTTAACAAAAGCTTTTAAATGTTATTGTTCATTTTATAAAATGAGTTTAGAGCTCCATGTGAGAATATGTGATGCAAATGTCAAATGAAATGAAAACTTACTTAGTAATTTGTACTTCACCATAGGAGAGTCTAATTCAGAAAAAACTTATGTACAATCTAACCTCTAATTTAAACAGGAAAAGCTGTGATGGAAGTAAGTGAAGAGTCGGGCTTGTGATAAAATGACAAGACACATCATTGTTGCACATTTAGTGTTTTTTTTGCATGTCTACAATAAGTTGGCGCTACCGTTTGTCGCTGATGCTCTTCATAACTATTCACGACTGGTTTGGTGGATATAAGATAAGGTGTAGTTTTTTTTAGATAATTAGTCCTGTCTCTGTTATCAAGCTGTGATCTTTATGTCTCACTGGAATGTGTTGCAGTGGACTGTGAACTGGTTAGAATGAGTATCAGCACCTCCAACCATGGTGCTCATGTAAAGAGGGTGGACTGTCCTCACTAGTTTTGGAAGAAAATTGTTTATCTCAAGTAGAGGATTTCAAGTGTTTTGGGGTCTTGTGGCATCAGCATCGATCTATTATAGTGAATAAAAAGCTAAGCCAACAGGTCAAGCTCTCAATTAGCTCATTGATCCACATTCCTTTACTTATGGTCCCCAACTGGGGAAAGTGACCCAAAAATCAAAAATCAAAAATCAAGAATCAAGAATCAAGAGTGAGAAGGTCCATCATTGGGGAGGAGCTTGGAGTGAAGTTGCTGCTCTGTATCAATAGGAGCCAGATGTTTTGGCTCAGGTATCTGAGCTCTGTTCCTGATGAGATCGTCCAGGCATAACTTAAGACATAATGAAGAAAATGTAAATTCCTTCAGATGCGCTGAAAGAAGTGGCCAGAGAAATGGCTTCTCTGCATGACCTGGATGGATGTTGCAAACCACTGTGTAAATATGGTCCAAAAACAGAAGTATTCACCTGAAGTTTTACATTAAAGCCAGTAGAGCTGAACAGAAAAGTGTCAATATTGGATATATATCATACGTCACAAAGCTCACAAAGAATGAGTTGCTGGTTATCAGTTGCTGTCAATCAATAGCTTGCCTTTGTGAGGATAATTCTACTCATATTAAACAAACTAGTGAGCCAATAAATCCACCTTTTCCTGTATCAGTATTTGCAAGTTACTTTGAATCTGTCCATTTCACATCCAAACATGTTTATCAAATTTCTGTTGCAGGAAAAGTAACATCCATGTTTCTCCTTGCTGCACAGTGCCACACAGCAGCAAATGCATGTCAACACGACAGCCATTGATGGGGCACATCCTGGCTAATTAGGGAAAGACACCTAAGAGACTGTTATTGGAAGAAGAAAGGAACAGTAGAAGGAAATTGACTTACCAAGACATAAGACAAAGGTGACATTGGACTGACTTTTACTGACTGAAGAGCACTCAGAGAAAAAGCAGGATGCAGGATGTTGAATTAGCAATCGCTAAGCGCCATTACAGTGGGATCATCTGCCAAACTTCAGTAGAGGGGCTTTAACTCTTTGAAATGGTAAAATAATTTACAACCAATGCAGATATTGCTGAAAATTTTCATTAGTGAGTTAAGATGTGATGGCAAAGGCACCTGAACAAGACTGTGTTAAGACGAGCACAAAACACTCAACTTCAGCTGATATTCATGAGCTACTTCAAGCCTCTAGGTGTTAAAATGCTAACTGGAAATGTGACTAATGAAGTGAAAAATGCCACTTGTATATCAAAATGCCAAGCTTTGGTAACAGTACACTCCTCCTCTGTACAGTCAAAACAACTTTCTCTGAATGTAATGGGGAAAGATAGTGCCAAACCAAAGACCATCTCTCCTCATCATAGCAATACAGTGATACATTAACAATAAATAATGAAGAAATTCATCAGAAGTGACTTTGCATATAGATAGCCTACTTAAGCCGGAAGCGACTATTAACATAACTTGCAGAGACTTGAGGATAATTAGAGTCTCTCTCCTTCATTTCTTCCCTTTCTGTGACTAATAGAGAGACGACAGTGACAGAAGGAGGTAACAGCTCTCAGACTAGGGTTCATATAACAGTCACCAAACTAGATGAATCGGTAAGCCTGCAGAAATACTTGAAGTCACTGCGAAGAAAATTATTCCTGTGAAACGCTTTCTTGCTCAAAAGTAGATCAGCAGAACTTAGAGTGGTTCAGCCAGTTACAGCTAAATGATTTTAAAGGTTTTCCAGATTAACACCCAGATTACCAGATTGCTTAGTGTGGATGAGTGTAGAATCTGTCTGTCTAAAGTTTTTATTTTCTATTTAGATAAGATTCAGTCTATACCCTTGGTTCTTCTTTGCTTCCAAGCCATTTATCTTGACATCAGGACATCAGGAGTGGCAACTGCTATACAACTGCAAGCTCACATGACAGGGAAATTGTATTCTGCAAAATAAAAGGCTCAGACAGTGTAAGAGATTCACAATATTAAAGAAACGATGTTTACATCCATCCTGTTTACATTACTTTATCAAGTGTCTTCCCATTTCCATCCTCCATCTGTTATTTGGAAGTCGACCTCAGCAAAAAACTTTGAAATTTTCCTCATTAGTTTGGTCTGTCTGAAACTGTGAGCAAAGATGAACACTTGTCTCCTTTGTGGAAGGCTTTTATGTAACTGCATAAAAACATTGTGTAACACTGCAAAAGTAAACGTAGACTATATCTCTTCTAATAAACCCTACTACATGATAGAAGTGATAAAGTAAAGAACAGTCAGAACAAAAAACTAATGTCCCTACACATGTACTTACATCACCCAGCAGCTCAGCTAAGGTTACCAATACTACACTGGTGCAGTTAGCCATCAGCTGCATTGACTTCAGCCTGAACATAGACATAATAAAGATATATGTAAATATGTCTATGAGCCTGTTTCTCACCAGTCTGTTTGCAAGTACTGCTTTAGTCATTTCATAACCCTTCCTTCCTGAATCCGAAGAGCAGAAATTGTGTGACAATGAGCAAATACACTGAGTATATTGGTATTAACTAAATAGAGTTGTCTTAGATGTCACTTTTTCTGAAGCAGTTTTTCTGGGTTACTTCTTTTGTTTTGTTTTGCCCTTTTATATTCTCAAAAAAAGGGCAAAAAAATTTGAGAGTATACCCACTTCTTGAGGAACCACTACAGCACTGCCTCTTGGTATTAACGTTTACACCCAGTCCACCACATCTAGCTCAACAGGTTTTTACATGTTCATGGTCATGAATAGAAATCCAAACTCTCGGTTATTCACTTGTGGCTACAACATAAAAAGTTTAGGACAATCATATCTGTGGCAACAAGCAGGTTTGGTCTGACAGGCCCAGTCATGATCTGTATGGATGGATTCGTTGCCGAACAAGCAGCTAAGTATTTTTTCATCCCTTCAATGTTTAAATTTTTCTTGTTTGGAAAACCTCAGCTAGTTTAGTAAATCAAACCTAGTGAGTCAAATTGGAGAAATGGAGGAGAGGAGAAACATTGAGGATGAAAAAATGTTATGAAATTATTACAACAGGAGAAGTCATGCTGATTTTAATCACACCAGACCAATAATTTAAGCAATCACAGTCTCAGGAGAGCGAAGGTCTGTTCATTGTTTATTTCAGTCTGTGGACCATAATTTTTTCTGTTTCTCCCTCTCTTTGTTTTAGTTTTTTACATCAGATTGGCCATTTGAATTTGCACAGCTTATCCTTTTATTTGTTTGAATCTGAGTGGAAAATAAAAACACAAACTCAAGAAAGGA
Organism: Telmatherina bonti; assembly: GCF_933228915.1. NCBI lineage: Eukaryota > Metazoa > Chordata > Actinopteri > Atheriniformes > Telmatherinidae > Telmatherina > Telmatherina bonti. The sequence continues at coordinate 16,742,130 of NC_136619.1, read as the reverse complement.
TGCAGAGAAAGAAGAAGAGAAAAGCAGAGCTAGAAACCACACATCAACTTTTACTAATTTTCACTCAGTCATCCGGAGGCCAACTTACTCTTTTGATATTTTATCAGCAAAAGGATGCTTTGGCCCATAATTCCTTCTCTTGTATGACACGCAGTAGCTTTATTTCTCAAGAAAACTATCTTCTCTGCCCCCTGAAACATCACTGCCTTTCTTATAAGTAAAGTTAGTGTACGGGCGCGCAGATTGTTATCTTCTTGCAACAGCGTGTTAACTGCAAGATCTTCTGCGGTCAGACCATATAATTTTTTCAATAATCCTATCAGACATGACTTTGAATGCTGCATCTATTTACATTGAAACCATTGTGCAGTTTCTGGTTAAAGCATTCTTTTATTCTGGATCCAGTTGTACTGATTTCACGTCTTTTAGGCATTTGCAGGAAAACACACAGCAAGAACAGGCCAAAGTTTAAAAATCAGTCAACGTTTGCTGGGCTTTGGGCTCATCTTTTTGGCTCACTGTTGTTTCATCTTAAAGTTGAACATTTTTACTTTGCATGCAAGAATTTAAGACAAACTGATTATATTGTGTAAAGTTTGTTTTAAACTTGTGGGCGCAAATCTATAATTCATTCATTCATTATTCTAACCACTTAATCCAACGACGGGGTCGAGGGGAAGCTGGAGCCTATCCCAACAGTCGTTGGGCAAAAGGCGGGATACACCCTGGACAGCTCACCAGCCAATCGCAGGGCCACATAGAAACAAACAACCACTCACGCTCACACTCACTCCTATGGGCAATTTAGAGGAACCAATTAACTCAGTGGTTTCCAAACTTTTTCTGCAGGGCCCTCTTTTCAACGACGACAATAACGTTGAGCCTCCCCCTCCCGTCCCGTGAATAGAAGAAACATACTAAAAAATGCCTCTTTAGTTTTAGTGGCAGGATCGTAGGTAACTATAATTAAAACCATGTGAGTAAAACAAAACAACTTTGCTTTATATGATAGTTGGATAGTTTTTTTTTTCTGAAGTAACCTGCAGGCTTTTCTTTGTGTTCAGAATGAAAAGTACCCAAGTGCTGCTGTAACTTGTTTGCCTTTATACTTCATTATATCAGATGATAATTTTTTGGTACATGCAAAAGACTGTGTTCTCATTATTACCCACCATTGATTATTACTATTACTGGTCAAGCAGGGTCAGATATGCTTCATCATAGTTTGTTCTTTTTTTATTATTATTATTATTTGAAGTCTCTCTTGTTGATTTATTATATTATCCTATGAGTACTTTTACAAATTTATCCAGTGTAAAAATTCCCAAGTTTTATTTAGCCTTGCTAAATCACCCCCCTGTGATGACTCTGGGCCCCCCCAGGGGGGGCCGCCCCCCAGTTTGGGAACCACTGATTTAACCTAACATGCATGTCTTTGGACATTGGAAGAAAGCTGGAGTACCCAGAGAGAACCCACACATACACGGGGAGAACATGCAAACTCCACACAGACAGGCCACTGTTCAAGCCTCCCTCCCTGCTGGGGTACCAGCAACCTTCTTGCTGTGAGGCCTCAGTGCTAACCACTCTGCCACCGTGCAGCCCTCTCATCTTTAAGATTCCCTTTAACAGAGAAATGTCAACCTTTAATATGACATACATATCCAAGTTGGGTCTCTTAAAGCCTTTTATTGCACACCAAATTATGCAAATTCCCTGGAAAAGGTCATTAAACAGAGGATATGATATCATCAGGATTTAGGACCCTTACATCAAACACTGTCTTCACTCATAAATCTTTTGTGAAACAAATTGTGGAATGTTAGTGAGAGTGGGTAAACTTTAAGATTGCTATCTGCATGTCGAATTAATCTTAGCAGAATAATAGAAGTTGTTAAATATGCATGCAACTGTTTTCTTCATAACCTTCTCCAATCTGTTGTTCCCTGTGTGGTACAAGCTTCAAACTGCCTTAAGAAATCTCACCTATTTTTGAAAAGGTCTGGTTCATTAACACTCTAAAAAACTGATTTTTAAACCTTTTTTTCTGTTATCATATAGAGAACGGACGTTTATTTGGTCATCTTCTGTAATATTAAAGAGAAATTTTAGTTTGGGTTTGGCATATTTTGAAAGGCTCTGCTGCGGTGTGGTGATTATGTTGCATGCAAACCTCTGCACAACTTCCAGGGCGAGGTGATATTTAAGCAGCTGGGGATACAGTGCCACCAATATTGCATCACAACATTTTCCATAACTTGAGATGGCAGCTGCAAAATAACACATTTCATGTGACTCTCATAACCATGAAACCCAATGGGGATCCTTGGGATTGTAGCTAAAAATGCTACACATTCTCTCTGGTATTTAATGCTGTTGTCACATTCTATTCTATTCTATTCTATTCTATTCTATTCTACAGTCATTTAGGAGATGCCTTTATATGTAAGTGACTTACATATGAGTGAGAACACCGCAAGCATGAAATCAAACAGTAGAGGACATCGTAGGAAGGTGCTAGTGGACTGTTTAGTAGGACGCAGGACCTTACATGAAGTGCTACCGGCTTTTGTTTTTGTTTTTGTTTTTTTCATTCAGAATCAAAGAAAAATGGGATTCTGTTTTAAATGTGAAACCTCAACAAAGAATAATAAGAAGAATAAATGTGAAACATGAACACTTTTCTCATTGGTATAGACAGGAAATGTGCATTTGCTTCACTGTAACTGGAGCTCATTCCTAAACGGCCTATTTGTTTGAAATCACTGCTATTGCATAAGATGTATAGGTTAGTGGTCACGCCCACTGAGTTGTAAAGTGTCACATTTGAGATCTGATAATTGATTCAGGGAAACGGCAGAGCCCGTTTATTACTCATGCGCATGAACGCTACTCTCTAAAGGATTCCACATGCTCACCAGTCAAGCATGCCAGGTCAAGAATTAGATGTTAGGCTGTGAAGTTAATGCATCAAGAATAAATGACCTGTTTCTTTTCATCGTTCTGATCATCCATCACATTCATAAACAATAAAATTTGGTACACTCCTGCTTGACATCAGAGAAACAGAAAATGGTTACAGACTGGTTCCATTTATTGTAATATAACTTGTTTGCAACCAGAATGAAGCCCATTAGTTAAATTAACTCTAAAATATAAGAACTATTTGGAAAAAAGGTGAGTACACCTTTTGACCTACAGGTCATAGTTTTCTATTTCTTATTCTTAAAAAGTTCAACAGTACTCTTGATAAGTGCCTTTTCCCCTCCACATTTTGCCCTCTCACTGGTCTATATGTGCTCCAGTTAGCCCTGGAAGAGCCAATCTAAGTGAAATCTAGACATCCAAAAAGTTTCTTGGCAAAGTTAAATCATGCAGGGAGGACGGCTCAGTGCAAAGTTCTCCTTCCTGCCTGAGATGTCTGTGACACACAAGACATGTACAACTATAACCAATACCGAAGAAAATGAATTATTGACAGACTTTATTATAATCTTGATCATGTTCATCATCTTATCTTCAACTTAAAAATCTCATCCATAATCACTTTGTTATAGTGGTCACTTCTGACTCATTTTGTTTGTATGTTTTTGATGTGATTTGTATGTTTTTTGCAAATAGAAAGCTACACTTCATTTTTATATGATGATGCCACTTTTAAATTCCTCATTCTTTTTATGTTACGCAAGGACAAACGCTGCTTTCCTGTTCATAATATTGTGTGTATATATATATATATATATATATATATACATATATGTATATATATATATTTCGTTTAAGGAGACACTTTGTATGAAATTGTTGCATATGTTCAGCTTCTACTGTGCTGTGACAATGTGAAGGCTGACAAATGTGGCCGGCTATTTCAGCATGGCATCATGCAGAAATGGCACAAATCACATTTTGTTTCCCTCAAGGGAAAGGATTAGTGGCTTTACTCTGTAATGGCCAGTCTGATGACTTCAGAGGCTTCTGATTCAACTCTCATCTTCATATTTTGAACACTCCTTTTTTCTGCATCCATTTCCACTTCTTATAATTTTTTATGTTTTGCTTTTTCCTATTCTTCTTTTTTGGTTAGCCAGCAGTCACATCGTGAAATATTGACCCCCTAACAAGTTGTAACTGTATGAAGAGTTTAATTCAGATGAGTAAATCCCGCTGCCCAATCAAACCTCAGAAAGCTATATTTGTTATTAACACATAGGAATTGTAGAAATAGAATTTTAGAATTCTATTTCTAGAATTGCATTTCTAGAATACATATATATGAATACATATATTAATACTGGAATACCTGGAAGCAGTACTGGTTTCCAGTCTACCTCCTACAGAAATCAAAAACCTGCAATAACTGAATAGCTGCAACAGATCAATTTGCAGGACATTCCATAAAAGTGTTGTTGGAATCACTGCTCTCTTTTTTTTCTCAGTCTCATCTCTTTCAAATCCCTAACACTGGCATATTATAAGCAACTCAGCAGTAATTTTAAGTCCAAGATAAATGCCAAAACAGAATCCACTTGAAATATAAGTCCATGTCATTTATGTAAAGAATATCTCTGCTTCGGCCTGATATGCTTTTGGGAACTGGTGAGGAAGACTGTGCCATTACTCTTGTTGAGGACAAGACAAGAGAAAAGGGAAAAGCTGGAGATATTGTCAGCATCCCTCATTCACACTTCTCCCAGCTGACGATGGGTTGCTGTATAGCTCCCTCGCTGCTGGCCTCTGATAAGCCCTCTTTGGAGGCCCAAGGTGGAAGGCCTTTTTAAAGGAATTGCTCTCATCTGGATAGCAGTGGTCGATCGACTGCTCTCGCCAGTGAAAGAGGACCCCCTTTGTGAACAGAATGAACTAAGAGATTGATGAGGCTTGCTTGTGTGAAATCAGCCCAGCCTTGCCTCCTATCTAGCCCCGAAGGCTCTGAAGGGCTTTTTAGGGCTGTTGTAATGTAAAAATGAATGTGGAAATGAAATGCCTCCACTGGGTGGTTGGAAAAGCTGCAATGACAACATACATCACACTCAAGTGAAACAACCTGGAAATCAACCATGTAATTCAAAATGGAAGACAGAGCAAAGCGTCTGCTGCTGTCTGTGCTATGCATTAGCTTCAGGAAATATAACTTAGACTGAGAGGAGACGTTTGATAGATGTAACAGGATAAACGGCACTGCACAAACATTCAGTATGACCCACTTTCAGCCGGAGAGAAATAATTGATACACGATCAAGGGGATGTTTTCTGTCTAATGTATGCTGTGCGAAGGTACACAAACAGAAAATCCTTTATCTGGAGGTAGCCATGACTGTCAAGCATTCTGCAATGCAACAGATATCCTCTGAGAGTTCAGAAGGCAGACGACAAGCTGATAAGATACTTATCAACACTGAGGTTCCACAGTCTTATCCCTCTTATAGAGGCTCTTACATTTTGGCACTTGCACAGCCAGGCAATGATCCATTCTCCACAGGACTTTTAGCTCTATGTGGAGGAAACCATTTGTTCCGTTCATTTCTCTGCCAGCTACGTGTAACATGGACAATGTCTGAGCTGCTGCTGTAAAAATGTGATAACAAACGTCACCACTGGATAACAGATCCAAGAATCTCAGTCTTAATTGTAAAAGTCTGTGTTCAACATCTGCTTTTAGTCCAGCCTGCAGATAATGAAGATGTTTTTCTGGACATGATTATCACCTGCTGTAGAGGTATGCTTTTGTGCAATAGCAAGCTAAATATTGCTTCATGGCAAAAAGCCCATCCTGTTAATGCAATTGTCTCCTGGTAATGGAAAGTCCTTCGTCTTTTCCGTTCCCCCTGTCTCCTCGATGGTGGTGCAGCCATTTAACCACTGCGGAGATCCCATTCATCAGGTCTGTGAGTGCCCTCATGTCTGATCATCTGTCAGCAGTGTCCTTATGTCTCTGACATCCCTCTTTCTGCTTCTCAAAATAGAGCTGAGGATTAGGGAGAAGAGAGCATTTTAGTCCGTTCCCAGGAGGTAGTTCATTCCCTTCATCCCTCCTTCAAACCTCCCCATTCTCCACTTTTTTCATTCTGTCTGTCTTTGAAACATCCACCTTCCTCTTCCTCCTCCCTATTTCAGCCAGATTCTTTACTTAATGGAGCCATCGAGGGAAATCACTGTCCAGTAGCAGTCCAGTGTGATGCGTACTTAAGGGGGCCACAATCAGTCAAAGACAGGCACAGTGTTCAAGGAATGAAAACATGGTGGGTCAGAAAAATATTAAATATACCGACTAGCTGCAGAGGCAGAATACTTAGCTGATCAAAAGTTTCTAAATGACCTGGTCATGAATTGTCAGTAAAATATCAATGTTGTTTCAAGTCCAAACACAAAAATGAAATAAAGTTAAATTATTCAGTTTCTTTCTTTCTTTTACTTTCAACCACAGGTAGCCTATGCAAGGACATAGCCTAACTTTTCTTTTTTTTTAATCATGGTGCAGTCACAGAATTGCAGGTCAAACCTTTCTGCAATGTAAGAGCTGATAAGATACTTATTTTGATTGCTTTTATTTTTGATTGCTTTTAGCTGACAGTAAGTTTTTAATTGTCCTCGTGTGTGTTATTCTTTTTTTTTTTGCACAATGTGGCACTTTGTTCAACATTGTTGTTTTTAAAGTGCATTATAAATAAAGTTGTATTGTGTTGTATAGATGTGGCTTCTTTTCCACAATGGAAAAAAGCAGTACTCCTACCTCCTTTTCAGATAACTTTATGAAAACTTTCATCAGAGTTCTTAATTTAAAATACCAAACAACATCAGCAAGAACAGCATTTCCACACATTAAATCAGATTTTTTTCTATATAGCCCTTTTCATATAAAACAGCAGCACAAATTGTTTTACACAATATGTTTCCTGCAACATTATACTGGTTATTCCCATTACTTGAGATATTCTCGCGCTGCTGTAGTAACTTTTACACAGAAAGCAAACATTTGGACAACAGCAATGATAGCCAAACAGTTGTTAGCTTAGCTTATTTGTTTTTGTTGTGGGGTAGTATGAAGCACCTATGTTTAGCATTTCAATTCAATGAAAGATAAGCTTTCCTAATGAGCAGGCTCGGGCTGTGATTGGTCAATAGGGGTGCATTAATTACTTGCATGATGCAGATAGTTTACTTTTGTATTACTGCATGATTAAACTGTACAGTATAGACGGAAACAACATTTTGTAAAGCAGTGTCAGATAACACATTACTTTACAATTACAATTACAATTTACTGCTGTTGTTCAGTTTCAGTGGAAGTTCTGACCGTGAATTTGGTCTCATGGTACATCTCAATTTTCCAAAAAAGAGTTGGAAAGCTGTGTAACATGTAAATCAAGTCTGTATGTAAAGATCTACAAATCTCAGAAACCATCATTTTGTTCGGAACAGAACAAAACGAACAATGTTTGAAAGTGAGGAATTATTTCGTTTTGTAAAAAGTTGCGCTTGTCTTGAATTGTTCAAAAAAGGTTTGCATGATAATTGCATATTTAATATTCATTTAAACCAGTTTTCACACAAAGATAGAGCAGTCTTTCTCTTCTGTCTTGCAAAGGTACTTTCATTGCAATAATTCTTTAAAGAAGGGCTCCATGGCCGCAACAACTGTGCTTGTTTGGGATGTAACTACAGTAACAAAGGACAAACAGAATATAATCCTTCTTAATTTAATACATTGAAGCAGTAATGAAGCAACTAGGATTTGCATTAATCAGTGTACCCAGCTCTGCTCAAGTCATGGAAATATTATATGGTGTCTAAAAAGCCTTGACTCAGTTTCCTTTGATTCAGTTTATGTGACTTGTTTTGTTGATGATATCATTGTTGTTTTCTATCATTTGGAAGCAGTTTGGATTATTCTGAGCCATGTATGGGGGGGATGGGGGGTCGTCAAAAGTCAAAAGAAGTCATAATTGATAAATAAAGCTTAAAGCAGACTTGCATTTTTTTCTTTGCTTTAAAGTTTACCATCTGTGATACATTTTCATTTGTATGAATTGTCTGTTTTAAAAGACTAGTATAAGGTCTAAAACTAAGCACAACACAAAAGGCTTTTGTTTATCTTTGGCAAATGATCTATTCCCATTAAAATCCCAGAGAAGTTTTAATGAGAAAAGGTTTTAAGTCCCCTCTCACACAATAATTCAGTTCTATCTTCCCTCTGCAGTTAGTGGACTGCATGAGTGAATCACAGTAAGATGGACGGCCCATTTCACTGAGATTATTGCTTTTCCTATTGATCACCCACTGCAGGTCCAGCCTGAGTCCAGACGTAGTACTTACTAAATGTATACAATGCGGACAGGGGAAAAAACGCAGGCGCCCTGAGCTCTACCATACACAGAAAACAAAAGAATTTGATGTTTCATCTTAGCAAACTGATGAGTCAAAGATACATATGACCCATCTGTGTGGCTCCAATTAAGACCGGCTTCAAGAGTTGTTTTGTATTTTCTGTTTTTTGTGTGGCTTTATTCTATTTTTCATTTTTGACTTCAACTGTTTGAATAGTCAATAAAATCCCTTTCCTCTGTGATGACAGGCATGCACTACTAAACATAGACTTATCATACATTATCTTACACTGGAGTCTTTGGCTTTGTTGTTCCTTTTGTTTTGTTTTGTCCGGAGGAAACTTTCTGCCACAGTGCCCACACAGTATTGAGTAAGCATCTGGAATGAGTCATAGCCCCTCTAATGGAAATCCATTTAGCCTGGTCTGAAGTATAAGTCTGTGCAGGGAAGCATAGCATCACGCTGAACTGAACCTCTGGCTATCTTTCACCGCAGGGAGGACAAGCAGGCACCACTCAAGGTGAATAGACCCCCTGAACAATCAACAAAAAAGGTATTACTTGGCCATTGTGTGGGAGTAGAGGTGCTTGGAATTGATTGCATCTTCATCAGACTACTTTTTACTTTCATCATTTTTGTCATCACATACACATTATGGAACTTTTGAAAGATGCGGGGATCATATTTGTATGCAGTCAAACGCTGAGCCTGATGAGGAGCAACTGAAAACTGAGTGTCCTCACTGGAAGACTTATGTGATTTGAAATGGAAAGAGCCACGGCGGCCGCAAAATATGGAACAAAATGCAGATCCACGGAACATTAATATTTACATATACATCAAGAAAAGGGAGAATTGGATTTTAGGGCTGTCCTTGTATGCATTCTGCCTCTTGATTGTGATGTTGCAGCTCAAGAGAAGGAAACTGAATACATTTTAAGTTAATCCTTTAATGGAGACATGAAAGAAGGCCTGTGAAGGACAGTGTCTCAGTGATGCTGTAAGCAAAAGGAGTTCCTCTAAAGTTTAGAGGAACTCCTTTTGCTTACAGCATCACTGAGACACTGTCCAGTTTAGAGTCTAAACTGTTTGAGTGTCTCGACTTAAACAGGACTGCCATTCTTTTCAGTACTGACAAACTTGTTCATTTTTCTAAAGCCTAATGTGACAGTATTTCTAATACACTGTAATACATTTTAAACCAGAGCTTGTGTGGTAAATGTGTCCTTGACTGCTGGAAAATGTCATTAAAATCATCAAATTGATGGAAGTTAATTATGGGGTCTTTGATAGAGTGAGCTCAGGATTTTACAAAGTGTCCATCTGAAAATGTCATATGACGCCTGACAGTGTAACAAGCTTTGATTATTCTGCTTCAAAGCTTTTCTAACTTAGTTCTGTCTTTTTCTTTTCAAGACTGTGATTTATTTGTAATTCATTGTCAGCCACCAACTTACTTATTAGTCTTTTAGGTTAAATCTTTCATCAGTGAGTGGTGATGGAAAAGTAGATATTTGCTGCCAAGGACAAAGCAGGCAGTGATAAAAGAGATAAAAGAAGGCATAATTGTATCTTTGTATATTGTTTATGCTCCATGAGAAGCCTTTTTTTTGGTAGTGTTAACATTTAGGGGAAAGAAATGGTCCAGAAGCTACTGATGCTCATTCTGCTGCACAGGTTAGTGGTTTATACTCTTAGGTTTTGGTCAAGGAGCTGTTTAGCATAGACTAAACATTAACTCTCCAGTTCCCACTCCAATGCAACAAGGTCAAATGATACCTATGATATAAAAGACCCAAGACTGGGAATCAAGACTGGGAAAAAGTGATTTTGAAACCCCTTTTATGCTGGTTTAAAAACAGCAGAATGAAAAGAAGTTTGGTCAGCCTTCATTTCTGACACATTGGGTGTAATTCTCACCTCTGATTCTGACTTCCACTGAATACAACATCCAGAGTGTTCATTTCTGATGAAGTTCTCCTTCAGGAGTGGACGCAGCTTTCTTTGTATTTTCAGAAACACACATCTACAAAATGTAATGTCTCACTTAGCGTCTATAAAACTGACAGCAACAACTCATGAACAAAAACAGATTAGCTTGATCTGTGTATTCCTTCTCCTGCTGTGTGACTGACTGCTGCAGCCCAGGTAACAATAAGAAACTAATTATTTCAGAACATTGTGATTATTCCCAACATGCTATGCAAGATACAATGTAATGTCCTTCATTTCGTCAGGCCTTCAGGCTCGTTTCCTGATAGGTGGCAGTAGTTAGTGCCCATAAGCACAGCTCTGTGAATACAATGCAGTCCTCACTAAAGCTGTAAGTAAACGCTTTAACTGCTGCTACTCACACTTGGAAATGATCTTGACTTGTTTTAACTGTGTCTGACAAGACAAAATAGAAAGGAACTCTAAATCCTTTCAGTTCTGGGATATTTTTTAGGCATCTGCTCATTCATGCATGCTTATAACGAAGAGAGTACTATCTCAAGCTCTTTTTTAATTCTTTAGGAATCAAAATAAGATTTGTTAAGCTGTGCAATTATCAGTGAAAGTCTTAATGGTAAACGAATAATAAAAAAAAACAATTAGGCTCATCAAAAAAAAAAAAACTTTCAGAATGATAGTAAATATCCCTTTGCAGTACTACAGTTATAGTTCCAAACCTCTCTCACATCATAGTACAATATGTGTGCATTATTTCTGCAAAGGCCAATTCTGATTAAGTGAAGCAGGACAAAATCAAAGTGTTTTTGGTAGAGACTGTTCAGGTGATGTCTCCAGAATGGCCATTTCAGTTTGGCGTTTTCTGTTCTCAGTGGCCCCAAAATAAGAGACATCAGGATTTGGCTGTTACAGACACTACTTATGATGGGAAAATCATGACATTGTCGTGGCTGAAATAAAGGCGATTCTTAACATGCAGACTTTGAATTGCAGATAAAATCATGGTGCAAGCACAAATTTTGTTGTTGTCGTTCTCTGTGACAGACAGTCGAAGTGACAACAGGACAATCTTTGAAGTCCAGCTTTGAAGTAGCTTTTTTTTTTTTTGCTGAGAATTATATCCATATTTGTTGTTTCCAGAAATGCCAGCATTTCAGTCTGGTGAGCCAACACTTTTAACACAATCAACTAATGCTTCTCTTTTCATCAGGTCACAAAACAACAAGGTGTAAACTCAGATTTTCTCTCACAGGAAGGTTTGTAATATAATAGATCAGAATAATTCCCACAATGTCATGAAAAACAACAAGCAAAAAATACTATTTCATCATTTACTGACCATGCGGCTTTGGTCCTACAATCCAAACTTTTTTATTGGATTAAATGTTTGTGGTCATTTCTGTCTAGAGCGCAAAATTTGAAAAGCAGTGTTTTCCTTTAACAACAACCTGTGGGTTGTCGCAGCTTTAAAGGCTAATAAGTATTTATATAATATATATATATATCGTGTGTGGGGGTTACACATGCTTTGTTGTCCCTGACGCGATCTGTTACACTCGTGTGGGCAGCTTCCTCTCTCAAAGACAGACATCATTACAGCAGCTCTGCGCCTATGTTTTCCTCTGACAATGCAGACCAGTGTAAAATTGTTGCTTGTCTTTTAACACCAGGTGGTACAAAATCCCTTGATGGTGCCCCTGTGCTTCTGCACTGTGAAAGCATCTTTAGCACCAACTGGGTGAGTTTTTTGTAAAAAATCTTATACATGGTTTCCAGGAGTTTAAGACAAGAACAGCGATACGCTTCAGATGAAATGTTGATGCCGTGATCTTAAAGTTCATTTTATGATGTGTTATGAGTTGTTAATCCCAATTGTCCTCTTTTACACAGACTTAAGAGTCTGAATTTGTTTTTCGTTCAATTTCTGCTGCCTTTTCTTTAAGCTTGTATGCTAAGATAAAGCTTGATTTGGCCATTAATGTGAGATAGAAGCAGTTTTTCTAACTGAATAAAAACAATGCAGGACATAAATCAATGGGTCAGTGGTTGGAATACTGGCTAAAACCCCTCACATCATAACTTCAGATTCAGGTTATTCTCCACGTAAAGGCAGAGTAGTTTTGATGTTGGCTATCAATTATCTTCAGCTGATTTTAAATGCAGCCCACCATGTGCAATGCCTTTGCTCCAGGTGACGGAGGAAAAGTCTGCTTATCCTTTTTTTTTTTTTGGTCTCAGTGTGGACACTTGCAAGTTAATCAGAGATGCACACCCCCTTTCTGCAGGCCCAGAGCCTTGCAGGTCTCTCGTGGTGCTGCAATCTGAAGCAAGCGACAGGCTGGGTAAATAAACTGGCTGACAGTGGATAACAAGTCCAACAAGCCAAACCCACAAATAAGCAAAAGAACATCTGCGATAATGTGAATTTCGTCAGTGAACTGCAGGTCTCTACTTCTAGCTTCCTTCTTTCTTATGACAGTTTATACCTCAATTTGACTGCTTTCTGGTTTAAGGTTTGAGCTATTTCTAATGTCAGTAGCTATCTAGGCTGCAATGATAACACTGACCAAACATTCAATAGGTCATGATTTTGTCAACCAAAGCTGCACGTTTATCATTAGAATAGATAAAAATGGATCAGCTTATTTATCACATACCCGACATCTATGACAGCAGTGCTCGCTGGCACATCACAAGGATATCCAACTGAAAACACGCTGGCGGGAGGACACAAGTTGTCCAGGTTCATAGAAAACAGGATCCCATCAATAGCTGTCCCTATCTATCACTGCAAGAAATGACCTAATTATTCATTCATTCAACCTTGAAGGAAATGAGCTAGAGATGGTACGAACAGGAGTCATCATTATAATGAAGCTTCAGCTCCTGACTGATGTTACAAGCCTGCAGGACTTTCTGATGTTTTGACTCTAAAATAATGCATTAGCCCGAAGTTACAAGAGTGCTCCGGTACCATCTAGTGGTGGGATGCAGCACATTATAAACAAAACGTGCAGTGCCAGAAAAAGCTGAAGGAGAAATGTTTGTTCAAGTATTAAAGAGGATAAAACCAGCTTGCGCAATTTGTCCAAACACAACCATTAACCGAGACATTAGCCTTGAAGATACTACAGATCAGTATCAAAGATGAGTTTAATGAGGACCAAGAAGGGCTGTGCTTGTTTTCGTGTAGGATAACCCAGTTTTATTTTTAGTTTTTAAACTTGTTTCATGAAGATGCCTTGAGGTTTTCCTGAAGGAAAAAGAATTTAATTCAGAATTTATTGCCAAAAACAAAATCGCTTGCCAATCATTGGATCAGGATTAAAATTGTACATTTTGATCATATTTCTACAATTTTTAAAAGTTTGCTGTACATATTACATATGTGAGCCAAAGCAATCATGCAATCAGATTACACCATCTGATTCCACCTGTTTATGTAATTTAACTGAATTTTTTCACCCTTATTTCTACATGTGAAGTTCGAGTATAAAACAGGGAACCCCAATCCTGGTCCTCGAGGACCGGTGTCCTGCAGGTTTTCCCAGTGTCCCAGCTGCAACACACCTGATTCAAATAAATGTGTATTCAGCATACATGTGCAGTTTGTCTGAGTCTGAGTCAGGTGTGATCCAGCAGGAACATTTGGAAAACCTGCAGGACACCGGACGTTGAGGACCAGGGTTGGGGATCCCTGGTATAAAAGATTTAAGTCTAAACAACTGAGATACTATAGTTTAGTAAATGAGTACTGCATTTCTATATGACAGATTCTCATGGTTGCTTGCCAAGGAACCAGTGCACACTTCAGTAAACATCACCATCTATCAGGAGATGTTAATAAAATGCATATGTATAGAACTCAGGAGATAAAAGCACATGCGTCATGTATGGGAGGTTTGAAGGTTACATCTAACGGCTCTTGTGACAAAACAATAAAAACGTAGAGTTTGAAGTATCTGAGTTTTACAAACTGCATGTTGTCTCCAATCATCAGTTAATCAATTCTAACAGACATTCCTGTTTCGCATCGATTCACCCTCTGCATTTCACAATGCAGTCTACTGATGAGAACGGATTCAGTAAATATTTCATAAAAGTCTTTATTCATAAACTTGATGCAAGTTTACAAATTACATTGTCAAAATCACCCTTGCAATGAAAATAAAAGAAACCAAACCAAAGCATGCTTACAGTGCATAACTTTATAACCCAGCCACTGCGGTTAATGAAGCAAGGTAACAAACTCAGTATCAGGCTAGGTCAGTTCTCAGACCGATGTGTCGCTTGTCTACGCTGAGAAGTCCTTGTTAGTCAGACGTGTGTTGGTGTAAGAGAAGGTGCTCAATAAGCGAATGCACCATCATTCCAAAGATCAGCGTCATGATGTGGGATTACAACAGCTTCGATGGCACACAAATCTCAGCTTCAGCTTTTCTTAAAAAAAAAACAAAAAAAACCAACAAAAAAAACACCCTGACCTCTGTAAAGGTAATCCAAGCAAGAAAGATAACCAGTTAGTCCACATCTCCTAGTATCTGACCTGTGCACTGATGCAGTGGGAAACCACAAGTAAACGAGTCATGAAAAGATGGATAAATCTACCCTTTCTAGCCACCCGACACAACCACTCTGTCTCCACAGCTCGGGGCGGGGGGGGGGAGGGAGGATATAATACCCACTGATATATTGACATGCAAAATACAGCAATATCAAAGAGAAAGGGGTAGCTGTGCTCTGGACCCCTCATCAAGCTCAGGGTTGGAGCCATCTCTGCTTCATGAACCTGATCCATTTAAAAAACAAAACAAAACAAAAAAACACTCAATTAGTAATCTTTAACCTTAATAACAGTGTCAGTGTATGGAATGCAACAGCCAAATACACCATTAGGTCTACAGGTAAAACAAGGGCGTCTTTTAAAAATGAGGAGAAAACAGAAAATAAAAAGATTGAGACATTCAATCTTGCCCTTGTGATGATATTCTGAACCAATCCTTAGCAAAGCCGAGTGTGCAGTATGTATTCCTGAGTTTGCTTCTCCAGGGAATGCAGAGTTGGGCTCCACGATGTGACCAGAATGAGGTGATGCGAACACTACAACAGCAAAACAACCATGCCACACACTGTAGTTTGGTTGATAAGAACGAGAATGGATTATTTGTTGTATCCTGCAAGTCTAAAATGTCACATGTGCTCAACGTGATAAAGCTTTGTTTATAAGCATCCACCCGTTGTTTGTGAGGTTTGTATTACCCTGGAAATCCCCCCCCCAACCAAAAGACAACTCCAAAATGAGGACTGACTGGATGAAATAGCATAACTAAGCCTTATACGCTGGTTATCAGGACAATATACTTTAAATGATGCAAGTGACCACACAACAGAACACCCACAACAAACATGTAACTGCATTAATTGGAATGCTCCACAGAGTTTTTCTGCATATTATTCACATTACATCAAAGCCTCAGCGTGCCGAGGGGTACAGCAGTGCTGAGAGTGGTCATGAATAGTAACCAGAGAGGTGGTGATGGGAAAAGCAGAGTTTTTTTTTTCCTGTGGCAAATCTGAACAAATATTTATCAAACCTGAACAAATATTCTGGAAACGGGACAGACTCTTGTTAATCTTCCCTGGTGTGACGCTGGAAGGTACATGGTGGAGACTATTGCTGTGAATTTGTAACCGTAGTTGCATTTTAAAGCAGCCATGAGTTTAAGGAAAAGTCAAAAGGTAAAGCCCCCCCCCCGCCAGTTAAATTGGCCAAAAGTTAGGACGTGAACCACCTTCAACAACTGATGACTAACTTTTTTCCTTGATACGGCATCCATGTCCTGGCTGCATAGTCTCACTGAGGTTCCTGTAGTTTGAGTGGTTTGATATGAGTAGAAAACCTATGGTAACCTGCTAACAGCCACCTGTCACAAAAGCACTATGGGTATGAAGTGCTATTAAATTGAGGGGGTGGGGACGATTACCATTACCAAACACGCTAGGATTACAAGTCCAAGAAAAAAAACTGATGAGGGAAAAGAAACAAAAAAAAAAAAAAAAAGGAAAAAATAAACCAAAAACAAAACTGCAGTAGTCATTAAGCTTACATAAAAATTTTCATTTCCTTCGGATACTTCAACAGTATCAATGAAGCTATTTTTTTTCTCTTTATTCTAAGTTGGTCTTGAGGAGTTGCAGTGCCCCTGCCATTACTAGTCAAGTGAATATAGCAATAGTCTCTGCCCAGCCAAAGACCAAGACAAGGTTACATTATAAACAATTAAATCCATTTGCTGAAATACAAATATACATGTTTACAGTGGAGTTAAAATTGACTACATTACAGTGTGATCCAATCCAAACATGCCTCCCTGCTTTGTTGCGCGGCCAGATGATCCACATGAAACCTCTCCTCCAGAGTTGTCCAGCTGCTTGTTGTGACGATGGCGGTGGTCTCTCGAGCTGTCAAATCAGCACTTTGCTCTTCTTCACAATCAGCTGCCCCACCCAAGTCTGCAAAGGTCCCTTCATCTTTCTCCCCAGCTCAAGGCTTTAAGCTTTAAAAGATAAGAGGTATGAGAGCAACTAGCCTCAGAAGCAGTTTTTCCCCCCTACTCCCCCAAAAAGGAGGGATCTTGGCATTAAAAATATGATAAATGAGCAGGATATTACAGATGCCATCCATGGATAGAAAAAGCAGCTGGTTTCTCCCCTACCACCAGCTTCTCACTGTCCTTCCCAGCCACCACTGCTTATCAGGAAATGTTACACGGCAGTCTGAGATCCAGTCTGTAGCCAGAGAAGCAGAGTCTGGCACCTGAAGCATCGGCCTGCCACTGCAGGAGGATAAAGCCATGCTGCACCTTTCAACTCAAAGCCAGCAAGTAACCTCAACATGCTCAATGGCAAAATCAAAAGGTGAGTTTGCATGTCCATAGATTTCCTGGAGTGAGAGGTGAATGTTGCCATGAGAAAACCAAAAAAACCAAACTTAATGCATCAGACAACAGATGTTTACTGAGATGAGTAACTGAAGGGAGGACACCTTGCGAGTAGGAAGAGTCACCAATTTTAGGCAGGGGTGAACATATCCATGTCCATGAGCTAGTTTTTTGGGAGGTCAATGAATGAGGAATTTGGTTTGAAGTTCAAACTGTCATGTAGAGAGGAAAATAAAAATAACTTGCAGGATAAAAACAATATTGGTCGCAAGGAAAAGAAAACTAAGACATGTGGTCCCTAGTGCAGGAAAGGCAACAGTCCGTATTAGCCATCCTCCTTAGGGGGTGTGTACCAGCCTGGAAAAGAAAGAGCAAGAAGCACATTAACTACGTGTTCATGGGAAAAACACACCAAAACTATTTTACAGATGCATTTTCTTTCTCATTGGCTGGTTTCACCACTTCTCATCGTTTTTAGTTAGTCCAAAAAACCCAAACACATCAAACCATCATTTCAGCTGCATTTGTATAAAACTAAGTAGGCCGGAATGGGACATGTCAGCTAACACGGAGAAGCTATCTGCAGTCTCCTCTTGTGTAAAATAAATTAATTAATTAATTAATTTAAAAAAAAAAAAAAAAAAAAAAAAAGGAGTCAGGTGCCTAACTAAGGACCAAGTTTTTTTTTGTTTTTTTTTTTGTGTCTTGTCCAGCATTTAAGCAAGCAGACTGATGTTCTGGATGCTGTGTTCTGCTGAGCAAATTTATTTTGCCAAGGGGAACTTTTGTAGATGTAATGATCCCCTTGTATTTCTTGATTCTTATTTTATTTTTCAATTTGTTTTGGATAATAGCTTGTATTACAGAGTTTATGCTGCTGGACCCGACCGGAAAGGACAGGAAAGGGGCAGAAAGAGAACAGAAAAGAGAACATAAAAAAACAAAAAAAAAACAAAAGAAAGATCAATGCATACATGTATATGCACATACATACCCACCTACATATATATGTATATACACTCGCACATACATTATATATATATACATATATACATACATACATACATATACACATACATACACATGCATACACACACATGTACACATACATGCATACATAAAGATAGATATACATACATACATATACACATACATACACATATATATATATATATATACATATATACATACTCACATACATACACATACATATACACATACACATACACACACATACACTCACACATATGCATACATATATACATATCCATACACATACATACATACACATACACATAAGTACACACACATACCCACCCACACTCATAAATATATACACCCACACAAGCCAACTCTAGATTCGTGGAGAACAAAACCGTTGACAATCATGAGGACCAGAAACTAGCAAGTTAAGTCAAAAAGACAGAAAGAGAGCTACCTGCTGTTAGTGAATAAACTTGCTCGATGACTCAGTGACTGTGACACATGCAGAACATTCATGCAGAACATTCAGAGTGGAACGTGTTTAGAGAAGAGTGATCATGCCAATGTGACCCCGCCCGCCTACAGCTAGAGGAAGGCCAGGAGAACCCAGAGACCCGGGTAACCGACAGTCACCCCCAGGTACAGATCCCAACTAAGGACCAAGTTAAAATCTATAGGTTAATGTTTCTCTCAATTTTTAAAAATCATCTCTTTGATCATACTCTTTGATCATTCCTCCCACCATCAAAAACATGTTAGGTTAACTGATCACTCCAAGTTCTCCTTAAGGCTGAAAATGGATATGAATGTTTTTTTTGTCCCTTTATGTTGCCATGCGATGGACTGGCGACCTGTCCTGGCTGTAACCTGCCTTTTGCCTGATAAGCCTGGGTAAGGCTCCAGCTTCCTGCGAGCCTTAACTGGACTAAGCGGTAAAGAAACCAGATGAATAAATCTCTTGGATCAGTGCTTATTAAAAACAAGGGCTTATCAGGAGATCCGGACAGATTTTGAGAAGAAAGCAGGGGTGAGCTGCACAGTGACATCACTTAACATCACTCTGCTCTTTACACCCGAGTCTGGTAAGGCATTTATGAGTAAATGATAAAAAGAAGAACATGCATGCTCATCTGATCATTTTAGCAAAACAACAGGTAAAAAACCCAATGCAATACTAATTGCAAATTCAGTATTGCTCTGATCCTGTGCCTGGATGTATGCACACAAGTAGCTGAACAGAGAAAACATCAAAGTTAAAAATAAGGGAAAGGAATTCTTACTTCCTCAGAGTAGCTTAATGTGTGGCAAATGTTTATTTTTTACTGTCATTTTTATTTAATAAAATCTAAATTATTATATACCACATAAAGAATGTCTGAGGTTCATCAGGAAATGTTCTAATATCTTTTACAGGACTTAAAAAAGATGACATTTTGAGATAACACTGTGAATCAGGCACATCTGACAAATTCCAAAAATAGGACAAATCACCAAAATAGGTGTAAAAACCAAATTTAGAACAGTTGGGACCATAAAGCCTTAGTGGGTGTGTAGTATACTTTGATCAGCTCTCACATAAATATGCAACCTGAGTAACATCAGCAAAAACTAATAACACCTCTTAAGCATGTCTAATGAGTTAAACATGATTCTATGAGCCACATCCTCCATGAGTACCACAAGGCCATTAGAACAAGCCAGTGATTTTGTTATATTGTGGTTCGCGAGCAGCTGCTGCAGTGTGACGCTTCCACTACAGTCTTTAATTACACTTTGTATTGCAAATGTGAAAGCAGTGTTCAGTAGGTGTGTATGCACCACAGAGATTCACTCTACAAATCTAAAAGTAGGACAGACTTTTATTTATGTTTTTTAAAGCCTGGTGAGCACGGCCTTTTGCAAGAACTGGGTCATAGAGGCTCAAAGTATTCTGTTTAATTTAACCTCTAGTATAGAGACAAATGTCTCCAGCTTCTATGTTAGTTTCATCAGTACCAGGTGGTTGTAACTTATCCTCCCTTTTTCCACCAACTTGCCCTTATTATAAACATCTCTGACTGTAAATCTGGTTCTAAAAAGTCAATACAAAAATATCTTCGATTAAAAGTTCTTCATTTTGTTTTCCTTGTGACTCACACAACCCTACACACTGTGTGGGCTGTAGGCGCACCTCGTAAGAAGCTACAATGTACAGCACATCTGCCCTGCAAATATTCAATACATGTACAATATATATTATAATTCAAACTTCTAAGAGACATGTAGAAGTCATACACATGAAGTGAAAGCCTGTAAGTTGCATGCATATTGTATCATTTTTGTCCATGTTTGGTACATGCAGCACATCCATGGCACCAATATCCCTCAGCTTTGATTTCAGTAAACAAGGTCAGTAATGCACTTTGTGTGAAACTGGAGATGGAGCCACTTACCGTTCTTTTCATGGATCTGAACCAGGGATTTATAGGACTGCTGTGCTCTGGCAAGATTGTACTGGTTCTGAATTACAAGAGAAAAAAAAAAACATGAGAACATGCATGCAAGTTAGGATGACAAAACAAGAAACTGTAGGTTTGTGAAGATCATCGTCCCAAATATCCATTTCAAACATGAGAACTTTGATAACTTTAAAACAACATATATTTTTCCTATATTGTTACACTCCTGGCTGCTTTCACTCACACCTTGCTACAAATGAATATCACTACTCTACCACAGAATTGCACACAATTTAGTACATGTGTATTTTAAGCAGAGTACAGCAGCGTTTCGTGGTTTCACATCATTACTGACCATTGATCATTACCTGGTCAGGACCAGGGCAAAATATGCCTTTTTAGGCAACATAAAGATGCTCAGACAAGAGATATTTTTCATGGCACATACAACAGACCACCAATATGAGCATGGGAGGCCTGATTTCTGTGCTTCACAACATTACATGTTTCAGTATAACACACCATCTCATACATTTTCACTTACTTTATTGGCTCCAAACTGCACTCTGGCTTTTCCTTTGACTAATGTGGCATTGATCTGCATGATGACAGACTCAATGGAATAGGCACTGCTCCAACCCTGCAATCAGGAAACCCAAGGAAAATGAGAGCAGGCTTTACAAATGAAAACATATGCCACAAGAAAAAAAAAAAAAAAGAAAAAAGAAAAACACTCAACACACCTGCTTGGTGAGGAGTTCCATACACAGGGCACCTCCTCCAAGAACATAACTAAAGAGAAAGATATCTCTCAGAGAAAGAAGCATTTCCCCTACATAAAACATGGTCATCTGGTGGTAAAATATGTTATAAAAAAAATAAAGTGAACCAACAAACTCACCCTCCAGAAAGCACAGGCGAAACTACCCGCACAAATGGTGGGTCAAAGGGGAAATTATCCTGCAGGCAACCAGCAAAAAATATTTCCTTTACAGAATTCAAAGAGCCTACGTACTCGTTCATATAAAGGCGGCGTTACTCACTTTATATGAGAAGTTTAGCAAAATGTAATCCATTCCTTCCTTTTCCTTTAAGACTTGTAAATCACTGTGTAACGGGCTATCTGGGTCAACCCTGTTGGTCATTTAACAATAAAGTCAGTTTGTGTTTATGCTGACACACACAAGCAAAAAACAAAAAAAACAAAACAAAACCAAAACATGACAAGCTACTTACGTCCTCAGTTTGACATGCCATTCATACAAGCTGTCATTTACAAGTTCCACCGAATAGATACCTACAAGAGGAATGTGTCAAACAGTGAACATGTTTTGATGTAATCAGTGTATAAAAAGTGTTATCTTTGGTTTTCAATCTATTAAACAAAAAAAAAGTTACACAATGAGAGCAAAGACAACATGCTTCTGACAAGAACAATCCCTCACACTACTATTAACTAATTATGCAAAAAAAAAAAAAAAAAAACTGCAAAGGTAATCAATTTCTACTAAGTTAAAAAGTTCAAATCAATTTTCTACTCAGAAAAATGTTCTTGGCTAATGTCTCAGTGAAAATATTTCTATCTGAAGCTGATGTGGTAAATAGGTCAATCTACTTGAACTAGACATATCCAAAAGATGTCTGCCAATGGGAGTTACTTGGTAAGTAATTCCCACTATTACCATCTCTCTGATATGAGGGAGGGAGTGACCACATAAGGACCTGTCTGAGCAGTTAAATAACCAAGCTGCAGAAAAACTAAACTGCTTGAAAATCCTTTTCTTTTGTCATGTAACTATCAAGGATGTCATAATGCCATGCTCGTCATCAGCCACAAACTAGAGGACAGAATCCATTAATGAATGTGTGACTTGTGTCGTGCTGTGTGAATACCTGTCTTGTAACTCTGAGACCTATAGATCTCTCTAAGCTCCTTCATCAGGCGGTCGGAGGCTTGCACTGAACCAGACACAGCTCCCTGTGAAACACAACTGCCAACGGTAAGGACAAAGAATACAGCGCTTTGCAATTTACCACCAGGGTAAACCTGTCATTTCAGCTTAAAGTAGGCCAACATCAAAGACACAGCTTTATCTGCCTGTGTGTCAATATTTAGATCATTGCAGCTCTTGAGAGATATTTTGAAGATCCTCAAAATGTAAGGTCAAATAAGTGCATGACAAGCGTGTAATATTGATTTTTACAGCTATAATAACATCACTGTAGTTTGACATGTTTCTGATACAGAATCAGTTACACAGCTGAGTCACTGGGGAGGATTATGAAAAAGCTCAGATCTCTTTCCAGAAGAACTACAATTTGTTTTCAGAAATGTTTTCTGCCTTCAGAAGCACACACTGGTAAAATGTAAACATGTGCTGTATACAGCACAACAGGAGGTCACATTTCTAATTTCCCTTAATAATTAGGTATCAGATTTCTCTGTAGCATTCCCTTTTTCCAAAACTGTTCCTCATTCATGCTGAGCTACAGTAGTCAGGATCAAGGATAGTCAATAAAATATCTACCCGCACCTTTGGCAAATTAAGGCTTACATTCAAGTGGTCTTGTCTCTGGTTTTTTCGTATCTTTTCCAGAATTGCCAGGTTCTCTTTCTCGATGCCATCATCCTCAGATTTCTTCCCATCCACTGGTTCCTCCTCTTTCATTTCATAATGGTCCAGGTCTTCGATGTCCTGAAAAGTGATTTGTGAAATTTAAAATAATTTGTGATCCTAAAAACAAAGACTTTTGTGGTCATGGCTGGTGCTGTCACCTAAAACACTGGATTGGCATTTAATGTTTGATTACAGCAATGAATGGTCAAATTACCATACAGATGTATACTGCAAGTGAATGGAGAGTTGATGGGAAAAAGATGTGGTTAAAAAAAAGAAAAAACTGTTCCTACAATTTTCGAAAGGGATTATTTCAGAAACTACATCATGTTAAATAATCCAACAGCCTTTTTAACACATAACAAGTATTGAATATGTAGTTAAGATCACAAGAAAATAAATCTGTATTTTTAAAGTAAAAAAACACTCAAAAATAGAGCAAGGACAAAGCATTCAATGTTTAGATCAAAGATGATGCCATACCTCTGCCATGTCCTCCTCCTCATCTTCTTCAGACGTGACTTCCTCCGTTCCATGCTGCAAGCACAAGCAACACTTTTGGTAAACGGAAGATGTCATTCTGCAAAACTTACAGCACTCTGTCTATAATATCTGCTTTGAGGGGCAGATATTAGTGACAAAAAAGTGGGGATAATTTTTGTACGAATCGTAATGGCAAACAAAAATAAAAACACTTATAAACTGTGACAAAAAACTTGTAAAAATAATTAAAGCTCTGTACATAGAGCAACTGTTCAGTAACTAAGCTATAGAAGTTTGAAAAAGCTACATGAAATGTCCAAATTTAAAGAAGCATATTCATTAAAAATGAGCAAACAGGGGCTTGTCATGGAATTATAAAATCATTGGAAGGCCTTTCAGCCACATCAACTCGACACACTTGCCTTTCGATCTTGCCCCACAGGACCTGCAGGCAGGGGCTGGTCCAGCATCTCCACATCAGGATGTTGTGGAAGGTTGTACAGCCGACAAAGGTCACAAATGAGCTTTTTCAACTGCTGCAAAAGCTGGAGGGGACAAACCACATAAAAGAGTATAAAACTGCAGTAGATGAACAATTTGCTTTAACAAATGCAAACGCTGAGCAATGTTTTGTGGTAGAAATGTCAGTGTGTAAATGTTTCATGTGCATGAACATTAAAATGATCCCTCCCCAAAAAATTTCAAGATTCTAAGTCAGATAACAGTCAGTCATTTCCTCATTACTCATGTCAAATACATCATTTTAGTGAAATGGCCTTTCAATAAAAATGTCTGTTTTTTTACAAACATCTTCAGTGTTGCACCAGATTAGTTACTTCGAAGATGTATTTCAAATAAAATAATTTTCTCAATATTGGTGAACATTGGAGAAAAAATAATTCACTTCTTTAGAGGCTGAAAAATAAATCTTCTAGATGAGAGGAACAAGTCTGTAGCACTTTTCCAAATCCCTCCATTTTCTGGAAACTTTTTAAAAATCAATGTTTAGATCTTAAAAGTGCACTTTTTGCATAGGCGTCTGAATGGATTAAACTGCCATTTCAAAGTGTGCTGTGCCTTTGCAAATTTGGTGCAACACAAATGTAGGGTACGACTAAGACATCTGTGCAGCAAAAATGAAAAGAATGATCACATCTTTTCACAAAAAGTAGAGTTCAGGTGCAACTCAGGTGTAACTTGCTTAAAAAAACAGCTGGACAAAAAAATGCCATTTGAACATAAAACTACTAACATATTTTTTTAAATAGATATTTTAAATTATTTAAACACATAATGCAGCAAGAAATAGTTCCTAGATATTTCCACAAAACTGATGTTATATCAGGAAATATGCATCACACATTTACATCTCAAAGTTTGTGGCAGTAAACCAATGACATGGTCCAGTCTGCTGATGACCTGTTTTCCAGCACATTCAAACTCCAAGCCAGAAAGACTCAAGTTTTACACAGCACCTGGAAGGTACTTGTAATCTAAATGGCATGTAAACATCGGCAAATAAATAATACTGACATGGTAAAACTCGAAGAACTCTGACTTCTAACAAAGCTAAACCCATCAGGCTGGGATTGTTTTACAAAAATTCAAAGAAAACCATCTAACTGTAAAGCAGACAGGCCAATTGCTTGTTCAGCCCAGCAATTCCAGTAAGTCAAAGTTCAAAAGTTCATTCTTAATTTGAGTCATATGACTTATAACTCAGACACACTCAGAAAGTATTTTAGCCATATCTAGACCAGTTCATACTTAGCATGCCAACATCCTTAACAAGAAACCAGATAAGCTACCTGCTGAATGTTCCTAAAGCCAACCATCATGATGGAGTCTTATTAATAACCATACAGAGCTGTGAGATCTGCAACATCTTGTATAATCCCAATATACTGGAGATATTCAGAATGCCATTTTTTTCAGCCAATTTTCCCCTTAATCAATGACAATGCCAACAAATTTGGACTAAGTGCAAAGTTAAGAATAGTGAACGAACCAGGTTATGTATACCTACCAGGGTGCTGCCTTTTCGCACGTCCTCCAGTCTTTCCAAAACTTGCGCTAAGCTCGGGTCGTCAGAGTCCACAAACCATATTGGTGGCGTAGATGGATAAGATTCCTGAAGGTAGCAGAGCACAACATAAACAAGACAGTCTTGTCAATATACCGACCTTCAATCCCGTGTGTCACCAATACTTGACACATAATCTATTCAAAGAATTAAAAAATAATAATAATAAAAAGTAAAAGTCAAATCTGCGTTCACGACATTAGCATTCCTGTCGCCCCGTTAGCAAATGCTGGGATTGCCTCCAAGATGTTTAATATGTCGGACCGACAAAATCGTCTGACAACAGAGCTTAGTACATGTTGACACTGGCTAAAGAAAACACACAACACCTGTCCACACACAGCAGCAGATTGTAAGGTTATAGGTGCAGTCTGATAATCGGCTAGCAAGTTTAGAGCCGAACTTTAGCTTGCTAACACCCAACAAGGAAAGTGCACAACTAGCTAAACACTTGTCTACTTACCGTGATGTTACAGTGAATAATTAACAACTTTTCCCCAGTCACGTTGAATTGACAACTAAGTTCATCAGGTTTCCAATCAATTATCCTAAAACGTTCGTGGTTTGGATCAAAAATGGACTCCAAAAACTTCAGTTCGGCCTTCAGCCCCGACACCGACATCTTCCACGCATCTCCGGCTGGGCCGCTGGGGAGGGAGACAAGTCAGGACTTAGCTTACAGCTAATTCGAGTAACAACGTGAAACTGACTGAAAATCAGGTCATAAAATGTACCACGGAACTACGGGTTGTCCCGGTAGATGTAATGGTTTCCAGTGACAGCTCCAATCCCCTCCGGTCTGATTTAAGAACTGTTTGCTAATGAAGGGGCTAACGCTAGTTAGCTTCCAGTTAGCATATGAAAACAGCGGAGTACTTAGCAAATGCTAGCGAGCTAGTCCGCTGTTGTCTTTCCGTCTATTGTTGTTGTCCATCTATGATAACTGCATTTTAAGGCTTTTGCAATGTCCTTTGACCGTCTCTTCACTGTCCAATCTGGCAGTTCTTTAATATTTATTTGACCAGGAAACTAGCAAAAAAAAAGTCACAACGACCTGACCTAATATCCCGCTATAAAGGTAGTGTTTTTCATCCCGGTTCAACTGTGGCTGGCCTCTAATGGGGTTTAAAGATGGCGTTTAGCAATCTCCCCGTTCCCGCAGAATCCCAGCATTCAGCGCGTTCTCAGTTTATTTTAGGAAAAGAAAATAAAGAAAAGTTTATGACAACAGATCATGCGATGGGAAATCAATAGAGGGCAATGCCTTCCTTTTCAGTGTCATGTCATTAGTGAAGAATGTACAATTTTCTTGCCTTAGATTTAAAAACCCACCTTCCATCATAGGATGAATTTTTATAAATAATACTCATTAACTAAGAATTTTTTTTCTTTTTAAAATTTATATGTTAAATAAAAGAAAACAACACATATTTAAATAGCTGTTGTCATACTGCTAATGAGATGGAGTGCACCGTATTTGAATGAAATAACTAAACTTTACTACATTATTGGACTGATGACCTGCTATTTACATTTAAGATGTTTACTTGACTCTGTAAATAATATGGTTAGCTTTGTGTTGCTGGATATGCAACCTGTCTTAAACAGGTCCATGGATTGAATACCTTTACTTTCATGAGTATAGACTAGAGTAAAAACCACCTCCATACATATGTAGCAAATGATCATAGAAATCTGACATTATCATTGAACTATTTTTACCTTTTTGAAGATGAATTTATGAAGCATTCTTTGCTGTCAGGGTTACTCTATTTAAACAGCTTATCTTGACAATTACTTTATTATTTCCAACAGACAAAATAGTAAAAAGGCAATAAATAAATAAATAAATAAATAGATAAATTTAAAAAAAAAACAAAAAAAACCCAGGAATGCCTTAGTTGGTGAAGAACCGGAGTCTGAATGCCCTGTGTAGACTGAAACTGATAAAGAATAAAACAGGAAGGAAAAACTAGCTTGGCTGTTTACATGACATGTCTGTGCAATACACCTACTTGATACTGGATTCGAGTGCAATCATGAGAAATGTTTCTATCTTTTGCGTCTTTAGGATATTCACAATAAATATTTCAACAATGAAGATGGTTGATGTGTGTCTGAAAATTATTTCTTTAATGCGGAAAAAATGGGAGCTACATTACTGTAGCTCAGTGGTTCCCAACATGAGGTCTTTGACCCAAGTAGGTCACCAAAGACCACAGGGATCTACAAGATTTTCACTTTACGGAGCAGGAGTGATTGTAAAAATGACTTAATCTGAGAATAAGTTGGAGCAGATAATTTGTCCTTATCAAAAAAGGAAAAAAAAGGAAGAAAAAAAAAGAAAGTAAGGCTATTTTTTATTGTTAAGTTACTTTTTGCTATCAAAAGACAGACAAAGACCCAGACAGTTTATTGCATCACTTGTGGTGAGAAACTAGCTAGTAAAAGCATAAAGCCATCATGGTTTCAACATGGGTGGGTTTGGGGTCCATGAATTTATGGTTGTTGCATGAAGGAGTCTCCAAGAAAATAGGTTGGGAACCACTGTTATCAATGATAGATCTCATATCTGTTATATCTTCCCATACACTGCCCCTGCTCGTCACTTTCTTAATATTCTGTGGTGGGGGGAGAGGCCAATTGCTGGCATATTTCTGTCCATCTGCCCCAGGGCAGCTGTGGCTACACATGTATATCATGACCAATATTAAATGAGGAGTAAATGAGTGATGAATACTATGTAAATTGCTTTGGGTGTCTTGAAAAGTGCTATATAAACTATATCTCTACTAATTTTAATATGTATTTTCTCTTGGAAGTCTGCAGTTTCTTTCTTTCCTTTTTTTTTTTTTTTTTTTTTGTAAATACGTAAAACTCATGTAAATTCTTCAACAAAAATTGTCATGAATGTTTAAATGCACAAATATATAAACATGGCACCATTAAAACGGCATCTTGTTGCTGTATGACACAATGGGTGGTGTAAATACTTTAGAGACAGAACTATCTTTCTATATGCATTATCTATAAACAAATTGTTTAATTATCAGTGGATTTGCTAATACTTCTGATTTTGTATTACTTAAACACTATGCTTATTTGTTTTCTGTTACATTTTAAAAAGTGCATGTTTTACATCCATTGGAAAATAAAAAACAATTAAATGTAAAAAAATGTGATTTTTACTTGATAATTAGTAAATACTGAAAAAAAAAATCAATCAAGTCATATTTCTTGTATCCTATTTGGTAAGATTTACATAGGAATTGGCTAAAATCAAATAATTTCTAAAAATTATAGTACAAACTAAAACATCAACCTCAGACTTGAAATTTAATGGCTGCACAGTCCAACTATGGACAGCAGCATTTCCAGCCCACTAGAGTGCAGTATTAGCTTAATATAAACAATGTCTTGCTCTGGCCAATTGGACAAGGCTGAATTATAGATAATGCTCATAGTGTTGAACAGTATTTCTTCTAACTAGTTTGTTACTTTGTATCTGAAAATACTTTACTGAAATAGATATCTGTAACTATTAATAGAATTATGGTTGTGAAAATGGAAGAACTGTGTCTACATTACCATGATATGTAAAGCCAATGTCTTTTTTATTATTGGCACTTGAAACTGGAAATATTTGTCACCTTTTGGGGTAAAAGCCAAATGTGCTTCATGCCAGGAAGATGCCATTAAGTCTTCAAGAAGCAGTCTTTTTAGTCCTAAAATGCAATTAAACTACAGAGTGGACTGCTGTCAGCACAGCATACCTTAAAAGCAAAACTTCTAAAGCCATTTCTTTTGTGAGTAAGCCTGTTATCAGGAGATATATTGGAACAGCTGACTGGCTCAGAATATTGCTCTTCTGTCATCCCATAATTAGACCATTAAAAGGTGTCCCTTTAAAAAGGCTTAACCTTTCTTTTATTTGGCCTTCTGAAAATTTGTCTTCAGTGATAGGAAGAGAACGGAGACAGCTCATTTAAAGATTACTGACAGAAATTCAGGGCTTAGTGTCTATTTTAGTCATAAGCATACGTATCTCAAAATTGCAGCTCCTTACACTATAGAGTATAAATTTGTCCTTTTTGTTTGTCACGCTGTAGTTTGGCAAATTACCGTTAAATAATATTATAGTGATAAAGAAACATGAAAACCTGCTGGGGTTGGTTGACCCTCATGACCACACAAACCAAAGAAGCACATGAGCATACAGGTGTAGAGGCAGGACTAAACTAAACCTGTGCCAGCCAGATATTAATCCATGAGAGCATTCTTCTATTAACACAGGTCTGTCTCCTAATTTTCTTTGCCAGCTGCTAATTTAATGCATGCTGTGAATAAACAAGTGTGTGATATGTGAATGTTAAAAAGCAGTATTGTGTCCAGGTGCAATAAAATCCTGCACCTGAACTCACTGAGTGTGCAGTTTGGTCATGACCTTTGTTAATGTAATAGTTCCACTGGAAAGGTTAGGGTTCCAGTCTGGCAGACATAGTAATTAGTTTGTGAGGTTTTGTGGCAACAAGAGGGGTGGCGGCACAGTATAATCAATACACACGTACAGTATGTGTGTAGAACTAGACGTGACCTGATCATACATAAAGTAAAGTGAAAGTAGGCAGCAAGGTAAAAATCCATTTGTAAACAAAAGGTGTGTTTAAAATCTTAGACCAGAGGTGACATGATCCCATTGGATTATCATATCCTTTTTCTCCTTTTTAATACAGATAATACTGGTAATCAGTCTTTTTCTGATTCGCAAACGACCGCAGGACTGTGTTGGCCGTGTGTGTCTCACCTATCTTTTTCTGGCAACATATCTATATAAATGAAAGAATAAAAGAAGAAGTTGCAGGAATACTTTAAAAAACGTAATTGTTTCTGTTTTTTAACTATACTTTGAGTGATATAACACTGACTGTTATATGAGTAACACAAAGGTCTGCTGAGTACAACTGGAAGTCAAACTTTATCTAATTTAAGTAATTTTATTTTAGGTTCAAATCAAACTGAGACACATGGAAATATTTTCATTCAGATTCATAAATATCTATGTTAGCTGCATGCCTAAAAATGTCAGTGACTTCACTATTTAATTTTACTAAATATATAATATTAAGGATGAGCTGATAAATATCTTGAATATTGTTTTTTTCTTCTCTACCCATCATGTTTTTATTAATTGTTTGTTTCTGGCTCCCAACAACTACATGTTTCCCAGGTTGACTTTTCACTTGCAGTTTAAATCAATAGTATTCATTCCAGTGGGTGGGTAATTACTTTACATTGATTGCTTATTGAGAAAACGGTGAGGGACTCTCCTCTACATGTCTGTACTGATCAGAAGTCATGTTGTAGTGGAAAGTAGTAGCTTTATAACATCTTACTAAATGCAATTAGGCTGTTCTGCAAGACCAACACATCCTCACTCCCAATGAGTCAACAGCCTGACAAATGGTCACAGTCCCTTGGCATCAGATACCGACTCATTAGGTACCCGTTTTTCGTCATTTTGTGACGAGGTGGGTAACAGTTGGCATGACATGTTACATAAGCAGCTGAGAGGGTGAATTCTGGATCCCACGATTACAGACACTTTTTTTCCTTTGTTCTTTATATAAGAAGTCATTGTTTTGAGTAAACAATGCATCTATAGGCTATATTTGCATTAACAATAACATTTCAATTTTAATAGGTACTATCAGAGTCAAGATGTTTTTGGTTTTTTTTTTGGTTTATTAAGTTTAGCCCATAAGAGACCCATGTGTCATATGATACATCCAGTTTCTGAGACATTTGACAATGTTGAACACAAACAGATTTATGTCTTTTGCCCATTACTAGATATCAGATAGCGGGAGTTTACACTTTATAAATTTTGAATTATAACACGGTAATGAATGTAAAATACCCCCAAAAAATGTTGGTACTTTTTTGTTTTACATTTTGTTGAAGGGACAAATAAAGACCTCATATTAGAAAACTTGGACTTATCTTGTAATTTTTCATGGGTTGAGTCTTTATGGGTAAAGTGTGATCAGATTTTAGTTTAAAGTCTTGTTATCTGGTTTTCAGCTGAGTTTCCTTGAGTTCAAGATGGATTATTGAGATTTTTGTGATTTACATCACTCTGTTCTTCTATGTACTGTATCTCTTTAGTCCATACTGTAGTCAGTCCTACTTTCAGGTTTACACTGTTAAGATTTCCCCTAATGTAGTCTGTTTTTTTCCTAGGACAGATCCTTGTTACTTTCATGGCTGTCTTTCATGCTGAGGTTAGTTGTTTGTCATGTCTGGCTCATGTCATCCCTTTGCTTGGCTTCTGTTCCTTCTTAGTTACATATCTCTTTTTGGATTATTCTGCTTCAGCACCATTTTCTGTTTGTTCTCATAATGAATTAAAATGAATTGCCTGAGGTCTTTCTGTTGGTCTTTTCTCCTTACTGCTAATGTGAATAAAGAGAAATATATAAAATATGAAAAAAAAAAAATGAAAAGAACATTAGTTCATGTATTTTAAGATGAACATTTAAAAACAATTCACGTGCATATTTTCAGCAGGGTCAGAAAAGCAGACACAAAGCTTATCAACGGTGAGACCAAACTAAAACAAAAATCTACATATGGATTTTGACTTGTTTTTCCCATCTAGTTTTATGATTGAGCATCTGACTCATAGTTTATGACAGCGGGGCTGTGTGTGTGCTAATAAAGAGGCAGATTGCTGTTTCCCCTCTGTGATTTATCCAGCTCTTCTGTCTTCCATCTGCACAAGAAAAAAACGTCATTAAAACCCTGTGTTGTCATTTAATCTCATATCTGACAGCAAAAGCAAATCAACTCCCAACATTTACAGCCTTTATTTCTCAAAACTACCAGCACTGACGTCATAAAGGGCAGCATTAGGGTTTATGAATGCCATCTTTTAGAATTACCTACATTTTTTGCTGTAAATACACAAACGCTCTTATCTTTGACATGGAACTTCTATTAAAATTGCAATGTGTGGAGAAGATATACCGATTTTCTAATTAAACTAAATGCAAAATGTATGGCTTGTCTATAGAACAAAAATAAATTCTTGTCTTGTTCTATGCTGTGTTATGTTAACTGTCTGTCTAGCTCATTGTACCTGTTATAATAATCTTTTTAAGTATTTTTAGCCAGAATAAGCATTCGAATGCATTGTTGCTGAAAGCAAACATCTGCGTCTGAGGCACCGTGGCGTTAAACCAATGTCTTGTGGGTATTTGAGGCACTTAGATGTTCAGCTTTGGATCACTGAAGCCATTCTTCAAGTGCCTCCACTGCTGATTCACCACATACAGAGACGCTGTTTGTCAGTGGAGATGGCACCATCCTCACCAGGGAGGAGCAATATATATCCAGTATCCCCCTGGGGAGACAGTGTGCATTCAAGTAAAGGAAGACAGAGAAGTTCACATCCACACAACTGAGAAAGATACAAGTTTAATTATAAGAAAATGTTGATCTATCAAATCTTTATACACCTCTGAATACATGTAGAAGAACCATTTGTAGTGTTTTGATGTACTGGCAATTAAAGATCTGCTATATTATAAGGTGAGATCTGCACTGACAACTGACATGTTGAGGGAGTCACAAATTGTGAAACTTTGTCAGATCCTGGTCAAGTTTAAATCATGAATGAATGAAAATGTCCTTGTCATGGTTAGAAAATAATCAAATTTGGGGCTGAAATATGCGCTTCTAAATTGTGACCTTAATGGATGTAAAAGGTGGTTGCTCACATGTGAGTTTGAGACTTAAAACACAATATAATACTATGACACAATACTATATCTACCATAATATATATGTATACATTCAATATAATCTATCATATTTATATAATACAAAATATGATAAAATACATAATAAAATATACAAACTGAATTCTTCATCAGAAACTTTTATTAATCACTTTTTAGAAGACAGCTTCAGCAACAAGACCATCTTTGCTGTGTGCTCTAACTTAAAACAATTAATTACTTTATATAGACAATAAATAAAGCAATTGTTTCTCAAATTGAAAGATGTAATCCAACAAGTGATTTGTGAACTGATGCAGCAACATGTCTTTTGCTGTGCTCCATTTCATCTTTCCAATATTTTCCGAAGCGAAGCATATCTAATTGTCTGGATCGCTGAGTGGTCAACACTCATTTCTTCATCTACTACAGGGATTGTAGATGCAGGTTCAAATCCTGCTCATTATGGTAATTTGGCTCGAAAATGTTTACTTGTTTTTCCACAGAACACAAGAAATGTTAACTCAGGCAAGGTAGAGCTAACCTATTCTTCTAAATGCAGTCGAAGAAGATTTTAACTTGAAGCAAAGGTGAAAGGAGGGTGTATTTAGAGGCATTGCCTAAGGGGCACATCTTAAGACAATACAGAACAAAGATGAAGATAATATATTTAAAATGTAATAAAAAAAAGTTCCATTTTATGTCGCCATTATCATAACAAATTGTGTGGAGAGCAAAGGTCATGAGCTTCAGATACAGTCTCATTATAGCATGAGTGATTAGTCCAATGAGCTGCACCTTGCACAGACCTCAAGGAGTTCTTGGGAAATTGGCCCCTCAGGAGAACCATGATAGATTTTTACTGAGGTTAATCCAAGACCCCAGAAATGGACCGCATCCACAACATGGACCAGAGAAGGAACTAAAATACTGATTGAATGAGACAGCTAGAGATGTACAAGAATGCACTGAGCTGAAAACTAGAAATCTTTTTGAGCCACAAAGTTTGATGCTCTGCATTCTTGTGAAATACAAATTTTTTCTTTTTTTTTTTTTTAAGACAGAAAGATTCATCCCACAGTCTGCAGAATCTTTCAACCATAAGCAATTTTGCAAAACTAATGAAGAAAGCTAAATTAGAAGGTAGAGATTTTACAACACTTAGTACATCAGGTAAATGGCATACTGTATCTAGTAATTCTATGCAGTTTTTACACAACTGTCTTCCAAAACACAATGAAATTAAAAAGTCACTTGTCAATTCTATCGGTCTTAGCTGGTTTAAGTGTCTCTCTAATGAGCCTGCAGAGGGACATTATTCTCAAATAGTACTGAATAAAGAGCAAATGTCACCTTGAACTGCAGTGGCATCACCAGAAGTGTCGCAGCACTTCATCAGAAAGAAAAGTTGAAGCTGCAAATGAAATCATGTTTGAAGGAGAAGTGGAAAAGTTTAACTCTGTAACCCCAATGGCAAAAAAATACCCCCAAAAAAATGGTATGAAGAGGCATCTCATTGATGAGATGTTCCCGATTTATTGATTTTAATCACATTTACAGATATTTTATTGCGCTTAAATGAATTGAGGGAAATATACACTGACCTATTATCATAGCATGAAAAGACACAAAGATGACTTTCACCCAAATTTCATAAAGACATGTATTTTTCATAAGTTTTTAGATGTAATGGAAAAATGCACTGTGTTATAGCCAGTCTAATTGGATAAGGCTTATCTGTGGAGCATCATTTTTCAGTGGGATCTGCTGTTCCTCATATGGGCTAACCTAGTAAACTGCTGCCTAATCACATTTAAGCCAGAGCCGATTTACTTTCTGGGGCACTGCTGCTCTGGCAATAGTGGGTAGTTGGAAGGGGGGCGTCTTGTAAAAGCGTGCAGCATTGCCAGTCTTTCCATCCTAATGCAAATACAGTTTACAAGGCCAGTGAGAGACCCTGACAGCCTGACATGAGGGGAATGAAACTCAGCTTAAATCAATTAGCTAAGAGGACAAATATCATCTAAATCATACCCTGCTTGGACCCGGGCAACAGACCTGAAATGGGAGGCACATGCAGACAGAATACTCAGGTCTGGCCAGAGAGAAGAAAGTACAAATGCACTGTTTCAGCCAGCTCTGATATGAGCAAGCACTCAAAACTGAACTGTAAATCAAATGTTAAATAAAAGCACTTATTAGAGTTTATTGTCTGGTTTATGAATGTTTAATCTGGATCAAGTTTAAAACTCCACAATGTTTCAGTGTCTTAATCAGAACTCAAGTCACTGTGCTTTTAAGATGGTTTTACATTTTTGATACAACTACTTTCATTTAAAACAAACAAATCCCCTACAGAGTATAATTTCTTCATTCCAACCCTGTCCTCTGCAGTATGTTCTCTAACAACGGTGGTCTCAGGGGCCCCTTTTCTTCCACAATATTAATGTCAACCTCCCCACCCCATCCCACTACTACTACCACATGCACCACAACACTTATAATGAACCATTTGAATAAGTGGACAACATAATTGTATTGTTTGCCAGAGAAATTACAGAAGCTGTCACCAAAATAAAAACAGGGATAATAGCATGTTATAACATCATCATTTTAGGTACCTCCTCCAGTGCAGAGCTCTTGTTTACAAGTTTGTCTGTCTGTCTGTCTGTTAGCCACATAACACAAAAAATCAGGAATGGAACTGAATGAAATTTTCAGGAAATCTCCTAAAATGGAATCAGGAACAAATGCTTAGACTCTGGATGTGATTTGGATCACTGCCTGAATCCAGGAATATTTGCGCTTAAAGCTTCCAGCTGAAAAATACCTAGTCATGACAAGGGTAAGATATTGTTCAAATATCAGTTGTTGATTCGCTATGAAGGATGCAGCGATACCAGTGTCTGTATCATTCCAAAACTATGTGCATGTACTATTACACAGTAATTACAGAAGTGCTCTGATACAACAGAACCTGATATCAATGTGAAAAAATAGGACTGTCAAGATGAGCGTATCATTATCAGATTCTTAGATTCATTAACATGTTAATTAGTTAAAGTAATAATGCATAAAAACAAAGTTGTTACTCATGCCAAATCTGGATTTGGATTTATTTCAGTGAAAGGAACTGATTTTGTTTTTTAACAGAGGTGAATAGATTCTACCTAAAATGATTGCCAAGTTGGAAATGACCCATAACCACCGTCTTATACCAACTAACTGCATGTACTCTTTTACTGCATCCATAATTCTCCTCATTGGTTTTGTTTTAGAGCTCCTGCTTGGTAGTTCCAAACTCAGCATCCTTCTCAACCATCTTTTCTCTGTACATGTTGAGAACATGTAAGTCTGGCCTCTCTGACTTTAACTCCAAAATATCTAACCTGTGCTGTTTCTCTGATATACTCATTACTGATTTAACTAATCCTAATCATTCCCAAAGGGAAGATCCACCTCCTGTCTTTTCCTCAGGTCCACTGGTTACATCATTACCGGTCTCCTTTTCAAGTCTTAAAGCCACAATACATTTCCCACTTTTTGTCAATTCATATGTGCAGGTCAGTCATTTTCTTTTCTTCAGATGTCTCTCCTTGGGCTTGTGACATTCCACTGGGACTGCTATGGGATTGCCTGCTTCATTCATGACTTAATGTAACTCAGCACAGCTGGAATGAGTTCTTTACGTACATATGTGTGGACTGCTAAGCTCAGCAAATTACCTCTGAGCACAGCTGCAGGTGGCATTCACCAACTGCGAGGTAATAACGTAAGCTACTAAACTCATACTACATTTTTTTAAGTATAGTCCAAAACTGACTGTAAAACAACCCTTTTTTACTCCCAGACGCTTCAAACTCTCAACCACATTGTGGCTCAATTTCTGTCATTTAAAGTGCACGACAATGAGGCTCCTGTCACAAGTATTTGGCATGATTTAGTGAGAATGAAGAGGAATACACTCCAGAAAGTTTCTGTCGCTTGTCTACTTGATTTTTGTCTTGCTCTGTGATCATAACATGGTGTGAGTAATAGGGAGGCTTACGAAACAATGAGAAAAGGTCGGGGCATATGGTGGTTGTGATGCGAAGCTGTATGTGGCAGACAACATTTTCCACCAACGATTCGGATCACAGTGGAGACTTCAAGAGGGAGAGGGTCTCAAGGGGAGAAACACACCATCTGGAGTCCTGCAAGCTCTGACACATCCAATTTACCTCTACCTGCGGACCAGTCAGTAGCCTCTCTGTAGCCATCACCAGGACAGAAATGACAGCTAGAGGGGTGAGATGTGGACAGAACTGACAAGACACTTCGCATTTGTCTGAATGTGCTCCAAAGCAGAGTGATTTCTTAAGTTTTGGATAAAGCACCTTCTTTGGCTAAATACTTTTTGTCATCTTGGCAGTACTTTCTCCAAAATAAATAAAAGATGAGAGAAGAAAGGTTTTGCTAAGTTTCCCTGCAGTCTGGGATCTTTTTAAGTGTTCAATTTTTTCTCTGATCGTCCTCCTTAACTACCATGATGTAAATGTTCAGTGACATGATTCATTTTAAACATTTTGATTATGGAATAGATCCAATCAAACCAAGGACATTGCCCTAGTCTTGCTCTGTGGTCTAACGCTAAGGAGAAGCATTTCATTTCATCCCATCACATAATGTGATCATTAAGTTGGGATTGTAAAAAGTCATCAGTCACATTTCATGGCAGGAAGATTTTTCTCCACAATTATTTCTTCTACCTGTCAAATATGAAATAAATGTGTTAATACTAGACAATCAAATTGAAACAAAGATGACGAAGTGGTACAGTAACGGCACAAATTACTTCCAAATTACAGCAGATGTCTCAAATGTTTATTTACCACATAAGGGCATGAAACACAATTTATTCTTTTGAATGTTTTTTACCAACACAATCGGTGTTTAACGCCCAGAGGAATGTGTTTATTATTACAGGAATGTTGTCACCATTTTCATGTCTTGTAGATGTGAAACTACTGTCAATACCTTGTTAGTATAACACAAGGGTGCTCCGCTCCGGTCTTTGAAAGCCACAATCCTGCAGGTCTTCATTGTGTCCCTGCTCCAATACATCTGTGTCAAATTAATGAGTCATTGTGTAACTTCATAGGTTATTGGATCCAGTTTATTTGATTCAGGTGTATTGAAGTAGGCAAACAATGAAAACCTGCAGGACGGATGCCGACATGGACAGACTTTAGACAATCCTGGCCTGGGTTTGTTATGGTCCAGTTGTGAGAAAGGCTACAAGCATTAAGCTCATTAAGAACGTTACTGTCTTTGAAAGTAACAATTTGTGGCAATTTACTGCACATACATGAGTTTTTATTTATTTATTTATTTTTACAACCAATGAACTGATAAAATAAAGGCCAAACCTAACAAGTACTTACGTATACCAGCCTGTAAACTGATTTCTCTATGAAAGACTGTCCTGCCTGTGTCATGACTCTATGCAGAAGAATGACTCAAGGACTGATCTTCAGGCAAAAACAAAGGTTTATTTAACAAAAAGTAATGGTGGTCAAAGCAAAGTCCAAAAACACAAGCAACCAGAGTGAAGTCAATCTTACAGGGAGACATGTCATTACAGACTGGTGGAGAGTAAGACGGAAAACCAGGTTTTTAGACTGCAGAGTTTGATAAGGTGATGAGGGGCAGGTGTGCAACAATCCCATTAACTACAACTGCAGGGGTAGAGGGAGAAGAAACTTAATAATACCAGGAAACGCCTATCATGCCCCGCCTCACTGGCAGGGCATGACAGTTTGTCCAGGAAAAGCCAGGGGAAGTGACATTTATGCCTGCTCCGTCCTCCTCTATAACACGGTGGGCAGCACTGGCTAATTGAAGGTTAGAAATGGAGGCAGCTGATGTCAACAAACACCAATCTCTCTGAATGAAACAAATGGCATTAAGGTGAACACACAAACACACACACACACACACGCACACACAAAGAAGAAAAAAGTGATAGAAGCCAAAACTATTTTTCACCTTTTCCATCTGAAACTGGTACTGCTTTCCAAAGGTCCCCAACTGACCTGAAGAAATTTTATAATTCACTGACTCTTGCTTCCCTTCCCTTTTCTCTCATTTTTATATTTTGTGGGGGTGGGGCAGGCTTATGGCAGTCAGAAGGTTTTCTTTTTGGTCATTAAAAACTATTGATTAACTGAATTCATTAACAGAAAAACACTCAATCAATACCATTTCAATTATCTTCTTTTATGACCAATAAATATAGGACTGTTTTGGCTCCTTGTTTACCACATGAAAGTAATAGGTCTGGTTCCCTCCTTTTTCAGACACTAAGTAACTGATTTAATGTGGGTTAAAAATGAAAACTGCACTTTTTTTCATTAGAAACAAGAGAAAAATCTTTCACATGTAGCATTGTCTGAACCCACTCGTCTACTCCAGCTTCTCTTAGCAGCCAAGAAGTAACAAGACATTCTGCTAATTCTGTTTTTTGTGAATTAACACACATAAACACTTGAGACTTGATTCTCCAATGAGGACACAACCATTCCTCTGTGCCAAATCACAGGTACCTGCAGCCATAAACCCAGGAGCTATTTAAATTATTTATAAACTCTGACCCTAAAACTGGTGAAAACTCTTTCAATTGTTGTCTCAAAAATAAGCTGATTCACAGTTATGGATTGTAAAGGCCACTTTTTAGTAATCTTCTTATGAGGGCATAGTTTTTATTTGATACGCATCTGGATGTTATGCTGATGTTGCTATCACCCTTTTGTGTGATATTAAGTGTGTTACCCATGCATATGTGTCTGGTTTGTTTGGTAACCTTTCCAAAGCTAAACAAGGATTGCTTTTTGTACTGTAGTAAAGCATTTTTCACAAACTCTGTAAGGTATTAGCGGATTAAATGTCAACATTTCTTGTTTTTGTTTATGCTGACATTATCTATAAAACTCCTCAGAACTACATGTCAACTGAACATCACTTCTTTCCCGTAGACAGATCCATTCCTATCAGTTCATAAATAAAACCTCATTTGGTAAAAACCACTTTCTCTGATCCAAATGTGAGTTGCACCATCAGGTGGCAACAATGATATATTTGTGCCAAAAGCCTGCATTTTCCTTTGGCTGTTGCTCTTTCCAGTTTGCAGGTTCTCGTGAATGAAACTATCTAAACTAAAACTCAACCTAATCGTTCCAATTTTCTCTTTTACAAACATTTTGCAAAAAATATACGTAATCACAGCTCCTGCTGTTATTACTTCTGAACATATAACAATGCCTGTGTTATTGTTATATGTTCTCAATTTACCTTTTACTGATGCATCAGGCTCAGGTTGTAAATGAGAACTGGTCCTCAATTGACCTTCCTGGTCAATTGAGGACTATTATTGATAATAACAAATATTAAATAAATAAATACATAAATAAATTAAATAAATAGGTAAACGACCTAATTAATTAAGTACTTTAAATTACTTGGCTCAATGCAGAATTTATACTTACAAACTTGCTCTGGACAAGCAACGCACACCGGATTTTTTTTTTCAGTTGTCATGTATTTATTCCTAACTACTGGGATAGGTTTTTATACTGGGTCATAAAGGAGTCTCCCAGAAGTCCAGATTCGCCTCAGGCCAATTGAAAATTTTTGACAGATATGAGGAAAACTGGGGTCAGTGCCTGCAGGCATTCAGTTCCTGCAAGATCTGTTTGTGGTTTTGGATGCATCAGAACCAACTCTGATGTGGACATCAAGTCTTTTGTTATGTCACGTATCGACATGATGCCACTTGATCCCTTTCAGTAGGGTGTTTCATATCAATGTGCTTTTGTGCCACTAACAGCGCAGATGCTTGTTCATTCCCTTAAATATATCTGTAGATATAAAAATTGCAGCTCATCATTTCATTAATTTGTCAGTAACTTTTTGTT
The DNA here is from genome assembly GCF_933228915.1 of Telmatherina bonti. Lineage (NCBI taxonomy): Eukaryota > Metazoa > Chordata > Actinopteri > Atheriniformes > Telmatherinidae > Telmatherina > Telmatherina bonti. The sequence continues at coordinate 16,700,578 of NC_136619.1, read as the reverse complement.
TCTATTTCCTAAACAACTTTCCATAAAATTTACAAGCATTATATTGCTCCATTAATTCATTTGAATCTCTCAAACCTTTTTTTTTCATGTGTGTAACAACATTTCAGTATTTTTCTGTTACATGGTTTTCATGCAACGCATAGATCATCTGTAGTGACACTCAATTTTCCATTTTTCTCTGAACACCTCATCTCATTTCTCACTCAAATGATATTATCCTATGATTCAAAATCCCAGAATTTGATGTGATACATGAGACAGTCGCAGGCCTGTACATATCTATGTTCATTTACAGCTGCTCCACCAATAACAAACTATCCTTGTTCCACCTGAGAGTATTTGCTTTCAGCTAATTGATGGATGGTTGGGTTTCCACAAGGTGGATGCAGCTTTACATTCAATCTGTTTCACTTATTTTGGAGTAAGTACCAGCCACGCTGCCAGAGGTTAGTTGATTATCTTTGCCCTGCATCATTAGGAGCCAGCCCAGACAGACATGCCACAATCAGTCACCACACGACCTGCACCCTGTGGCCCACGACGGGATCTCTGGGATGATGAGGGTCTTTGTGGTCTCCAGGGTCCCGTGGATGACAGAAAGGTTTAATCCTCTCAATCTTTTTCCCTTGAGAGTTGGTTTGATGGTAACAGACACCCAATTGAATCATAGAGATCCAATCCTGGCCAAATGTACAGACGCCATTATCTCATATCCACCAGCTAGAAAGATATAGTTGCATCATGAAGGCTCCAAGTCATGTACAGGTCAGTGGAATAAACCACACAGCTGTATCCAGGCATTTTCTTTTATTATTAAAATCAAGTAATATAGACAAAAAATATTTTCAGACAACTGCCTTTCTGTCATGAAGATTCCACTAAGTTGTATTTATTTGTTTGTTTCCAAGCATTTGAAATGAATAGGAAAAAAACAAACAAAAAAAACTTATAGCCAACAGTGGACTCAGTCTTATGCTTTTCTCATAAGTGTGTAACCCATCTCACACTCCTGGTAAGGCCCATGTGGGTGATTTCCATGTGCAGCATTGATTGGCATTGATTGAATCCGCACAGCTCTGAACCTACTATGAGCCCCAGGAGGGGGCTTCAGCTTCCAAGGTCCACAACACCAGCGTTGCATTTTCAGTTCTGCTTCATCACAATTACGTCCAGACAACACCAATGTCTCCGGTTCTTCCTGTTCAACACAAATCAGTTCAGGGGATTGAATTTTGCATTAGGATTTTTCATGCCATAATAATGATGGCAGGAAATTGTATTTAAGAAATGGGAAGGATGAACCACAGTCGTGAGCAATGCAAGAAGGAATTGCACTAAAAAAGAAATCATCTGAAGGGGAACTGTGTTTGCTCTTTCTGGGTGGCATAGTGAAAGAGCCCACACATTTGTATTTTTTGTGTGCTTAACATATGTTTTTATTTTAATGTTTCCATCTAGGATGTTTTCCTATGTAATAAACTGCATGAATGTGTTGAACTTATGCTTTGTCTGCATTATTATTCTGTGTTTTGGGGTAAAAATGAAAACTTCTCTGAATATGTGGAGTTTACATGAGTCACGAGTATCTCAACCTTTTAAACACATAATTTTTCATCAACTGGTTATTGACTGAACATAATTGTTTTTATGCTTGTTTTGAGCTTGTAGATATGATAAAAAGGTAAAAAACAAACAAACAAAAAAAAAAAACCACACACACATACAAAAACAAAAGAATAAAAACAGACAAAAAGACCCAAGGATCTTACAGGAGTTTTGCGATTACCCACTTGTGGCACATGGACAAATAATTACATCCACACCTATCAGATGGAAAAATTCAGTCAGTAAATTTATTATAATGAGTCTATTTTTATTATCAATCAGTGGCCACGCTTTACTCCAAACAGTTGAGACCATGGTGATCTTACGGTGCAGTCACATGGTCTCTGACAGTTGAAGTTATGCAGTAATGACCTGGTGTTTCAGCACCGCCATCTATTTCTTTCTGCTTTCACAGTCTTGCTATCCTCCTTTCATTTTCTCTTTTGCATTTGTCACTTTTATTTAACCATAAGTTTTGTCCCTAAACTCTAACTCTGCTTTGTGACCATGTTAGCAGAAGGAAAACATTATCCCATAGAAACACAATTTGTAGGACTTTGCTTCAACTGGAGTCTTGCCTTACAGCTTATACCATTCAGAGCACATTAAGATCCCACGCAGGACTAAATGAATTAATTCCCGCCAGCTACAGCTGTGATGATACATGTCAGTAAATAGGGTCCATCTTAATGACCCCACAGTGACAAATAACACACATTTTATAGTTCTGTTAACACAGAAAAGCCATTGAGGTGTTTTGTGAATTAAACTACTCAGTGGCAAGTACACTTTGATGTTTTACTGCATGTATCGTCCATCATGTAGGTACAAATTTTACAGAGAGATCTATGCCAGTTTTTCTATTTCGGTGTTTTTTTTTTTCTGTTTTCAGAAAACAGTTTAAAGAGACATAACTTATCTTTTCTTCCTGTCCCTGTTCCTGTCAGTCAGCCTGTTCGTTAATAATCTTTGACATCAAGTTTTGTATGCCAGACTTTCAACTTTTAATCCTCCTCAGGAGAGAAAAACAACCAGTCAAGCTCCTTGACAGTGGACATCAGGAGAAGGCCACCTGTAAATCAGACCTCTAGGGGAGTGGGGAATCAAAGATGGCCCAGACCAATCGATCTGTTCAGGATTTGTGGGGGTTCAACTCAAGATGTGTGGTTATTGCCTCTCCGTGAGCTGTAAAAAAAAAAAAAAAAAAGTCCCTCAAAAACGGTACTGTAGAGGCCACATTAAGTGTTGTTCTATCTGCAGCTGTCGCATAAAACTATCTGTCTTCTTCACTCTTGCTGTATGACACATGGGACTGGGAACGTCACCTTCCTGTCCATCACTTAGAAGCAGAATACATTAATGAATGGCGTTACTGCCTGCTCAGTCACAACCAGCAAAACTGATTTGGACCCGTAAGATAAGCCTCTACACTGGCATGCATTTGTGGTGGTTCACTCTCCCTTCCAGTCCGTTGTATTTAATGTTTGATTACAATAGAAAAAAATTCATAAGCCATTTGCAAAATGTTACCACCCTACTAAAAGAAATAGTCTGGTCATATTGTGGGCTTGTGTTGCACAGTTTTAATGCTTTCTGACACATTCAGAAATATGGATTAATTATTTACATCATTGGTATCCATCTGTGGTCCCCGATGGCTGCAGTCCTGCGAGTTTGGATGTCTCCATTATTTAACACACCTGATTCTAATTCAATGGCTTTGCTCAAGAGCTTATTGTCAAGTTCTATATTTAACCAACAATCTGATTCAGATTTGTCAAAGCAGGAGGTTTCACAAAACCTGCAGGACAGCGTCCCTTAACACCTGTTTACAGCTATGAAACACAATAAAATCCCTTAGAACAAGTTTGCTATGAGTGTAAGTTTTACAAGATGCACACAATTTGAGTTAATGTCAACATAGTTCTCTTTTAATAATTATTAATGAAGTTGTGTGAACTGATGAATGTTCAGTCTGTGACATTACATTCAGAAGGGTTCTATATCACACATGTATCAGCTAAAGCTTCATTATTTAATGCATTTCCGCAGCTTTTAAATGTGTAGTTCTGGTTCAAATGAACATGAACCATCATAGAGGGTCCATTACTAAGCATGGAGTAATTAGTAAACTCTTGAATAAAATCATGCATGTAAGGCTTTAATCAAAATTGGATCCTAGATCTCTGTTAAAATTCAATTTATTCATAGAGAGGTTTTACCTAAGATTAAAAATTAGGCGTTATTACCTTCACCAAGGAGGTTATGTTTTTACCAGCGTTTAGCTGTTTATTTGTTTGTCTGTTTGTTTGTTTGTGTTCAAGATTACTCAAAAAGTTATGGAGAGAATTTAATAAAATTTTTAGGAGTTGTTGGAAATGTGTAAAGGAGGAACTGATTGAATTTTGGTGATGATCCGGATCATAGTTTGGGTCCAGGAAGTTTTTAAAGGATTCTTTAACATTGTGAGATAGGGCCATTTTCAACATTTGCGCTCGTAACTCCAACAAAAATGGTCAGAGCACTTAGAAAAAAGATACAGGACAAGCTTCCAACATGTAAAATATATTGAAGACTGATGCAGGTTGAGGGATCATTGCAGATAGTATGATCCAGAATATGAAAAAATATGAGGCCTTTGGAATTTTCATCATAGGAAGACAACAAATAATTACAATAAGGGGAGAATCGTGGCCCTTGGTGGAGGTTTGAGCTCTCCGAGTGCTTTTCTAGTTAATGTGGTGGTGCTTACAAGTTGATGAACCTTCCATATCATATGATTCTGGATGAGGGCTGCACAGTGGCATAGTGGTTAAGGCCACAGTGTATGCGTGTATGTGTGGGTTCTCTCTGGGTACTCTGACTTTTTCCCACCGTCCAACAACATGAATGTTTGGTTATTTGGTTACTCTAAAATGCCCATAGGAGTGACTGTGAGCGTGAGTGGTTGTTTGTCTCTGTGTGGCCCTGCAGTAGACAGGCGAGCTGGCAGAGTGTACCCTGCCTCTCGCCCAAAAAGACTGCTGGGATAGGCTCCAGTTTCCCCACGGCCCTTAATTGGACTAAGCGGTTCGGAGAATGAATGAATAGTCTGACGATCATAAGTATATGTCATAAGTGTACATAAATGATGCCTAATTAAACAAATGGACATAAAATGCCCCAGTATTGCATATCTGTGATAGAATACTTTTTTTTTAAATTCAGAAATGTGTTTTGGCTTGAACCTACCATAGGAGATTTTCAAAGACATCAGACAAAGTTGTCAGAGACACAAAACTGTCATTAGAGTAACAGACTGTTTACTGTCTACTGTCCCTCTTTACTGAGGGAATTTAAGGGACATTATGACTCTTCCCAGGAGAAATGCACATTTGCTCCATATCATGAACAGAACACATTCTGACATTTGGACTAATAAAAGAACATGAAACACAGCATTTGTACAGGGGTATCATCCTTTGGGCCTGTCCTGCTACATCAGAGCCACATTGAGAGAATGTTTCCAAATTGTATTTGTTAATTATATGAAATTGTCATTGAAGTCAAAATACTGACAATTTCTCCATTTCATCTAATGGGAAAGTGTGTCCAAATGTTTGGTAATGTACTTTGAGAGAAAATCTCCCAACTTTGCAGAAATAAAGTTTTCTTAGTTTTACATACGGCACACACAAACACTCTTATGCATAAGTTTTGTTTGCATGTTGTTGCTGTCACGGTGCTGGACCCAAAAAGGTCCAGAGTCCAGAGACAACCAAGAGAACTAAACAGGAAAAACTACAAAATAAAACAGGAAACCAGAAACTAAAGCCTGTTACATACTCCACGAGAAGCGAGAACTTTTTTCTTGTTCTCGAGGCTCCGAGAAGAAAATGACGTCATTTTGTTCTCGCGGACGTGTTTGAGGACAGTTCTTGACACACCGGGCTGGCAGAACTTTTTTCTTGCGGGGCTGCGAGAAGTATCGTGTGATTGGTCGGACATTGGAGGTGGGCGTCGTTAACACAGAGAAAGCATGAAGCGGAGTTGCTGCTTCCGTGTGTTTGCTGTTGCCGGCAAAACGGATTGTTTTGATAAAACAGCTGATCGAGGTGGTGAGAAAGTACGAACACTTTTACATGTGGCATTAAAACACTCGGATCCAGGACTTCCTGTGACGTCATGACCAAAGAAGCAGCCTGACTCTTCGGCTCCGGGGAATGACCCAAAAACTAGCCAATAAAGTTTATATTTCTGGTTAAGAATCAACGTGAACTTCTATAAAGATGTCGGGAACTAGAAGAGACTCCGAAAAGAAACCCAAAAGCGCTAAAAAGGATGCACGACTTGCGAATGTCGATGAAGCCTTGGACGTGAGTGAGCCCGAAAACAACATGGCGCCCGTGCTAGAGGAGTTGAGAAACTTTAGAAAAGAACATGCGGATGCCTCTAAAGATACCAAAGCTGCATTGAATAGGGTGGAAACAACATTAAAAGATGTGCTTGACCGTACGAATGCTCTTGAACAACAAATGACTGAAACACAGCAAAGAGTGAGCGACACCGAAGACCAGCTACAGCGCCATGAGAGAGCCATTCGCCACTTGCTACACCGAGAAGCTAATCTGACTGCTAAATGCGAGGATATTGAATCAAGAGCCAGACGCAACAACTTGCGCATATACGGGATAAAAGAGGGTGAAGAAAAGGATGGCATGATTCCTTTCATAACCGGATTGATCCGCACCTCATTAAATATGCCGGACGACAAAGATCTCGGCATTGAGAGGGCGCACAGGTCGCTAACGATGAAGCCAAAAGATTCTACACCACCAAGATCTATTATCGTTAGATTTTTGGACTACAGAGTGAAGGATGAGGTACTTCGAAAAGCGTGGCAAAGTAGTGGCATTATTTATAATGACCGGAAAATATATTTCGACCAGGACTACACCGCGGATACACAGAAGAAACGAAAACAAGTACGAGATGTTATTAAACAACTCAAAGAAAAGAGGATAAAAGCCGTGTCACCTTTTCCTGCCCAGCTGAAGATCTACTTTGACCATGGCCCGAAGACCTTTTCCACGCTCACAGAGGCAGCGCCAACCCTCAAGGATATGGGGATACCCGTCAAAGTGAATGAGCGAGAGGACATCCGTGATAAACTATTGCGCAACACCTGGGCTGCTGCATCCAAGGGAGCAGCCGGAGACACAACGCTGAGCATTGCGGATTTGCAAGCACTGGTTTAAGGTGACAAATAATACATGACCGATGAGTAAATGTGACATCTATGAAAAACAGGGCTAACTTTCAAATAATATGGCTAGTTAACATAAGACACGTTATATGATTATGTTAAGGGTCCCCCCCTAGTCAAAGGGGACGCAATATTACTTTTGATTTTTACTTTAATCGATTGCTTTACTTTCTTTATGCGAGAGCAGCTATGAGTGCAGCCTTTTGCTGTCGGAAAGTTGCTATTACACAGAGTGTTCAACACGGGAGGGTTTCGTCACGCCCCACCGTCTCTACGGTAACCGTTGTTAAGGAGGACTGGCAAGTTTGTTCAAAATTTGGGAGTCAGTTCTTTGTGTTGTTCATCATTTCTGTTCTTTTATGTGTTAATTTTGTTTTGAAAAATGTATCAAAAGTGCATCCATATGTTTATAGGTACAAATTTTACATGTGTAACGCTTTCGAAAAAACATTAAGGTACTTCTTCTTAACATTATTTAAACTATTATGGGAAAGTTGACTATTGTTACGTATAATGTCCATGGCATAAACCATCCTATAAAAAGAAAAAATTTTTTTAGCCAGTTGAAGAAATTGCAATGTTCCATCGCACTATTACAAGAAACGCATTTAAGTGAGCTGGAACATAAGAAACTTAAGAGAGAATGGGTAAATCAAATATATAGTGCTTCATTTGGGAAAAAAAGGGGTGTAGCTATTTTAATACATAAATCACTGGCTTTCTCAACTGAAAAGGTAATTCAAGACAAATTGGGGAGATATGTAATGATATTTGGCCGAATGGAGGGGGAGGAGATATCTATTATAAATCTGTATGCTCCAAATGAGCATGATGAAAATTTTTTCAAAGATCTTGCAAACACCATGGCAGAGAATGCTAAAGGGATGATAATAGTGGGGGGAGATTTCAATGCTGTGCAAGACGGTAAGCTAGATAGAACACCAGCAGAAGTGGGCCCACAAAATAGGAAAACAAAGATCCTTAATAATGTGATGATGGAATTGGGACTGAGAGATCCATGGAGATATAATAATCCTAGCAGGAAAGATTTCACCTTCTTCTCTAACGTCCATAATAGTTATTCAAGGATAGATTTTTTTTGCATATCCCAACAACATATGTACAAAGTTATTGACTGCCAGATTGACAATATAACATTGAGTGACCATGCGCCTGTGATTTTGCATCTTGACACGGGTAAGGAGAATGTCTTTAAATACTGGAGATTGAATGTCTCACTACTTACAAGTACAGCAGTAGTTCAAGAATTAAAACAAACTTTTATTGACTATCTAGAGACAAATGACAATGGAGAGGTTAACCCATCTACCCTGTGGAGCGCAGCTAAAATTGTGATGAGAGGGAAAATGATTGAAATATCTTCTAGATTAAAAAAACAACGTTTGGAAGAACAATCAAATCTTGAAAATAAAATAAAAGTATTAGAAATGGAACATAAACGTAGTGGAAAAAATAGTGTCTTATTAAAACTAAAAGAAACTAGGAAAGAATTAGATAAAATCCTCACATATAAAGCAGAAGGGGCTTTAAGATATTCTAGACAAAAATACTATGAGATGGGAAACGGAGCCAGCCGCCTGTTGGGTTTTCAACTTCGTAAAGCACAGTCAGATAGAATTGTACACAATATACTGGATCCAACACTTAAAACAAAAGTATGCAGACCAAAAGAAATAGCCAAGGCATTTGCAACATTTTTTAAAAAGCTTTATGAGGAACCGAACCCAATGAATGATAAATTAAAAGCAAAGTGTGATACTTTCCTTAAGAACCTAAATCTTCCTGTATTATCCAGAGAAGAAGCGTCAGAGATGGTTTCAGACATAATAGAAAGTGAAATTCGAGAGGCAATCAAAAAACTGAAAAACAGTAAATCTCCAGGAACCGATGGGCTTCCTGGAGAATTTTATAAATGTTTTATTGATATCTTAATACCACTTCTGACCAGGGTTTTTAATTATACACTTAAGAATAGTAACATGCCAGTCTCATGGTCTGAGGCCATAATTTCAGTCATTCATAAAGAAGGAAAAGATGCTGCGCATTGTGATGGCTATAGACCGATTAGTCTGCTATGCAATGACTTAAAACTGCTGACTAATATCCTAGCAAAAAGGATACAATACCATGTTAAAAAACTTATTCACCCAGATCAAACAGGGTTTATTCCAAATCGAAACAGTGCCAATAATATGAGAAGGACCTTAAATATCATGACACAGGCCAAAAATAATAGTCAAAATTCAATGCTAATTAGTTTTGATGCTCAGAAAGCATTTGATACTGTCAATTGGCAGTTTCTCTACAAAACACTGTCAGTTATGGGCTTTCACCCACAATTTGTGGAGTGGATAAAGACAATTTATACAAATCCTAAATCGCGGGTCAGGGTGAATGGGTGCTGCTCGGATTTCTTTTACTTGGAAAGAGGTGTCTGCCAGGGCGATTGTCTCAGCCCCTTGTTATTTGCAATTAATATTGAACCGCTTGCTGCATTAATCAGGATGAATAAAGATATCAAAGGCATTGAAGATAGAAATAAGAAAGAACACAAGATTTCCCTCTTTGCTGATGATATCTTGACATATATTAGTGACCCAGCCAGATCTTTACCCTCACTTATGAAAGTTTTTGAAGACTATGGTAAATTTTCAGGTTATCAAATAAATCAATCAAAATCAGAAGCAATGATGTTAAAAGGCCAATGGCCTACAAATTTTAAAAATCAGTTTAATTTTCGAATGTCCACTCAAGGATTCAGATATTTGGGCATTATTATCACTCCAAACATTTCACATTTATTCAAAGCTAATTATGGTAAATTAATGGATGAACTTAAAAAAGACTTTATAAGATGGGAAGTTTTACCTCTGTCACTTGTAGGGAGGATTGAAACAATTAGAATGAACGTATTGCCAAGGTTGCTTTTTCTGTTTCAGTCACTGCCTATAAAAATTCCAATGTCTACATTTAAGACACTTAATAAATGGATTTCAAAATTTATTTGGCAGAATAAACGTCCAAGAATTAAACTTAAAACTCTTATGTGTCCAAAGGAACTTGGTGGATTAAATGTTCCAAATTTGAAGAATTATTATTTTGCGGCTCAGCTTCGGTCAATAATAACATGGATCTGTCAAGAGGAGGATACAATATGGTATAGGATGGAACAAGCTGATTGTCAAGATATTTTTCTTGATACAATTCCATTTTTAAATCTTGATGTACTGCCAAAAAAGAAAATTGCAAATGAATGGGTCAGAACCACTCTCTCCATGTGGTCTAATATCAGAAAGATACTAAATATCCCTAGCTCTATCTGTAGACTGATAAGAATTCATCATAACCTGGAGCTCCCTCCTTCTTCTGAGTTTAAAACTTGGGCTGAAAGAGGCCTCGTTTTGTTGGGCCAAATGGTTGAGAGTGGAAATTTGATGACTTTTCAACAGCTCCAACAAAAATACAACCTCCCAACCCAAGATTTCTATAAATATTTACAATTAAGACATTACTTACAGAAACATAACTATTTGACTTCCTTTCAGACTCCACCTTCTAATATAGAATTTTTTTTTATGTCAGTTATCAAAAAAACAACAACTAGTAGATATATATCTCATGCCTATAAAATATTACAAGAGCAAAGTGTAGAGAACACACTGGATATAAAAGGAAAGTGGGAATTGGAAATGAACACTATTATCAAGGATGAAGACTGGGAACAGACATTGAAAGAGGGACATAAAATAACAAATAGTCCGGTACTAAGGGAGTTTGAATGGAAAACTAAAATTAGATTTTTTAGAACTCCTCTCATCACATCAAAATTTGGTAAAACTTCAAATCAGTGTTGGAGAGGTTGTGGCCATGTGGGAGACCATACTCATGTATTTTGGGATTGTCCAAAATTGACAAATTATTGGAAAGATATCCAACGTGAAATTCAAAACTGTATAGGTGTCAAAATCCCGTTGGATCCAAATGTCATAATACTGGGAATTTTCTCAGATAATTTCAGACCAAATTGTAATGTTATCCAGTTAAGACTATTACTTTTACATGCTAAGAAAATGATTACGGTCTCCTGGCTCAAGCCTCAACCTCCCAATATTATACAATGGAAGAACAAACTGAAGGAAGTTTATAATATGGAATTTATTACAGCAAGACTACAAATGAAGATGGATATATTTATGGACAGATGGTCTACAATTCAGAACTATATTTCGGATTAAGTCTAGTTTCTGCTTATTTTTGTGAAAAATGCCTACACTGTACTGTGCCTATTGCATTTGTTTGATTTGTTTTGTTTTTAGTACAACTGTACAACTGTGATGTTTGCACTAAAGATTGCGAATAAAGAATAAGTTAAAAAAAAACAAAAAAAACACTCGGATCCAGCCGCGTGCACAACCCGCCCTGCCGCGGACAAAGCTGCTCGTTAAATATGAAACTAGAAACTCGGAGAGCGGAAACCTCCACCAAGCACAATGTTTAAGAATCCTTTTAAAACATTCCTGGATCCAAACGGTGATCCTGATCACCACCAGAATTTAATCAGTTCTTCATTTTTACATTTGCAACAACTCTTGAAATATTTATAAAATCCCTCCGTAACCTTTTAAGTTATCTTAAGTAAAAAGACGCCAGGGAAAACAACCTCCTCGGCGGAGGTAACAACTGGGTTCATTGCACATAAAGTAGACACCCCTCCCCGCTGCAGTCGTGCTTCTCGTGGAGTATGTAACAGGCTTAAGGCACAGCACAACACACCACATCATAACAGTTGCATTCTCTATTTATTTATTGCATTGATTATCTTTTGTCTGTTCATTCATTTATTCATTATCCTAACAGCTTAGTCTAATGAAGGGTCATGGGGAAGCTGGAGCCTATCCCAGCAGTCTTTGGGCGAAAGGCGGGGTACACCCTGGACAGTTCACCAGTCCATCGCAGGGACACACAGAGACAAACAACCACACATGCTTACACTCACTCCTACGGGCAATTTAGAGTATCGAAATAACCTAACATGCATGTCTTTGGACGGTGGGAGGAAGCTGGAGAACCCGGAGAGAACCCACTCATACACGGGGAAAACATGCAAACTCCACACAGAAAGGCCACTGTCCAAACCTCACTTTGAGGCCAAAGTGCTAACCAGCATGCCACTGCGCAGCCCCTTTTGTGTGTGTGTCCAACTTTGTTTAATTTATCTTTTTGACATGGTTTCTATGTTTTTCCACGGTGACTAAGAGCTGGAGGCAGCGCTGAGCAAAACACTCTGGAATGGAGCAAACAGACAACTCCATTGAAGGGAGACAAATGGTTTACTACTTTAGTGTTTTCTTTGATTCATGTGTCTTTTATTTACTTGGTTTTGTGTTTGATTACTATACCTATGCAATACTAGTCTGATTAGCCAGTATTTAAGGGCCCATTTACAACAGGATAGTGCAGAAGATTCTGATCAATTAGGCGGGGGGTTCCAAAAATTATCACAGTTTTATTTAGTTTGATTTTCTGTCACACTGCACTCAAGTGGACCAAATTGCTTGGGCAACATCATGAAGTTACAACAACTGCTTGCCATGGGCAATATTCCCAGAAATAGCCACTAATCAAGGAGAAAGAAGAAAGTCTGTCTCATCAATTGACCAGATTGAAAACAGCTCATTCCCCACAGGTAAGCAATGGAGAAAAAAACTATTTCATGTGAGCCAGAGTTTGCTTCTTTGGTCTGCAGATTGCAAATGTACTACACTGGTCCCTTTGAAACATACTATCCATGTCATTGTGTCCTACCTACAAGTAAAGCTGCTTTTGGAGATAATGACATGTTTTCAGTAACTTTATTCAGTTGCTTTTAACACCTATCGCTGGGTGAAGAGAGCAGTAATCACTTTCTCTATGTATTTTTGGGGTTTACAAGACATTGTGCTTTTGTCTTGTGACCTGATTGTCGGCGGTTTGAGTACTGCTCCCCTATGCTGCTGCAGTCCTGAGGGGGACACAATTGTTCTCTGATGGCTGGTCCCAAGCCCAGATAAATGCATAGGGCTGGATCAGGAAGGAAAATGATCAAAAAAAGAAGGGCATCTGACGTAAAAGATGTACCAGTTCATCTGTGTGATGATTTGCTGTGGCAACCTCTACAGAGGAACAAGCTGAAAGGGGAACAACAACAGCAATACGTGTTTACCAAATCATCATGCATCTTGCATCTTAACTGCAGTAATGTATGTAAAATTAACCACAAATAGTTGAGATATGTCACTCAGTTATTACAGTTAAAATAACATATAACTGCAATTTGTTCTCTGGTTATTCTTTTTTACTCTCTCAAGTTTTTAGTTTTGACTCTATCTACTTGTTAAAGTGGAACTATTATGTGCATTTCAGGCTAATTTATTTTTATTTCTGAGACCAGAAGGGCTGGGATTGATCGAGTTATTGTCACAAATCGCTTTATTTACTTCAGACCGACCCTCTCCGTAGGCTGTCAGATCAGCCTGTGGGGAAAACGAGTGGATTGAGACTCTTCTGCATTAAGCCCCTTCTCCTGCACTTCTACTGCACTACATCGGGATCGCGCAACGCAACTGCTTTCACCGTCATTGTAACATCTCATAAACAGAAGGATTAGGCTAATAAAAACTCAATAAAAAAACAAAATATAATGTCAATGCATAGCATACAGCTCTACATGTTGGAACCTGAATCAGACCCTGAAAACGAAGTGGAAAACAGCAACCCACAGCACCGAATGCATCTCTCTCTTTGGTAAACTCACCAGGCATCGTTCAAAATAACTTTATCCGACGTTTTCCACCCGCCTGATGTATTTGTACATGCCATTTGTTAATCAGTAGAAGATAACCAATACCCGAACCTTATCCCCCGGGACGTCACAAGGATTTCAAAGAAGAAATTACTTTCTAAAACGATGCATTTTTCGTTGCCATGGAAACCGAATGGAGAGAGTGCTGGAACTCAAACTCAAACTCAAACATGCGTTTAGGTGATAAAAAACAGTGCAGTTCAAATGTCTGATGAAGATTCAACACTGTAACACTGAAGAAAGCTCAGAAAACTTGAAATACCATAATAGCACCCCTTAAAACCAAGATTATAAAACACACACTCCCAACTGAAGCAGTCTTACCAGCTATCCAAGCTAATACCTTCCTTATCCAGATAAAGTCACACACAGACTAGTCAAAAACTCTCCACGGCATTCAAAAATTATCATAACACTTATATATCCCTCATAAAGCAGTGAGATGGGCTGATCATCCTGCAGGCTTTGGGACAGTACAGTAGATGATCAATATCTACACATAGCTTTAGAATCTGGTGCAGAAGCCAAGCACTTCAGGTAATGAACTGCCTGCTTGATATATATCCCTCACAGAGTGGGATTGCAGTGGTGCAACATGGTACTGCAACAGCAGCAATTCTTTGATTAGCCATTTCTCTTCCATCACGCTTCCTTGGCACACAGAAAACTTTCACACACATTTACCAACAGTGTGCTGGTGCCACCATACCCACTGCTCAACTGTGGCTCCTGCCGATGATCGCAGAGCTCATAGCTCATTTTTCATGTCTGAACTGCAACTTTGCAAATTATGCTGCTTTTATGTAAACATAGCCTTCTATGACTCGTATCTATTTTCTTCCTCCCATACTCATTAATGTTCCACTGGTCACCTAAAACATCTACATAAAAGCAATATATCTACTATACTGACACATGCTGTAACCATGAACATCTGTTTGGCTGCTTATCATACTTTTAGTTAATATAAGCAGATCTGGTTTAAAAAATCAAATATAATACTGTACCTGGTTCATTACTGTAAGAGCTGTTATAATAACGGGTATGATTCAATGCTTCATTCATTTATGCTGAGTTTACTTTAAATTAATATTGTATTGCAGGCAGTTGTTTTAACATTTTAATTTGTTGTCTCACATATAACAATCTTACAATAACATTTCCTTTTGTTTATTCTTGGTTTGGCATGAAATTACAAAGCACAACAAAACAAAATAAATTCAGGTTGATTACAGTTTGAATTGTGTGCCATAAAGTAAACTTTTGGTCAAATGTTTTGGTGTGAATCTGGTGCAAGATTAAGTATATACAGCAAGTTTTATGACATTCTATCCCATAATAAGGAAGCTGACATTAGCTGAATTAAAAATTAGTGACACAAAAAGAAGGCTACTCCTGCACAGCTCCAACATTTCAAGTCATATTAAAATGCTGTGTGTGGCAACAAAGCTGTTGTGTATGTTTATGTATGTTGCTGCACCTTCATAACTCAAAAATGCCAGAGAGAAATTCCCCCCAGGGTCTCATCGCTGAAGTTAATAAAGCAAGGGAACTGCCAGCATCTCTTCTGATGTCCACAAATAGATTGTTTGCCCGCTGTACATAAAGTGAAATATGCATGAATATATTTGATGATTTAGATGATGTTACTAGGGAGTAAATGCAGGATTATATTGCAGCTAATTTCTTGTCTGACATTTGTACATATGAGCAGCTGCAACACATCGGGCAGTTATTATGTGTCTCAAAGTCATTTCACTCCCTCTGTGGAAACCAGATTTAGTTCTTTGTGAATTAGGATGTTAAATTAAAGAGCCAGAGATGGAGTTAAAACCCCCCTTTTGGAACAAATAGCAAATTAATCTATCTCTCTATCAGTTAAAACATATAGGATAGGATCCTATTACTGATCCTGGGCTTGAATCCAGTGTGCAGACAAACGTCTTGCTTTCTAATCAGTAATTCTACCGTAGATGTTGAGCATTTCACAGCATGTCTCTGTAAACTGTCACCACTAATATAATGAAGCGGACAACCATTTAGAAAATGAACCGGCCCATGGCTCATTGAGCAGTTATGTTTTACCACTTATGGTAGAACTGCATCTTCAAAGTCTACCATTGAGTTTGTTGTAACAGTTTAAATGTGCATGCTAATACTGAAGCAAAGATAGGAGGATGTAACAAAACAGCAAGATCTGACATAGATCTGATGTAACATTAATGAAATGAATCTATTGCTTGACTTCATTCATAGTCATGGAAATGAAAATCTTGTTTTAAGCATCACACTGTACGGATATTATTGTTCACACATTATGGTAAAGAATTGTCTACAGTTTTAGCTTTTACTCCAATCAGCTCTTGCTTTTTTCATTTTCATATTAAAGTGGAAAAAAAGCTGACACAGTTTAAAAGTTTGTGATCAATAATTTGGACAAGGTTAACAAGTATGACTCAAATATTCTAAGAAAAACATGGTAAATTGAAAGTCAGTACTGTGTTTGTCAAGTTTGCAACTAAAAAAAACCCAGTATATTTTCATCCTTGGTCTTGTTAACTCCAGCTTGACAAAAAATAAATAAATTAATAAAACAATAGTGGCTGAAAACCTGATCAGCCTTTATTGATCTACTTGCAATGATCCAGAGCAGAGGTCTTTGGGGTTCAAATTTACAACCCCAGGGGAATAATTGGGCCTAGTCCTCATGCCTGATACAGGCCTTTGATTGGTCAGTATAATGACGTTTTAAGCTTGGTGACTGTAAATCTGCTATGCGAAGATTACACGCTTGCTAGCCTGACCAGACACCCCCCCCCCAGTAAATCTCACAGGCTGGAGCTGAGAATTATTTATTGTCCTCTCAGAAATGAGAAGTCAGAAAATGATCTCAAGTCACCAAGACCATGAAGTTGTGCTGGCTGGAGAGGACATGAGCCCAGATGAACCAACATCAGTGCTTTGGGTAATTTTACAGACGATGCTGATTTACAACATTTCTCCAGCTACTTGTCTAATGCTGATATGTCCAAAAGCCTTTTAAGTACAGATAAAATGGTTTTTTTAAATGGAATTTCTGATCTGAGCCTTTAAAAACATTTATCATGTTGTTTTTGTCGTTCTGTTTGTGGCCTGCAACAGGATCACTCTTTGCAATGAGGGTGTGGGAGCAACATAAAGGTCAGAAATGTGGATTTTATATATATATATATATATATATATATATATATATATATATATATATATATATATATATATATATATATATATATATATAGGCTTGCCTCCTCTTCATTTTCTTTTTTCAAAATACAAAGTACAACCTCTTAAGTGGTACATACATAACATTACGAACCCGTCCTATAAGACAGCAGCTACGCTGGTGTAAACTTGCTGTAACTGATCACAGACCGGCCACAGGTCCTGCAGGACTCGCAGGGCGCAGAGAGAGCAGCGCGCCAGGGGCAGGGTGCTGCGCCTTAGCATGATCCCGTGAGGCTGGTGAGGATCGGTGAATTTTTATAAGGTGAGTAGCTGTGAAGTAAGCTAATGATGGGGCAGCAGGGATCAGGACAGTGTTGCTGAACTTACCAACGCGGCATGTCCGATAGGAAAAGCGCTGAACACCGCGTCTTTGGAGCTTCGCCGCCGCCGCCTCCCGTGGACCAGATGGTGCCGTCAAAATGACTCGGGCTCTCTTCCTTCTCGCATACTTTTTCGCTTTGATTCATTGTAAGTGTGTCTTTTTTTTATTCTGTGTCTTAACCAGTTGATAAAGGCAGTAGTAGCACGCGCATCTGGGTGTAAGCGCGCGCGCCGGCTCCACTTTTTTGAGTCAGTGTTTCTGCAGGGAAATGATCTTCTCTCTTTTTGTGTTGTAAAGCTGAATTGCATATTGTAAATGAGAAGTTTTTAGTTGTGTCTTTGGAGAGAATTATGAAAGTTGAAGCTTTTTCAATTTCGTTTTACTAAATTTTTTTTAAATAAAAATAACATGATCATGGGAAGTTATTTTGATACTTCTTCATTTAGAGGTAATTGAAAGGAAAAAAAAGCAGCTGATCAGGAGAATATAAATTTAGAGCAAATGCAATTAAACATACTAACATTATTTCTTTAGTGTATAGGATATTATACAAATAAAAAGGGATGTAGTTGGTACATACTATATAGTTCCCACTTTGCCTCAATAAATATTGTCTAATTCATGATACAAAAATACTCCGGGTGTAAAAAAAAAGTTGTCAGTAAGTCTAATATTTATGTGATGAGCCCTCATTAGCAGAGAAACGGTCTTTGTGCTTCTGCTTTGTTCTACATATAAAGCCTTACACAGAGGAACAGATCAATTCCATGGTTCATTAATACAGATTATGCTAAGAAATGGATTATAAAAGATTATAAAAATTCTGGTTCTTTTGCTGCCATCATTATCACTTCCATTCTCCAATTGTATAACATTTTGGTGGAATAATGGTTTTTCAGAGTGAATGACCTTATCAACTTTAAAACAACTTTAATACTGTATCAACACGTCTGACCTCATTCTCAATCAGTGTAATGTCAATGCAACACTTACAAGAAGTTGCTCATTTTGCACAATCACCCTGCACACTCATGCAGTTCATGTATTGTGGACCACACACGGCAATCTTTCACGGGAAAAGCGGCTGGTTTGCAAGTTTTCTGCACTTCTTGGGAAGGAAGTGCTTGTTTGACCCTGTTTTCCAAGATCTTTGACAACATGCCATCTGTTAAATAATGCCGTTCAAGGCCCGATGGGTAGGACCTCAGCCAAGAGACAGACAAAGGCACAGTCATGGCAGCATACGCTGACCAGTGGGGGGCCAGACTGTCGCTACACCACACCCTGCAAAGCTGCAGGAGTCCACAGGCTGGTAATGACACACACAGTTTGATTCTTTGTAAGACTGCCACTAAAACAAGAACATCACAAAGCTTTACAGAAGGCCCATTCGAAGAACTTTTGTTGACAAAAATAATGTTCCGCTGTACGTTGATAATGGTGGTTTGAGTTCAGTTGGCCCATTAGGAAGAGTCTCACCTCATTTGAGTGTTCACCATGAGTTCGTCGACTCAGCTCCTCCACTCCGTTTAGCTGCACTAATGTACGTCTACATGTCCAGAAGATGGAAAAGGTAGTCGTACATACATCAGTTCTGCTCTGGGCGAGAAGAACAAGTCATCTGTTTTGATCAGGCTTGTCTTCAGTTGTAACTTGGGTTTATTTGTCAGGAATGGGACTTTGGGTGTGTTTTCGCATTTTCTCATTTAAAAGATTTTCTGGTTTTACTTAACTGTAGATTACAGTGCAAAAACCATACAGCTTTTTTTTTTTTTTTTTTTAAGTAATGAAATACTACCCTAATCTTTTATTTATTTATGTTATGTTATACTGAAAAGTTATTGTGGGATTTCCTATAATATTTCTATGAATGTTGAGAACGGCCATGCTCAAATAATAACTATTTTTAATCATTATCTCAACATAATAAAAATACTAAATACTTGAAATGACAATGAAGTCATATCTCCACATTTGGTGGAGACTTGATAAGTTAAAATATATGCAATGTATGTAATTTTATACAAAAAGCAACACGCCTTCCCGTTATTCATAACAGTGGTAATGCCACTACTTTTATATATATTCAACATTCCCATCAAACTGGATTTCTGTTTTCTATAATCTCTGGACTTGCATTGTTGGTCTGGTTAAGTCTGACTGTCCAAAACATTTTTTTCAAAAAGATTCTTTCCCTAAAACTAACTAAACCTGTTGCTGAAGATCAAACAAACTGAAAATGACAAAGAAGATAACTAAGAAAAAAATAACCTCACAAATCTACAAACTTATTTGGTTAAAGCCAAGACCTAGTTTTCTTATATGGACCATGTGTCCACCCAACCAAGACTTTACTTAGTATCAATGTATTACTATTTGGTGAAGAACCATGGCTTTACTCATGAGTGTTGGAGGCCATCTTGTGAGGACCTGGTCACTTTATATATGTTTATATATCAATGGGTCCAGGCATATTATCTTCTTTCACATCTGATTTGTGAAATTACAACATAAATTCTTGATTGTATAAAATAAAGCTAATTAACAACAATAAAGTGTTTTATGTGAGTACACTTAGAGCCATTTACAGTGATCCCGGTCATTTATCCACAGGTTTACAACAGATTATAGGTTTGACGTAGCCAAGGTTTGTCTGGAAACACATTTTTTAGATGTACATGTTCAGTTCCTTCACAAAAATAACTGTTGACCTGAACTGTGTCACCAGGTAGCAGTAGTGCTGAGTCAGAGGAACGTTTAATGAACTGGCTGCTGGGAAAGAAACGTTACAACCCACTTATTCGCCCGGCCATCAACAGGACCGAAAGAGTCACTGTGAAGCTGCAAGTGTCTCTAGCCCAGCTCATCAGTGTGGTAAGGCTGTGGAGATATGAGCAACATTTTTTATGAGCATGTTTGTGTGAGTGAGAGAAGGAGAAGACATTGTGTGGAGAGGATGAAACAGGGAATGAAAGACAGTATGATAGAAAGAGAATCATGGAAAAAAACCAAGCAGGAACCTTTGAGATGCTGTTAATTACAAAGCCGCCTCTCCTTCAGGGCCATAGCTCTAAATGGATGGATGAAGTGGAAAATAGATCTGGTCAGCTGTGATCTCTGCCTGTGTCATGCCCAGATTGAAACTTCAGCACATTGGATTAAACGAGGCTATAAAGCTGTTTTAGCCACAGCGTTCGAGGCTCCTTGCTGATTTACAGGGGAGGTTCCTTCCAGTTGCAGACCAGGACAGGAGTCTCATTTACAGCGGGTTTATGAGTGTGCATTGCAACCCTTGGGGTAATTGCCACTTGGTATCACTTTATTGGAAGTGTATGTTATAGAATTGTGATGACAAAGCAATTAATAAATTTGTTAACATGTAATCTGAAAGAATAATACAAACCTGCTGTCTTCCCCTTGTCAAGCTGCGGGTTTTGTATTTTTGCTGTTGCCACTTCCTCACTTGAGCGGTGGAACCATAATGAACAAAATAAAAAGCTTTGCAAAGAGGTTAAACAAAATGATAAAGACCATAAAATCCTCAAGAATATGTTTTTTGAGTAAACAACCCAAATAAACTGGGATTTCTTGCTGATTCTTTACAGTATGACATCGTTTTTTAAACAGAAGTCAGATGTGCTTTTACATGAAGAGAAACCAAAAGTGATTCAAAATAGCAAATGAAATCATGAGTGAAGTTTTAAACAGTGGTGTAAAAAGTCACAGAGGCAGGGGGTGAACATGGATCAGATGGCAGTCATGCGAGTAACTTCATCATTACCATCAACTCTCCATCTATTGACAAGCAACCCTTGTGACATTTTCACAGATAAGCTACAGTGATACTGATGTACTAAGATCTAATCTTAGTACATCTTAATCTAAATACTAATCTAATGACACAACTTTGTTTTTCTGTCAGATGATTGTACCAATTAAACCTTTGCCTAATGTGTGCTTTTTTCAGAATGAAAGGGAACAGATCATGACCACTAATGTTTGGCTCACTCAAGTAAGTGTTGTAAAGCTTGACATCACATTCTCTAAGAAGCTCTTTGTCTCAGTAAATGTCCTTACCCTCGAACTTGAATCACACCATGTCCATTCTTCTCTCAATGTGGAACAAACTGCTTTGGTAATTGTGCTTCCAACATATTTCACTGATAATGAGGCATGTAATTAGAAATGAGCTGGTATTGAGGAAGTGCAGTGAAATCAGAGCTAAGACTTGATGACCTTTTGTCTCTCCAGCACTGGGTTGATTACAGGTTATCCTGGGACCCTGCAAAATATGAAGGTATCGACAAGCTGCGTATTCCTTCCAGGCACATTTGGCTCCCGGACATCGTCCTTTACAACAAGTGAGCTTCTTTGTGGCGCTTTACTTCCAAAAGATTTTTGGTGTTCACACAACGTAAATATAAAAAAAAATACAAAATGATACAGAATCACTCATCTGTATGTTCGCTGATGTGTAGTTTATTCTTGATTTCTATATGCTTATTGTAAGATCTTTGAAATTGAAAGTGGCACACCATCTAAAAAGTCATTATACTAAACATAGTAGTCAGCAATCTCCCTCCATAATCATTCCTCTGGCATCCCCCACTGCAATATGGTTCCCAAAAGATTTACTCAGCCTTTGAGAGATTAAAGAGTGGCTAGCTCCAAAATCTAACTAGCAGCCAATGATAGCATTATAGACAGTCCTTTAAAGCCAGTTGACAAGCGCTTTAGTTTTCTTTCTGTTTTCTCTTTATGCAGCGCTGATGGAACCTATGAGGTAACAGTCTTCACCAACGCCATCGTCCTCTTTAATGGCAGCATCAACTGGCTTCCTCCAGCCATCTATAAAAGCGCCTGCAAGATAGAGGTCAAGCATTTCCCCTTCGACCAGCAGAACTGCACTCTCAAATTCCGCTCTTGGACATATGACCACACTGAAATTGACTTGATCTTGAAGTCTGAGATGGCTAGTATGGATGACTTTACTCCCAGTGGAGAGTGGGATATCTTGGCACTGCCAGGCAGACGGACCGTCAACCCTTTGGATCCCACTTATGTGGACCTCACATATGACTTTATTATTAAGAGGAAACCCCTTTTTTACACCATAAACCTTATCATCCCATGTGTTTTGATCACCTCTTTGGCCATTCTGGTCTTTTATCTACCTTCAGACTGTGGTGAGAAGATGACCCTCTGCATTTCTGTCCTCCTGGCTCTCACAGTGTTCCTGCTTTTGATCTCAAAGATTGTTCCACCAACCTCACTGGATGTGCCTCTAATTGGCAAGTACCTGATGTTCACCATGGTGCTGGTGACCTTCTCCATTATTACCAGTGTGTGTGTGCTCAATGTGCACCACCGCTCTCCCAGCACCCACACTATGCCTTCCTGGGTCAAGTTGGTATTCCTTGTGAAACTGCCTGCTTTGCTCTTCATGAAACGACCTAACAACTACTCTGCGCGTCAAAGACTACGTCAACAGCGGTGCCTACGAGCCAGGAGATCCATTTTGGGTCTGGGTTACCCAGTTGTTCTGAAAACAGGTTTTACTTTGTCATCTTCTGCATTACTGTCCTCTGACTCTGCCTTCTCCACTCCAGGACATAAAAATGTAATTCCTCCGATGGGATACATCCACAGCAACAGGAAAGGGGACTTACGTTCCAGTGATTATCTTCACAGTGGTTTCCCTTCCACCCAAGACCTCCATCAAAGAAGCAACTCAGACTGGGCTGCTGATGTCCAGGAGGCAGTGAACGGGGTGCGCTTTGTGGCTGAGCACATGATGGGAGATGACGATGACCAGAGTGTATGTATACACATTCAAACTAAACATTTTGCTGAATCCATGTGGTGTTGTGTAAAAAGTAACTTTATCTTAGCACTAAATCATTTACATATTTCACAATATTTCCTTTGAGGATAATCCAGGTGTTTTTAGAGTGATAAACAAACAAATTAGTTTAGGAAAATTATTCTTTGCAATAATTATTCTTTTGTGCTTTGTGTTTTTTTGTGTGTGTAGCATATATGTTTTGCTGATTGCAGAAAAAAGAAAGGCAGCAATTCTGTATTGTAACTACAGTTTGAAAACGTGTTTTTTAATGTATTTATTACTCTAATAATTCAGAATTGTTGCTTTTCTTGTTTTTTATTCTTTGTTTTTTTAAAGAAAATTAGACAATGTCTTTCTATCTCAGTACACTTGTAATTGTCACAATGCACACACTGAATGACCTTAAAAACATAAGTATAAAGAGCAAGATGAACTGCATTAAAAACTGAGACCACAACAACCCTCTCCCCTGTACTACTGTCTTCCTTCCACTTTCTAAGGATAAAAACAATCAAATTAACAAAAGGAAAAAAAATGATACACACACACACACACACATACACATTAGTACTGTTTCTGTCAAATGAAGCCTTAAAGATGAGCTGAAATTAAGATAAATAAGATCTGTGTAAAGATATTAAGGCCTTTTTTTTTTTTTATCTAGGTGACACTGTAGCCTAGCATAAAGCTTGGCAACAGAAATAAACAGCTTGCCTGACCCTCAAAAGTTAATCTATCATCTAATTACCAGCTAAGAAACAGATATTTACTAATTTATTTAATCTCATGACTGTAAGACACAAAAACAGTATATTATTGTTTTTTTTGTTTTTTTCTTGCTAAAATATGCTAATTGGTTCATACTTAGAAATTATAAAGCAAACATTTGGTTAACTTGGCACTCACAAGTCTTTGACATCCAGGCTCAGCTGTCAATGACATCATCTTCCATCAGGATGCAGTAACATTGCACACGTCACTTTGTGACCCTTGAAGTGCAGAAGGGAATACCACTAATCTCAAATAGTGGTTACGACCCATGAAGGCTTTAGTAAGTTGATTGCTTTCACAACTAATCAATCAAACTGGGAGGAAACCAAGAATGAGAAATTAGTTGTCTCAGGATCAGAAAGAAATGACAGTGGGTGAAATGGTCAACAGATATGTAAGAATAGATTTCACCAGTATGAAAATGGCTCATTACCTTAATCTTGAGAATTTTGGAACATTCTATTCAAGTTTGACTTAAAGTTTATAATTTCTGTATCTTTGCAGGTGATAGAAGATTGGAAGTATGTGGCCATGGTGGTGGATCGGATGTTCCTGTGGATATTTGTGATAGTGTGCGTGGTGGGCACCCTGGGCCTGTTTCTACAGCCTGTCTTCCAGAGGCAGATTGTTTCCAACCAGCAGCCCAGCTCAGAGACCCCTCGCATGTGATGAGCATCGGGGGAGACAGAATGCCTTCAGGGCTTTCATTACAAGCTGTTAGGATAAACAGTTATATGGGCATCCACTTCAGCAAAAGTTTTCTTAATGTTTGATTACTGCTGTGTGAGGACCAGATGCAGTGATACAATGTTCTCTGTGCCAAAACCTCTCAAACTACAGTTGGTAAACAACTAATGTGTAAATCAGTAGACCAAATATGTTTTAAAATGAATAAACATCATGTTAATATTTAAAACCATTTGGGATAAAGTAACAAAGCCTTGTTTGGAGAAAATGGAACATCGGCAGCAGACCTAATACAGCACACCGAGGTTCTGAACACGTTACATCTACAAAGGACAACAACAAAACTGGACTGACTGGAGCTCTCACTGCACTTCAGTATGCCAAACTCCTGCAGATAAATACCTCACATGACAAAGATATGTCTGCTGTTGCCGATGTTTAACTTCTGATTTGTGTTGCCATGTCACTGAAATATAATAAAGGCAAATTTGTGTCCTCTTGTAGTCCTGATTAAAAGTATAAAATGGCTACGGAAGTCTTAAAATTGTCACAGTCTTGCCAAAGTGCTTTGTTAATCTGTTTTGCCAGTGATAAAATTTGTACTCTTTGCCATTATGGTTATTGAAGATATGCCAGGTAGATCATTTTATCACATAGTGGAGACAGCCATGCACTTTAAATATGAGAATATGTGAGTAGGCAAAAAAAAAAAAAAAGTTGATACTACAAGACTGCTGAAGCTGGCTTTGATTATAATTTCTTAAAGTCCAAGTACTTTTATGGACTCCATAAGCCTGACGCAGTAATATTGGCTAAAGAAAAGAACAAAGGTTGAAGAAAAGAGAACAAAATTTGTTAATAGCCATCATTTTGGGTTTTTACATCTGGACAGATTTTTTTATGATCATTTTGAGATGATTAGAAACACACATGTAATTGGAGCTGGACAAAGTGTACAAACATTTACATGCAGACAGACTAAAGGTTTACTGAGCCATGACGAGTTTGCTAATTTGTGATTCTGCAGGATTTTGTTTCCTGAGATCTCCCTTGAAATTAAGACAGATGTCCATATTTCTGAGTGGACACACTTGTTTTAAGTTTTTTTATTCAAGTCACACAGCAGAATATTATGGTGTATTTCTGTGTGCATCTTTTTTTTTTTTTTTTTTAAAAACATCTCCTATTACAATACAAAAACTGTATTTCTGCAACAAGGAGTGAAGATTTAAGTTGGATCTGTAGATCTACTGAACTGTCTTTGCATGACTTGAAATGTGTTTGTCAATCAATACAGTTTTTTTTTAGATTAATTAAACCACAAAGTGCAGATGTACAAACAGGTCTGCATTCTCCTTGTGTGGAAGAAACCTTTCTGAAAGTCAAACTACCTACGTTTTTTTTTACAGTGTAGATCTTTACACATATAAATCTCCATCTGAAAGAGTTCAAGTACGGCTCCTCTGAAAAAGATTTATTTAACATCTGAGGACACTTCAGTTGGGTTGTTGTCAGAAAAGCAATTTTTTCTCCTGAAGGACAGAATGGTGCATTACATTACTGTCCAAAAATGGCAAAAATACAACTCCAGAGAACAGAGGAGAGCATCAGACACATAACTACATCCTAACTTATGTATCTTGGAAGAAAAAAGGAAATGAAGAGTTTGTCATAAAACACATAGACAAAAAATGAATAAATAAAGAAAAATCTGTTATGCTGAGGGCCTTTCAAGCCCCAAGCAGGTGGCACAGAAGCACATGAGCTTGTGTGAAGTCTGTGTCTTAATTTTATATGAATGTTTGTGAGTGGAAACACAAACAAGTACCACCTGGGACCACTGTCAACCCAGTGAAAGCTGAACATTTAATGTCATGACTTTTTTTATATTTTATTTCTATCCATCAAACAGCTCACGCCATTTCTGTTGTTGCTGACACTGTTGGTGCCAAAGAAAGCATATTTCATTTGACTCTAATGGAATCTACTACAATTTCACTATCTCTCTCTCTCTTTCGCTCTCTCTCTTTAATTTCTCTCTCTTTTGTGATGCTTCAGGGTTTTTTAAAATATAACACATCTCACAAGATTGAGATTGTGAAAATCAGGCTTAAAAAGCTTGTTATAGAGCAAATGGACTGTTTCTCTTACCCTGATTTGTTAGGTAAATATAAATTGTGTTTTTTTTTTGTATTGTGTGACTCTTTTCAGCCAGCTGAGTGGTTGCACGCCTCAGTGTGGCTGTGCCTCCCTCCCCCTACTCTCTGGTTCCGTCTGCAGCTGCAGACACGCTTTCACTCTTTCTACTTTCTCTCTGTGTGTGCTTCGCCGAGCTCTGCTGCTGCTGACCCCCCAGATTCAGTTGGCATCTGTCAGCTTAAACAGGATGAATGCCAGATTTTGCTTCATAGTTCCTTGCTGGTGGTTTCTTTTGCATCTTCTATCAGGTAAACATTGTCCTTTTTTTTTTTTTTTTAAATATCTTACTTACTTGTTGCTTTAGATGTGCTGTTATGTCTACTTATAATATAACAAATAATGAGGTTTCTGGCAATTTTTCTATAGAAAATGCATTACATATAATCCAATGCATTAATTAAACAAGTGCATATTTAAATGTTTAAGTTGTAATCAACATAAGAGTGCTTTCATCTGGCTTTGGGTTTGCTGTCCATGCTTGTATCTGTAATGATGCAACATGTTACTTTTAGCACATAACTTCAGAAAAACAGCACCAATTCCAGAAAAAAGTCAAAGCTGTGGTTCTGCCATCTGAACAGTCAAGCAGTGGATGATCCATGTGTGACATTGTGCTTTGGTGCAGGAGGCATATGTTCAGAGGCAGAGCATAAGCTCTTTTCTGTGATATTCTCCAACTACAATCAGTACATACGGCCAGTGGAAAATGTTTCTGACCCAGTCATTGTGCAGTTTGAGGTGTCGATGTCACAGCTGGTTAAAGTGGTAAGTGGCCAAAAGGCTTCTTTCTTTTTCCCGTGCTGATGTTTAGGATGTCTGTTATTTATGGCACAGCACAGTTTAAACATAAATAACTGTTCAAATGAGCACTATCTAGAAAAATGGAAAACAATTTATGCTGTATAAAAGAAGAACAGTTTGTGTGCCATCTCGTTAACTTCTGTAGACGATGAAGTTTTATGAAGGGACAGAATTGGGATGAGATCTGCGACACCTGCAACACTCCCTGCCATGCCCAGCAGCCCTGTTTTGTAATCCTGAGGAGGGAATTAGACAAAAACAGTGGCAGAGTAGCTGTCTGTCTAAGACAAGATGGGAAATGTCAGCTGTCTGAGTGGCTCTGAAGCTAAGCAGCTTCTATGACTTGGTCACACCAGTCAAATGAGTAGCCTTGATTGTATTAGTGGGGTTTGCAGAGATTTGCTGATTGCAGATAAGCAGACCAGACAGAAAACACATGGGACCCTATTCACTAATACAGATCCAGGAACAGTGATTCTAGCTTCATTCAGAAATGCACAACTTTAGATGTATTGTGAACTGCTCTGTGTCTTATTTCATTTTCTTTCTGCAAGTTCATAATATAAAAGCTTATTAGTGCACTCAAATTGTTTTACTCTAAAAGAACACCAACATTTTGTGCAATTTATTTATTTGATTTAATGCCTGGCTAAATAAACTACAAACTGTATTCTTGCTTAAACAATTAGCTAATATATCACATAACACTGTGCTCATCTACGGAAAAATGTCAGGCAATCTTTTGCTATTGTAATAATACTTCACCACCTATAATTACATTCATATGGCTTTTTTTTAAATACAATTTCAGAAGGTGTAGAGCTCATTCCTCATCAGTCTTCTTTTATCTCTAAAGAATCAATGTTATTGTCCTCTCAAGAGACTTAGAGATCTATGAAGAATTGCATGGGAAGAGAAGAGGAAGTTAAAAACAAAAACACAAAGGAAACTCTGTTATGTTTTCCCAGACTTGAGAAACATCAGTGATGATGTACCCAGGTACATTAAGATGATATATGTAAAAAAAATTGCTTAGTGTAGCAGGTCACTGGGCTTGCAGTGCTGATGGATGACTTTCCCTTTAGCAACACCTGGTGCCCCTAACTCAGATCCTATTGATATTGGTTTGCCAAAAACAACTGCAACATGACTATATGAATTTATTCAGACCATAAATCGACCATTGGCTGTGCCGCTTGAGTCATCATTTCATAATCAGGGAAGAGATTCCTGGACTTTGGTAGCATCTAGTTTGTTACAAAATGCTATAATTTTATTGATTATTTTTTCTTTAGTCAGATGAAAACATTGATCCAGTACATTTTTCTTGCATGTGAAACCAAAACCACGAGCTTGTTGGTGTAAAATTCATACCATTGGGAACTTCAAAACTGCATATTTGAAGCATTGTAGAATTTGCAGAGGAAACAGACTACCTTTTAATTTTACATCCTGTTAAAAATTTCTTAAAAACATGCAAGTGAATCACATATTTGAGTTTAAATACTCTGATTGATTTGGTGGCAAGCCACATGAGATGTATGTTAGCATTAAAAGTTCAATTAAACTTCTGCTCTCCCAAAGATAATCAATATCTGATATACTGCAGCCGTCAGTCCACCTGTGCTTCCCATAGAGCCTAAGAAGTCTCCTGGATAGCAAATGGTCACATGAATGGTTAATGTTATGCACTGGGTCATGAGATTGGTTCATTCACGGTCTAACTCACACGTAAACCTGACCCCCACAGATTTGCTCTCTCCCTCCCCTCCCCAGTCCCTCTGCTCCAGCGTTACCACTGAGAATAAAAGTTAAGGCTGTGGTTCAACCTTCTGGCTCCAGCTGTCATGTGTGTTATGCTCCAGGCATGCAAGACACAGGTGCATCTCTCTGAATCCTCATGTCTGGTCTACACTGAGGCCTAACCCTGCAGAAAGCACACACACAGCTCTCAGTGGGGAATTGCATAATTGCCTGTGACAAAATTCTTCCAGTTCTGACTGAATATGTTAATATTTATCTGTTTTTTGTTTTTTATGTCTTCATAATTAAATATATCATGTTTTCAGGATGAAGTCAATCAAATCATGGAGACCAATCTATGGCTCAGACATGTAAGTTTTTAGTGCACGACTGTTAAAATAGACCTTGAGCAAGGGCATCAAATATGGATCCAGACTGCTGTCAGATATAATTCTTTGAAGCTAGACTGACAGGATGAATTATGCATAAGTAAGCTGTTTAAATACACTGATAACTGTGATCCTATCTAAAAGGAAAAAGAATACACTTAGATTTCATATTAAATTAAATGTTTTGAACTATATAAGTTTATAATCTTGTGAATAGGAAAACTACGTTTCTGCATTAACATGAACTTCAAAGTTTAAACCTGGTTTATTGTCATTAAATTGTATGGAACAAAGGTACCTCATAATTAAAGCTAGTATGTACAAGCACTAAACCGCCTGATGCCTTTTTACCACATGGTGTCTCTGCGTTAATACACAGTGTGTTGAACTGAACCTGGTCTGAACCTGACCTGAGGGAAATGGGGCAGGGCAGGTCTCATTTCTTTATTTTTTTCCCAAGAATTTAGCAAATTCTCTTCTGTGTTAGGATATATTTCTGCTGAAGAACTGAGCTCTTATTGCTTTAGGTGTTATGATTTCTTAAAATGATCTGATTTCTTGTATTTGTATTTTTTCCACGTGTTTATGTGTGTGTTTGGAGTATGCATAAAGTACAGTAATTATGAATTCTGTATTTCCCTTGCTGCCCATCCCAATTTTACAAAACACTTTAGATACAAACAGTTTCATAATTAAGGTAATTATTTACACCACTACCTTTACCTTCATGCGTCTCACAATTATCACCGGCTGTTCTGAGGAAAGGGTCAAACCCAGTGGCCACAAGATCCATAAAACACTCCCAGTGTGTGAGATCTCTCAGCATTCTATATGTTAACATTTCACATTTGGATATGATAGCTTTTAAATGCTTTTATGAATGGTAATATGCCAATACAGAAATCCCATTTGAAATAAATCAAAAGTAGATACCAGTGACTTTTCATTTCTCCTTTACACAGGTTACCTGATGTTTTACACAGACTACTTATAGCCTTTTTGAACAGCACACTTAGGAAACTGTTTCATCTTCTCCCAGTTTCATGCCAAGTTCAACAGTAGCAAATTCAGATTAAAGACTCAATGAAAACTGATTCTGTTTAATGCCATTGTGGGATAGTTAGTTGGTGCTTCTGAGTGACATTTTTTCTGAAACATTTGTGCCAAATTATGATGCACATATCCAAATGCCATTGGAATGAATAGAGGAGCTTTTGGTGAATCTTTAACTTTTAATCTGGTGCCACCGTCAAGACAAACTTTTCATTAGACTGAAACTAACAAATTGGTATCCCTTACATCCCTTAACTTATTTTTCTCATTTCTCCAACCAATTAGAGAAATGAGGAAAGTGTGTGCAAAATTGTGCTTTTTGTGCTTTCAGCATGATGTTAACTCACAGTCAGCATGTTACTGTATGAATGGTGCTGTCTAAATGAGTTATTATTATTTCTTTATTAGATTTGGAATGACTATAAACTCAAATGGAACCCAAAAGATTTTGGAGGAGTAGAGTTTATTCGAGTGCCATCTAGCAGGATATGGAAACCAGACATCGTCTTGTACAACAAGTGAGCATAACAACATCATGCATTTCTGGTGGAGAATCTCTTTTGATCTTTGGTGTGTTTACATGAAAAGAATTTCCCACAATGTGAAGGTATTATAGTCGACATTGGTCTTCTGTGTTGCTTTTGGTTTTGAGGATTCTTCAGAAAGAATATACACACTGTTCACCTTCTGAATTTTGTCTTATAACATAATAGTCAGTTGTTTTATGTCATCAGCTTTCACCATGCTGCTGTTTTCAACACACTCCTGCTCGTCGTCTCTCTGTACAGTGCAGTTGGAGATTTCCAGGTGGATGACAAAACAAAGGCACTGCTCCGCTACAACGGTGATGTTACGTGGATTCCTCCTGCGATATTCAAGAGTTCCTGCAAGATCGATGTCACATACTTTCCCTTTGACTACCAAAACTGCACGATGAAATTTGGCTCCTGGACCTATGACAAGGCCAAGATTGACCTCGTTCTGATTGGCTCAACTATCAACCTCAAGGACTTCTGGGAGAGCGGCGAGTGGATGATAATCGATGCTCCTGGCTACAAACACGACATTAAGTACAACTGCTGCGAGGAGATCTACACAGATATCACATACTCATTGTACATCCGCCGTCTGCCTCTTTTCTACACTATCAACATGATCATCCCCTGCCTCCTTATCTCCTTTCTCACAGTGCTCGTCTTCTACCTGCCGTCTGACTGTGGTGAGAAAGTCACTTTGTGTATCTCTGTGCTGCTGTCCTTGACTGTCTTCCTCCTTGTCATAACAGAGACCATTCCTTCTACCTCTCTAGTCATTCCCTTGATAGGCGAATACCTGCTCTTCACCATGATTTTTGTCACTCTCTCCATTGTCATTACTGTTTTTGTGTTGAATGTCCACTACCGCACACCAAAGACCCACACCATGCCCTGCTGGGTACGGACTGTGTTCCTGGGACTGCTGCCTAGAGTGATGTTCATGACCAGACCAGAAAACGACCCAGAGAAAGCAAATGTAACTGGAAGTGTTCAAACGATGCATTCAAGACCCTGTGCAGTTCATTCATCGGGTACGCTGCAGAAGCATCACAAGCCGCAGGCTCTGGCCTCCAGCGTTGTGTCGAGCCTTACAAACCGCCAGCACCTCTATAACAACACAGAGCTCTCCAATCTAAATAACTTGAGCGGAGACTCGAACAAATGTGCTGGTTCTGGGTTCTTGTGCTGCGAAGGTCGTTGCAACTGTTGCTGGCAAAAGAGATCTGGCAAACTGCCTTCAGACTCTGGAGGCGGGAGTGGTGGACTGGGCAGCCTGGGGACCCTTACCGGATGCAGTGCTGTTGGGGTAGGAGGGGACAGTCAGTGCTCCAGCTCTGAGTCTCTGGATGCTGGAATAATATCCCTTTTACCACTCTCTCCTGAGGTCAGGGAGGCCATTGAAAGTGTTAAATATATAGCAGAGAACATGAGACTCCAGAATGAAGCAAAGGAGGTAAGAATATAGTCAAATTACTATTTTTAGTGGATATTTCTAAGTATTTTTTACGTCAATCAAACAATACAATGGCAATCTAACACTGAAAATGTTTCCTTGTGATTCTCTTGCAGGTTCAGGATGACTGGAAGTATGTTGCCATGGTTATTGACAGGATCTTTCTGTGGGTTTTTGTCCTGGTGTGTATCCTGGGAACAGCTGGCCTCTTCCTGCAGCCTCTGTTACTCGGGGAGGACATTTGAATATTGAAATGCAGAGTACTGAAATAAGGCTGTACCTGTCAAATAAAACTTCTGTTGCTCAGAGAAAATCGATACTGAGAATATAAAGCAAGGAGAAAAAAGTTATGGTGGTGTAATGATTTCATTCATTTTCCAAACTGCTTATTCCAATTCAGGGTTGCAGGGAAGCTGGAGCCTATTCCAGCTGGCTTTGGGTGACAGCTTGCCAGTCCATTGCAGGGCCACACAGAGAGAGATGAACAACCACTCACGCTCACACTCACTCCTACGGGCAATTTAAAGTAACCAATTAACCTATCATGCATGTGTTTGGATGGTGGGAGGAAGCCGGAGTACCTGGAGAGAACCCCACTGACCAAACCAGTCAAGGATCGAACCAGTGACCTTCTTGCTGTGAGGCCACAGTGCTAACCACTGCGCCACCATGCAGCCGGTGTAATGATTTCTTTAAACAAAAATGGTTTGTTTGTTTGTTGAAAATGTTTCAAAGACTCTTTTAAAAAGAGCAGAAAGAAGACAAAAACTGAAAGGGTTTTCTTCTTTCCAACTTGCTCTCCAACCTACCAGAGTATCAAGTGATCTGATCATTCAGATTGGAAACCTCCACCAGCATACAGTGCTAATAATAAAACCGACATTACATGGGGTATTTGTCATAATATAACTGGAGCGATTTAAGATTTACTGTGAGCCAACCTCTCAAAACTAGTCTTTGACCTTTTTTATGCATCTACTTAAGCTCCTCTGCTGTTGTTCATTTTTATACATACTAGCTGTAAAAAAAGACACAGCCATGTAGATTGTTTACATTTAATACTGGGAGTTGGGAAACGCTACAGTCTCCAAATTTCATCTTAAAAATATTTGTTTTGATGAATGTTGATGTTGATTGTCTGAAAGTCGGTGTCTATCCTGACAAGATTGTATATGCATAATTTCAAGGGTGGTCTTTTTTTAAAGGCAGAATACTTCTCCTTTTATTTTCTAATATCCAAACAGCTCATAATTTGTCTCACTTAAACAGACGTCAAGAGCTGTTTGTTATTTCTCATCCTTTATCATGGAAACTCCAGCCACTGTAGAGGTCATTTTGATTCTGATAGCTCTTTGTGTCCTAACCTTCTGACAAAGACATACCCTGTTAGTTTTAGTCATGACTAGCTATTTAAAGGGATGTGAATAACCTTTAAACATTTTTTGCTGTATCTACGTATAATACTACAAGCCTTTATTGTAAATGTCCACACTGATGGGAACCCAATGAGCATAGACTATTGACACAGTGACACCATGTGGCAATATTTGGGACTGCAAGAAGTGAACTATATTTCCGACTGCAGAAAAGTCAATCCTACTTAAAATTGATTGTCCTCAATTCAATGCTTGAGTCAGTACATAGAATACAGTTAGACTTGTTGTCAAAATCTGCATAAAGGTGTTATTATGATGGATTTATAACCCATAGTTATTGGTGGTAATTCTGTTTCGAGAAATGCCCCAAAGTGGCGGAGAAAAACTTTAAAAGGTTACATATTCTTGTTTGTACAAAGTTTCTCTTTGCACACTGACTTCAAAAAACACCATGACAGCAAAACACCAAAGGTGCCAAAAACTAACTGAAACCCAGTGCTGATATTTCTCTTTTTCTAATAGGAATTTAAGGTATACTGCTTTAAAGTATACTTAATTCATTCATTCATTTTCTTTAACAGTTATTCCATTTCAGAGTCACAGAAACTTAAGAGTTTTAAAAAGGAAAAAAATATTTTTCTGCTACTGCAGAAATTAAAAATAGGGAAACAAGTATCCCTATTTTCAGCCTGAAAATGCTGATAAAACATCTGCAACTAGTCTTGAATGGTTAAAAAAGACACATTAGTTTCTCCAGGTAACAACAGGGTAAGGCACTTGTTTTGTAAAGACAGAAAAGACACATACAGTATTCATGGATTGGATTATGTAGCACTTTTTAAGCCATCCAAAGCACTTTGCATTGAATCTATTAGTCATTCCACAGTTACACACTGGTAAGCCACATGGCAGCCGTCTGTGCCAATGGCATCTTCAACCACATCCTAACAGTAGGAAGAAAAACAGAGGCACTGAAAAACAAGCTTTTGGATGTCCTATGCATCCACCATGAGCTTGTTTGACTCACTGCATGAGGACTAAAACAAAGAATAAGGGATTAAGGACATAATTTATTTCTTCTTTTTCGTTCATGTCACTATTTTTCAAAGGCAAGATATATATTTAGTATTAAGATCGCTTTAAGGACCAACTTACATAAACAGGTAGATTGTACAGCCACAAGCTAATTCTCTACTGTAAAAAAAAAATGAAAATGCATTCAAAAACCTTGAATGACCTTCATGCATAAAAGCTGCATTATGTGTCACAATGCATGGAGATGTGGACCCAAAATACAGAGATGGGAGCCAGGGATGCAGTAAAAAGACGTTTTAATCCCACAAAAAGCTAAACTGAACCAAAGGAAAAATAACATGTAGACACAAGAACATGAAGCTAACAAAATGATTGAGTCCAGGTGTACTTCATGAACAGAAAGGCAAAACAGGAAACAAGACATGAGGGAACTAAAGGAAAACGTCAAAATAAAACAGGAAACCAAAACTGCGAAAAAACATGAAACGTCACATCATGACAGCATGTGCAAGAAAATCAGCAGCCATTGTGATTTCAGTACTAATACACATTAAACAAGGCTTTTATATTTGTGTTTCTGAGAGGGATACATTTTGAAAAACTTAAAATATCATCTGTGGGGTCTGACTGTGAGCATGCAGCCATCAAATGTTAAAAACTTGGAGCAGATGGTGAGCTCTGCAGTTACAGCCCATACTAATGGGATCCTTACAGGGAGCCACAGATAGACACTGCCTTATCATGAAATCTCAGCTGATAAGGATCCCCTGGCTAAGAAATGTAATTACAGCTATCTTAGAACCCATGTTGTTAGTGTGTTTTTACTATATTTAGTCTTATAGTTATCATGATAAGTTAGGCCAGAAGGCACTCATATGCTTATTCTTTGAATTCTTCTTTTATGACTTCTTGTTTTTATTTTTTTTTTATCTACGCTTGTACAGAAACAAATGTCTCACACCACAAAACCAGACTCCATCTACCCTATATCTTAGTATAATTACATGCGCACACACACACACATAGTTTAGAGGAACAAAGATCAACACCCATATGACTCTCATATGCATACGCCTACTTTGTATAACTGTTGTGTATAAATAAACTGGTCTGGGGATGCGCTCGTTTGTAGCTTGACTCTGATGTGCCACGTTGGATAAGAGGCCACCCTTGCTTGCAAGAACATAGAAACCGACTCTGAGTCTTTGTGAACTTCTCTCTGTCACATGTAGCTGGTCTAAGGGAAATCTTCCACACAGAAACTCTAAAATGTATTAAATAAATGAGGTTCGGAAGGAATCAGAGACACTTCTCAGAAAGGTTTTCTCAGCTATGAGTTTGCAAGAATTTGAAAAGGAAAATATGATATAAGCCTGGTAGGTTGTTTCCACCCATATTGTGAAGAGTTTATTTGTCCATACCTCCTTCCAGATCTCTCCCAAAATTTTATGGAATCTAAATTAGACCAAACCCCACTCTCAGAAAAAAAAAAAAATCACAAAATTCTGCACAGTAGTTTTTGCATCAAGTTGCTAACAGAAAGACAAACGCATGCAAAAACTAAATTTCCTTGGTGGAGGTAAAAAGCCAGTGCAGAAGGTGTAGCATTAAAAGGTGAAAGAGCATCTGTTTTCAAAGTTACTTTCTTGCGGATATCTTTTTTTAATCAATGGTGTTTAACAAGAGAGCAGAGTTATTGAACAAAACCACCAGAGGAAGCAGGTATGAGGTTTGTTTTTTTTTGTCGACAATAACTTAACAGGAACTTTTTCAAGTTATCGTCAGGCTCAGTGAGGAGACTCTGTAAGGGTGCCGTGTTAGTTGGTCATAATGAATATAATCACTGCTCTTTTCTGTGAGTAAACTGACAACTTCTTTTATATGTTTTTTATTTGTTTGTTTTATTGTATTTTTATTATTATTTTTATTATTATTATTTAAAATGACTGAAGTTGAATTAATTTCTCACTGTTGTATTCAAGGTGTTTTGGTAAAACAGGTCATAAGCGAGACTACAGGTGAGTGAGACCTTATTCATTCAAAGGAAAGTGTTTACTGTACATTTTGATCATCTCATATTGGAGTTTTTATTTATGTTAAGCAGATATTTATCCTGCAAACATCATGACCATGACCCAGCAGAAGACTATAAGAGAGAAAGGCGACCTTTATCTAACCTGCAGCACATTTGGGATACGGAAACAATCAATTGGCTTTGTTTATCTATGTAAAAATGGTGTTGGATTCAAGAAGATAATGCAAAAGCCAAATAAGAATGATACCATCTTTCAAACACCCAGAGTTGGTCTTCATGACAGTGGAAACTACAGCTGTGTTTATTCTACTAAAAATTACACACTTTCTGCAGTCACCAAGCAAGGAAATAACATCATTCAGATTCTGGTTATAGGTAACTATAGTCTTTTATGACAAATTTAGTGTGGGTGTTATTTCTTCCTGCTCATTTTATTTCCCTTCCATGCAGCCAATTTTCTACCAGCAGACATTTCAGTGCTTGGGCAGTCAGCTGTATATGAGGGAGACCATGTGGAATTCAAATGTACGCTTTCTAGCACCTTGCACACGCTCAATGAATGTCAGTTCATCCAATCTTATCTGTGGAAAAATGAGACCATCAGCCAAATGCAAGCGTTTGATGTTGCTCGGATGGAAGCCTCTTTCGCCATAGAAGGTGCAGTCATGAGGGATTCGGGTCATTACAGCTGCACCGTGCTGCCATCCGAGTGCATCCAAGTGCACCAGAAGGAACTGTACGGAAAAAATGTACTGTTTCTTGAGGTCAAAGGTAGTGATATATTTATTATTAACATAATATTTTTAAGCATAGTTAAATCTATATTAATATTATTCACATTGTTTTTTTTTCCTTTCTTTTATTAATTTTCTGTAGCCTCAGTTCCCTTAATGATTTTCCCTTTTGGATTGATGCTGCTCCTGATTCTGGTTCTGTGGTGGATCACACACAAAAGAGGTCAGATCTTATGTTCCACTAATGTTATTTTCAAGCAGTATAAACATCTTTACAGTGATGTATAACTGTGGCAAATTGGATTTCATTGTTTTTTTTCCCTGCTTATTGACATGTCAAACAGCTTTGTGTGGTCTATGGTGAGTTCTGGTTTAATTTCACTCATGTTTCCTATGTCTTAAGACTACTTAAAAGTAAGACATGCCAGTAAAATGATAAGAGTTTACTTATTTCCTGAATTGTGATTTCTGACAGTGGATTGAATCAACATGCCCGTGCAGACATGTTGGAGCAGACACCGGAAGTGGAGGTGGAAGCACAAGATGGTGTGTGTATACACATTTATAGAAGAATCAGAGTAAAGACAAACCCTCAGAGAAGGACAATCCCATTGTCCTACTTTACTTCAAATATAAAACGCACAAAATATGAGTCTTTAGTCAAAAGTTTAAAAAAGTATTACTTTCTTAAAATAACAGATAGATAGATAGATAGATAGATAGATAGATAGATAGATAGGAAGGATTTCTTGAGTCTGTCTGCTTAATGTATAATCTCTCAGAGTTGTTTAAGCTGATTAAGACTTTCTTAGAACATGTGTACAGTAGATAGAATTAACCGCCAATTATCACAAAGTAAAGTAAACTTTCTTTTGTCCCTGATTCTCTTCTTTGACCATCACATTTATCAGAAGAAGAAGGGGAACAAGAGTCTTTCAGCATGGATGAGGATGTACAGTAAGAATATGCCAATTTCAAAACGTAACGTACAAAATATGCCACTCATCAAGGTGTACAGACCCCCGTTACATCGGAATAATGGAAATTTTTTAAAATCTGTCTTTTTAAAAAATATTTTGCTAATTTGATCAAATTCATCACTTGCACTAACTGTAACACACACTGTTAATATCTTCAGCTTGTTGAAATTTCCCATCAGGTTCTTGCATAATGAGGCTGCTGATGGCTGCACAAGCGCTGACGACTGTGAGGGGATTTACAGCATCGCAGGTAGGAAAAAACTTCCAGCTTTGGGCTACTTTGTGCCCCTATAAAGTCACCAATGTTATGGGATTTTAAAGTGATATGATTTTGATTTCCAACATGCAGACGAAGATGATGATGATAATTATGAGGACATTGATCACATCTACCAACAGGAACGCTGTGAGTATCAAAAGAGCTGAAAATTGCTAACTATTGTTCGGATGTGGTACTGAAATGAATCACAGTTGGCTGCGTGAGAAGTTAGGCCATTATTTATTATTAACAGAAGTGGAGGAGTTTTACAAGTAAACTCACTTACAAAAAAAAGTCCATTACTAAACATAGAAGCTGAAATCTATACCAAACCCTTGAAGGTTTGTTGATTTAAAGTCGTTCCTATTAACAGTATTATTGAGTAGTATAAATATGAATAGTTTTGATACCTAAGTGGAAAACCACACTTACAGCAAAGAAAATGTGTGGTGTTTTGCTGTATACTTTCTGACAGCGCTAAATATGTCTTGTGAGAAAGGTGACAGAGAAGCAGCTAAAAGGAAATAACTGTTCTGAAAATACAACTGTGACCTTTTAACCACAGATAGTCCACCTCCAGGACCGAGTGGAGAACATTTGGTGTATGCCAGGACTGTCAAACATAAAAAACATCCCATGCAGAGGTGCAAAGGGTTAAGTGTATTAACAAGAACCCTTGACCATGCTACACATAAGTTACATAGCTTTGTAGAAAAGGGGGTTAATTAGATAAATATGTCTCATGTGCATATTTGCTTTATGATTGAATTGTAATGGATTTTTCAGATGAACATATATTGATCTTTCATTTCTGCTGCAGCTCCCCTGCGGGAAAACAACCAGGAAGTTGGGGGTGAAGACTGGAGTTACTCTGTAATCAAAACCAATGGACACCAGAATGTGCTGTAGTGCCTCAGGGCCTTTTTTTTTTTACCAAACGAACTACTTTTATTTTTCCTTCTACAAATGAATTAGACCTAAATATCAAAGCAACCTCTGCATTAAACTAAACTTTTTGTTTCATTACATGATATGAATTAATAAACTAAATAATAAAATGTAACTCATAAGAAATAACAGCCCATCTCATTCTTGTCCAGCTTGGGGAAAAATCTGACATATCCAATTATCATCTTACATGGGAAGAAAAGAGGATAACAATCTTGTTATGCTTCCCAGATTTGATTTACAGTCAAGTTCAACATCCCCTGCCGTAATGATGGAGGACGTGTGGTCCGCGGGGGAGAGGGGATCCCTGTAAATGGCTGTGTTTTATCTTATTTAATGAACTGATGTTATTAAAGATGACTTTCTGTTACATTTAGAGTAACTGCTGAAATTTAACTTGTCCAAAGAGAGAGCCATGGCTTCTACTTATTTTTTATTTGTTTGGTTGTTTCTTTTTTTCTTTTAAGGCATTTTGCAAAACATACCAGCCTGAAAAACATAGTAATTGCAAAAATAATCACAGCAAAAGTGGCCATGAAAAACAGCATTACATCTACAGAGTAATACGAATACCAGGACATTCTGTATGACTGAGCTTTAAGGTGAGCTGCACCTTTGTGTCTCATGACAAATTCTATCCAGAAGAGGGCGTTGTCCATCGGCTTTATTGGCTGATCTCTGTGCAGCCTGGAGAGTCTCTGCATGTTCATCCTGTAGGACGGCTCATTCAGAACTTCTTTTATGGCCTTCAGGAAGTTGTCATCTTTGTCCACTTTAGCAAGTGTAATAATCTTACCAGCTCCTCTCTCCTGCAGACGGAGCAGGTTGTCATATTGGTCAAAAAACAGCGGCAGACCCACAACTGGGACTCCATGATACATGGCCTCTTGGACTCCATTTGTTCCTCCATGAGCCACAAACAGTTTTATCTTTGGATGTCCTAAAAGGTCATTTTGTGGCATCCAGTCAACCAGTAAAGTGTTGTTGCCCAGAGTGGTGGGTCTTTTACCTTTATACCTCCAGATGACTTTCTGTGGTAACTCAGCAAAAGCTGCAGCGATCTTGTTTGTCATGTCATCAGGAATCTCATTGACAAAAGTCCCCAGAGACATGATGATGAATCCATGATCTCCAGAACTTTGCACAAACTCCTCCAAATATGTGGGAAGTGGTTTGGAGGGTTTACTCTGAAAACCTCCAATGTAGATCACATTTGGCATGGTGGGACGAGGGAACTCAAACACAAAGTCCACTCTCATGAGCCACAGGTCTGCTCCTTGTAATAAGTCATTGTATTTGACATCTGGACCGAAATATTTATCACAGACAGCCTGATACTGGGGCTGGACTAAAAATCTGTCCTGGGCTTCCCAGATGGCAAAGAAAAGAAGATTTTTTACTCTCTGCATGAACGTCATTTTGTCTGTAAGTCCTGAACCTGTCATTGGAACATAAGACAAAGGAGAAGGTGCAATGCCTAAGTGCCCCTCACCACTTGTAGTCCATCGCACATTATAGACAAGAGGTAGCTTAAGAGCATGGGCCAACAATATCCCT
Organism: Telmatherina bonti; assembly: GCF_933228915.1. Taxonomy (NCBI): domain Eukaryota; kingdom Metazoa; phylum Chordata; class Actinopteri; order Atheriniformes; family Telmatherinidae; genus Telmatherina; species Telmatherina bonti. Next base: position 16,658,879 of record NC_136619.1, on the reverse strand, counting down.
GCCCCCCATGCTGGGTCAGTTAGGACCAGGTCATATTTCTTTGCCTTTAAGCTACTCATCAACTTTTCATCCTCAAACATGGTAGTGGCCATGTTGCACATCATTCCATGGACGTCAAACATTGCTTTGAACATTTCCATCTGCAAACTCATGAAGCTCATCAGCAGGCTTTTGCCCCTCTCTATGGCAATTATTTTTCTCAGGATGGGGTTGATGAAATCATGATTGAAAGCCGTAGTAACGGGAATAGTGATAGCCTTGTAGTGCAGAGAGTCGTCCTTGATGTACCAGCTTTTATCCGTTCGTATCACATCAACAGAGTGTCCCTGCGAATGAAGAGCCTTGATCATGATGTCCATGTTCACCCAGTGGCTTCCCTCTAAGGGAATGACTAAAATCCGGCCTCCGTGACACACTCTCCATGACAAGAACACTACAGTCAATAAGAGAAGAAATGCTGATGTATTTCCACTGGAGGTCATTTCTGTCCTTGAAAGAAAAAAAGATAATAATCACCCACAGAAAGGAAAAACTTATCATCGCGTTGCTATAGTAATTTTCTTTTTACACTTAGGACTTTCTGTTACAAATATAAATTAAGAATTATTCAACTGGGTTTTGAAATACCTGCTTTGTCTCAAGTAACTCCAGGCTTGCACGGTTGCGGTCCTCAGATGGTCCTCAGTGTGAAATATTCGAGCTGCACTAGTGAATATGTAACTACAAATTCTGAAAAAGCTTGCGCAAACAGATTATAGATTTGCTTTTCTATTTGGTTTCTTTTTTTTTTTCCAGGAATGGTGAAAGTGGCCTCTTTGTTTAAACTGTTGCTTAGGCTTGTGTTAATTCCATTTGAGATTAACACATATCTGTTAGTGATTAATACTCACAGTGTGGTGCAATGTTACAAGCAGAAATTGCTGTAAACTTTTAGTTTGATTTACTCTTTTTCTGTCTGCTTATTGATTTTAGGGTCTTCCAAAGTAAATATTTGGCAGCCTATATGGCCTTTCAGAGTAATCCTACAAGGTCTTTTAGTTTCACTAATAACCTTCGTCCATAATTTTTATGACATGTTTAAAGTCTATACTGTAGGACATTAACCTTTTAGGCCTGATTTGACCCCGCAAAGGCTGAAAAATATTATAGAATTAATCACCAAGTTTCATAAAAAGTAAATAAAAAAATGAAAAAACAGGACAGTGGTGATATGGTGGTGGAATTACTTTTTAGCATTCTGTTTTCCTTGTTGTTGGGTAAAAACTAGTGAGGATAGAAACGTTAAATTTCTTCTCTGTTACTTGGCCATAACAGACAAAAAGGTTTGTGGAAATATAGTCTGAGGTCCCCGGATGTCCCTTGATACCAAGAACAAGCAGAACAACAGAGGGTTAACAGCTCAAACTCCTCTTCATCCCTATCATTCTACAGTTGTATTGTTGAGCAAAACACTTTGCCTCCAGTGTCAGCAACATCGGTAAGATCCTGTGTAGGACTTATTTAGATCCGCTACCATGTCCCTGTCAGTCTGCCTCGGGGCAGCTGGCAGCTCTTCAGGTTTTTCTAAAACACAAATGATGTCTTTTAGATATATATGTATATATATATATATATATATATATATATATATATATATATATATATATATATATATATATATATATATATATATATATATATATATATATATATATATATTTGTTTAAATCTGGTGATTACATGCAACTCACCACCAGTTTTTGAATTTAATTGATTTCAGCTTAATCTGTACAGCACCAAATCACAACACAGATTTTTTGAGACACTTTTATGAACATAATCCAATTTATTAGAATGCCTCATAGTCAAGTTATAACCCACTTAAAATAAATCCATGATATAATTTACATTAGTCCAATGTAAGATAACTGTGCTCATACAAGCCAATTCATAAAAATAATTGCACAGATAAGGAAACTAATTTCATTGAATTTTCTCTTCGATTCAATCCCCTATCTTTTGTAGTATGAAATGAGTGGGAAGTGATATAGGAAGGGAAAAACTCCCATTTAACAGAAGGTAAAACCTTCAGCAGAAACAGGATATGGATGGCTGGCTGTCTGCTTTGACTGGTTGGGGACGGAGACGACAGGACAAAAGGGACAGCATTCTATTGATCTTTGGTTTTTGGGTTCTTTCCATTGGCAACTTCAGTCGGGCTAATTCATACTAACACAGGTGGTTATAAATTAATATTAGTTCAAGAGACCATAGCCAATGATAAGTCTTCCTTTCAGAAATATCTGTTTTCAGCCATGACTGGCTCTTGCTAATTTTGAACTAATTAAAACCCTGTCTGGCAAACCAATCCATAAATATTAAAGTTGGTGGTATTCAAGAAAGCATCTTATTAGAAAGACTCAAAGGTTTTTGAGGCATTTCAGAAACAATCTTCATATTCACTGTATTACAAATAATGGTTTACATTCCTTCAATTTGCACGTCTGTACCTGAGTTTCCTTTTAGCATCAGATTCTAGCATAGAAGGAATACCTCTGATTTCCACAGTAAATTCAGCTCAATAGAGCTTGTAACGGCTTGATGTGTTTTTTTTTTAGGTGTAATGTAAAAATGTGGCCACACAGAGGCAGTGCATGTTCAGTCAAAGCTGGAAGGACTGGCATACTCTTCACAGGGTGGAGCGAACAAATCCCTTTTTCCCCAGATTACATTTAGTGCTATGCATGAAGCTTCAGTATTAACAAGAAGAGAATTTTATGGAGAGCAGTTTAAAGGCCTGTTTTACACTCTTTTAAGAGGACTGAGTTTCTGTTCCAAGCCAAGCCAAATATCCTGGAGCACGTCAATACTCAGCTATTACCATGGATCTTCTCACAGTCCTTTCGAAGAATGCAGCATGTGTCCTCAGGGTGTAGAGGAGTGTCGAGAATTTCAAGTCTCAACAAGAAAGTCTGTCAGGAGTTTGAACAGGCACTCCTGGCACGCTTTTGTACATATAAGATTTAATGAATATTTAATGAATATTTCACACACACATCATCTTTTATAGGTTTTTCTTTTTTTTTTCAGTACATCTATCAAGATTTTTAGACCTTCCCTGGCAAGCCAGGACTGGAATTAAAATGATGCTCTACACTGATCATCCTCCCAGAGATAGTTCTGTAGATAATGCATGTGCACAACATGAGAAAACTGAGATTAACATAATAAGGCAAATCTAAGCACATTGAGTGTCTGTTTTTCCTGCTCAAATCAAACAAAATACTGTTCCATAAATAATCATACTGTAAATCTCTACTGCATAGTGCCAGTAAGAACACACACCAAGTTAATGTGTTTTGTTATTCTGCTATTTATTTGGTTGGAATAGTGAAAGAATGATCTTTTTTAAATCATCTAAATGTTGACAAATACAGAATTTGGATTATTTCAGCCCACTCAATATTCTGGTATAAACTGCACTGTATTTGCTAAACTTACTGTACAAACAGCCCTGTGAAAAAATTTGAATTATACTGTTGTTGTTTTCTATGAGATTTGCCCCATGATTTTGTGTTTTTATCACAACTAACATTTATTTGTTCAACCTTTGAGCAGCTCCTCTTTTTACACATTATGTTTTGGAAGAAAGTTGTGTATTAAGAGCACTGTTATAAATACATAGTATTTTGCATGCACATTGTCCACTTTAAACATTCATTAATTTGTCGCATTTCCAGCAGAGATTAATTTATATAGTCTGTGTGGGATCAGTTTGAGACACGATGTGTGCATCTCCACCCAGCGAACAAGATCCTCCACAGTTGCAGCTCACAGATCAAGTGTGGATACCTAGAGTAAGACTGAATAGTATTCCCAGAAACACGAAGAGCTGTTAATGTGCTGTCCTTCCTTTTGTGGTCAAATGGTTTTTCAGAGAGTACTTCCAACATGGATAGGGACAATGATGCTGGCCCATTTGTAAATAACCGGAATAAAGAGGATAGCAGAGCCAAAGACTGACACCAGGAGGAAGGCCCACAAAAACATTCGATCCAGAACCTGGGCTACAAACTTCCAGTCCTGAACCACCTGTAGCAAAGAAGAAACACTGGTCAAATATTGAATAAAATAATTAACTTTATCCTATTTGATCATCATTTTATTTGAACTGTTTTGTTTAAATATTGTTTTGTTTTGTGTTCAATATCACAGAAAATGGTCAAACTCACCTCTCTGGTTTGATTTTCTTTCACCACATGCATGGTAATATAACGGATAGAGTCCAACGCTGCTTGGAATCTCTGCCGTGTATAATGGGGATGGTTAAGCTCAGATGCTGAGTTCTTCATTGATCCTGGCCCTACAACTCCGCCCACCCCAGCAGGGGCATAACGGTCCGCATGGCTGCGCATGCACAGCAGTTTAGGCAGACGATGCAGGAAAATCCTCCTCACCCAAGGTGCCATGCCATGATGTGTAGATGAAGAGCGATGGTGGATGTTGATGGCAAACACAGTGATGATGATGGAGAGTGTGACAAAGATCATGGTGAAAACCAGGTACTCTCCAATAAGAGGGATTGCCTTTGAGGAAGAGGGGATGATCTCTTCAATGACCAATAAGAAGACGGTGAGTGACACTAGTACCGAGGTGCAGAGACAGATCTTCTCACCTCCATTCGAGGGAAGATAGAAGACAAGAATGGTGAGGAAGGACAGTCCAATGCAAGGGATGATGAGGAACAGGGTGTAGAAAAGAGGCAACCTGCGGATAATGAAGAAGTAGGTGATGGTGGGATAGGTGCTGCTACCATCAGTCCTCAGACCACGGCTGCCTGTGGCCATAACAATTTCCCATTCTCCATTGTCAAAATAGTCCTGCTTGTCAACATGGAAATCCTCCAAAATGATGTCCACCTGTTTCAATGTGGGCATAAATTCTCATGTCAGCCACCAGTCTGATGATAATGTGTGCACATTTCACATAGGATATGATTAGCTGTTTTTATTTGATGTGCCATATTATTGTTGGATTTTGTTTTGGTTTGTTTTTGTTTTTTCTTTAACCTATGTAGAATTTTGGTTGTTGTAAGCATGACATGGCAAAAAACAAAATCGAACTTGGAAAATAAAAACTGACCTGGGAGCCATCATAGGTCCAAGATCCAAACTTCATTGAACAGTTCTGAAGATCAAAAGGGAAGAAGGTGACGTCTATGGTGCAGGCAGACTTGTAATTTGCAGGTGGAGTCCAAGATATGGTTCCGTCATATTTAACAACAGCCTTAGTGACGGTTCCCTCAAATCTTCCGTCTGAACTGTTGGGAGAAATTTACCAAAGTTTCAGCAGAAAGCTAAAATTTTCCTTAAATATTCTTAAGAAAACTGTATCTTTAATGTCTCCTCTGATACACAAAGTCCCACACAAGATAGCTACTTTAGACCCTAACAAAATTCTAGATGTGGCCCTGCATCCTTTAAGAACAAGAACACAGAGGCCAACAAGATTACATGGTCATAAGAATACATGAGCCACAAGATAACCTCCTGTACCTAAATATTTATTATACGTGATGAAGGCCTCAAAGTCAGAGCAGGTTCATGATCTTTTACGACAGCATATCACATGATAGAAAATTTTAATGAGATCTGGCTGTGTGTGCTGTTTCTTACACACACATGCACCAACAGTGTCCTGGACCAACTTTTTAGGTTCCATAAATCCTTTCACCCAATAGTAAAAAGAAATTCCTTAAAGCAGGGGTAGGCAACTCTGGTTCTCAAGGGTCGCAGAACAATAAGTGTTATGAGTTTCCCTGCTGCAACACACCTTACACTCATCAGACCCAATTAGCAGGCTTAGCGCTGCACAAGTCTGCTATTTAGCCATTGATCATGTACAAGTGGTTCATAGCTTGATGATACCTTCTATCAATTTGTCACTCGTCACTTTCCACTAAAATTGAAGTCTAACATTGTTTGCCAGCAGCGCCCATTGGACTGATCGTTTTGGTGTGGTTGTGTAATATTTATCAATAATCTGTTCTGAATCTTACATTTTTCATGCAAAATACTTTTATTGTATACAAAATTACACATACTTATCATACAGTACAACATCAGGGATCCAGATTCTGTCCGATGGGATGCGAATGGTTGTGATACCCAGATAGTCTTCAGGGTTCCATCTGAGTTTCATATCAATCCACTCCTACATGAAATAAGAAAAATTGAATTAAATGCAAAAAAATACTAGATTTTGTTTTACAAATAAAATGGATTTAGATGAAATGTTTTAAATTGTGCAAAGTAAAACTTTCTTGGTATGATATGAAGGCAATTATATATCTGTCCAACTACACAAACTAAATGTAAAAGGCTGCCCAAAATCATAACCCTGGATCATCCCCCATATAAAACAGTGCCTTGTAGAGAAACATCAAGACTTTAAAAGAAGGGACTGGGTTAGCCTGATGTGGCAAACTGGGACATTAGAAATGAGATACAAAGGTTACGATATGAAAACAAACTTGAATCTGAGTTTGCCAACATGAACACCAAAGAGGCATTTCAAAGAATCAAAATTCTCATTGGTTGTAAAAAAAAAAAAAAAATACAAAAAAACAAAAAACGATCACAAATAGTGAGTAATCACTGTATTCGCCCACTATATTCCCCCCAGGACCATCTACTTTCAATACTGAAAGGACACAGCTATCCTGGCTTTTCTCACAGATAACAATTCTCTTCAGTAATACCACAACACCATCAGACCCTTCACCCACCGGTGTGATAGCAACCACCTTAACCTCAATGCCACCAAAACAAAGGAACTGACAATCCGCCCTTCCACTTGACAACAACCTATTATTATCAAAACCAAATAGTTTAAAGCCGTTGACAGTTTCAAATACCTCAGAGTATCACTGGACAATAAACTCACCTTTGGTCAGCTCATTGCAGACATCCAGAAACAGTCACCAGAGACAGCCATCTGTAATATCAGAGGACTCTGTGTTGTTCCAAAGCGTCATCCAATCCATCCTTCTTTACTGCTCCACATGCTTTTATAACATGCTCCCAGTTAAAAACCAGACACACAGGTGTATAACCAGCACTACTGCAAATATCATTGGTCTGCCCACATCTAACCTCACTTAACTCAACAACAAGGCCACACACAAACTGCAACCTCAATACCACAGGACTCCAGACATCCACGACAGAAATATCTCATCCCACTACCCTCAGGGTGTAGATATAGGACATTGTAGTGCAGGAAGGCTCGTTTTTGAAAAAGCCTGATGCCTGCAGTTATAGCTGCCCTAAACAACAGGCCCCTGCTGAGTTGTCATGTTTTGTCTTGCAGCACCATTACCTGTAATACAATGTGTTCTGTGCAGTGCCATGTTATAATGTGTTGTGTTCTGTATAGTACTGGTATATACTGTTATATACAGTCTTATATATATATATATATATATATATATATATATATATATATATATATATATATATATATATATATATATATATATATATATATAGAGAGAGAGAGAGAGAGAGAGAGAGAGAGAGAGAGAGAGAGAGAGAGAGAGAGAGGCACACATACGCTGTTTGCAGCTAAATTATGAAAGAACAGATGATAAACATAATTCTTTCTAATAATTAAATGATTATAGCAGAAAGTGAAGGTAATAAGATATGTTTATCAAAAATAACACCTTCCTGGGTTTGCCCATAGCATCTGTGATTGGTAGACATGACTGATAAGGCCACTGCCTTTCCATTACCTTTTTTCCAAAATGTAATTAATCAGTGTGAATGTTGGTAACTGACCTGAATGGCAGGGCCTGATATGTGGTAATAATTCATAGGATGCATGACAGACAAGACATCCAAGACCATGAATAAGGCTGACAGGAGTAGGAAGCAAGAGGCGGGGGCACGTGGAAGCAGGTGTGTGGGCACTGGGCCGAATCAGCTCATATGGATGAGAGCTGTCAGCGAAATGCCACCAGAGTAGATTAACAGGCAGTCCAGCAGGGCAGGCTGCCTGTCTCTTTATGTCATGCAGGCCAGAAGCTCTTGTATCGTACCTCTACAATCATGAAGTAACAGCCATACAAGTTTATCTGCAAGTTGAAATGTTTATATGAATAATCGTATAAGCGTAGCTGCACTTGCCTGTTTCATCCAAACATTTGTTGTCATCAGCTGCTTTTTCTCATCCTAAAATGGTAAAACAACAAGTTAATGATACAAAAGGAATTTCAAATTAGCTAAGCCATTTGACAGTATTTAATCCCAACTAATTTATATTTTTTACATTGTAAATTATTTACTGAAGGACCATTATCAATGATAAAACCTCCTTCACTCTCACCACGTCAACTAGCTGGGAGATAGCCAGCCCAAACTTTACACAGATTGTCTGGTTTAGGTATTCCACTGGACGAACCCATTTCTGGTAGTTTCCAAAGAGATATTTGAACAGCTTGTCCTCTGCTTTTGCATAAGATGACAGTTTTGGGACTCCTGAAAGGTGAAAAGATTGAAAATGAATAAATATGATACATTCATTCAATAAGTAGTACTTTGAAGTGTTTTTGTCCCTCTGTTTCTGGTGTTGGTTTAAACAGTAACCAATTTTTCAATCGGACTTTAACACTGGTTTGAAGACACAAAGAAAGACACAAACACAGGCTGAAAATGCAATGCATCAAAGGAGTGGTGAAGATTTAGAGACATGAGTGGGAGAAACTGTGCAAATAAAAGTCCTGGCTGGTACAAGTGCATATTTTGATCATTTGAACTTGCAACTTGTTTGTGTATAGCATTCAGAAGCATTCATAAGAACCAGTAAGTAACTCATTTATTTGCTACTCTGAATTGATACATGTGAGTTGGTTTGCTCACTTCCTCTTTATGCATCGGTCAAACATTATCATTGCATACCATGCATAAGTCATGCAGGGACACTTGTTTCAAGGTGCTTGCTTTTCACTCATAAGCCACTGCATATGGATTATTTTGACACTATCTCTATAATAGTAACTGGAGCAGCATTCAGACAAAACCGTCCTTTGTGAAGGTCAGTGTACTATCTTGAAGTTTTATGGCATAAGATGCAGAGCAACACCAGCAAATATGTTCTTTCTCCTTCATTTCATGAATTCAGGGTTTTGTAATGTTGCACTAAAAACCTGCATTTAGTATTGAGGCTAATCAAACTAAGCAGTGCACGGGGACAATAGAATGGCTGTGTTCAAAGAGTTACATGTGAAAATGTAAATTGTGCATGGCTATAGACACAGAAAGTACTCAATGTTTGCCCCCATATTTTGCACAGATGATTCCTAAAAATACATGAAGCGTAAAACTATTGGATGGTATCAACACATTTAGTTCTAATTATTCAGAAGCATGTCATGTAGTCTGACATGACTGCACATTACCGGCATGTATATATGTATAACTGAATATGCATCTCAAAACTGAGACAGTTGCTTTAAAATCCTCCCATTTCTTACATTAGATAAACTGTTGGTGCAGAACCACCAATGCAGTGTTGAAGATATTGATTATATTAAATGCATTTTCAAGATCTGCACAATATTTTCTACAGTTTTGCGCAGTTCATTATATATAAACACAAAACAGTGTTTATGTACAGTGAATGTTGGTGGAAATGTACCTCAGTAACAACCTCCAATTCATGTGGCATTCTCTCTCTCTCTCTCTCTCTCTCTCTCTCTCTCTCTCAGTGGATCAATAAAGACAGAGCAGCAACACCTTCAAACAACGACTGTGTGATCAGCACATTTATCATTGCTTTATCTTCTACACTGTAATCAGCATCCTGCTTGACTGGAAAGACAGCGAGGCAGTCTGCTATAGTCTAATCTGTAGAAATAATACTGACACATGATGATTTATAAAATGAATATTAATATCAACTTTTTCACACGAGGGTGCTGTTTGGCAGGTGCAATGGGAAGCCTTGTAAATAGAAGAGTGTTAACCCTTTCATGCAAAGTGGTTACTAGTGGACACCTATTTACAAGCTCTTGTCATGCATATTCATGAATAAGGATGGTATATTTGTAAATGAACCACTTTAGTGGATGTTAGTGAGTCATCCAATACATTTCCACTCACTGGAGAATAAATAAATATATGATATAATTGAACATAAATGCATATAAAGTAATTACACAAGTTTGCTTTTGTAATAAATAGGAAAAGAAAATGTTACAGCTATATTTCTTTAAATTTCTACATCATATGATTATGATTAGGTATTATTGTATAAATGTTTCATAGAATACATTAAAATAAATTCAAAATATCACTAATAAACAAAGACTATCAATGCTTATCCCTGCAGAAGTAAAATATTGTATTAAAAATGTGGCTTTTTGTTAATAATGCATGCATGAAAGGGCTAGTGTGAAATGGATGTGGAATACAAAATTTACATGACTGGTGTGCTCATTCAGATGCTGAGAATAGATCAACAGTGATGCTTTACTACAAGCAGGTGTAATGTAAATCATCAGTAAGTAACCAAGGTTCTTCAGAGCTGGCAGTGAGTCCAGCATGTGTTACTATGGTGATTTAAAGGTTCAAATATCACTGAGGTCTTGTAAATGAATGTTAGTCGCTGATCTTACATACATCCATCTTCCCTTTTGGTAGAGGGATAAATTACATTAAAAAAATTATAGGTTATATTATGCTGGAGTGAAACGCAGCAGCAGTAGCCCAAAGGTGGCACTGATTCACGAGTATCAACCCAACAGCTCATTATCTCCAGCAACAGGTGAAAAGAAAAAGGATTCTTTAACACATTAAATAATTGTTTTATTTTCTTAATGCAAGAAATTTTAGAAATATTACATTCTGCATGTGTTTATCATGGGGTTAAATGGATTCGAAAATAAAACAGGAGAAAATAAGTGTTGCCGCACTTGGGGGCTGACATAGACTGTGATCTTGTGCATACATTTTAAACTATTCAAACTATTCAAAATAATTTAATTAATAATTATATATTGAATACACTATTTTACATCATTTTAACATTTTACATTACATTACATTTTAAAATAATTTTACATCATTAATGTATTACTTTTTGTCAAATGTCCTTTTTGTTCAAACGCTACATGATCTGATGTAATCACCTAAAAACTAGTTGGCAACTTTTGGGGATTTCATTGGATACAACAACTGTCTTACAATTAGGTAATCAACCAAGGTAAAGTAAGATAAAAATTATAGAAAAAAAGAAAGAAAGTAAGAGAAAGAAAGAAAGACAGAAAAAAATAAAGAATGAATGTAAGACAATGGTTTCTAGTTTTTAATTTGAATTATAAACTCTCTTTAGCAGCCCCTCGACAATCTGAATTTCCAGAACTTTTTTTAAAAATTTAGTCTGTTTATCTTTGACTTTTGCATTTTCGACATTAAACCTACTACATATCTCTTAAGTTGCTTCATTGGGCATTCTTTCTTTGCAAAGCACTCACGTAGCGAGTGGCACAGGTGGCTCCAGCTCAGCAAAGGCAGCAGCAGCAGTATGAGAGAGGTAGACGCCCCTCCTGCTCTCAGCGTCATATCAGAGCTGGCACCACATACACACAGCTGGTCCTTTGGGCATCTCAGGGCTGTAAAATATCAAAAACTATGATTGTTTCAATACGAAGCCTTTTTGTACCCTGATAAAACACCTGAGCTATTAGGGTATTATCTTTAACAATGCCTTGTGTGTCAAGCTTTAGTTCCCCAGGTAGTCACTTCTGCATCATATTGACCTAAAAGCATCCAGCACTGATAAGATGATACACAGAACAACACCCTGCTAGGAATGCCCTCTACCTTCACCTTGCTAACAACACCCTCTCAATGGTAATATTTTGCCTATGTTCCACATAAGGGGATCCTCGCTGTACACCTACCTGTTATGGCTCTCCACCATTAACACAGAATCCAGCTTGACAATGACTGTGGCGGTGGTGGGAGTCTTGACAACAGCGACAGAGCAGCTCTAGCGCTCCTCCATTCCGTCTAGGTTCTTTTTCTCCCTCTCACAGATGCTGCTGCACTCCCTGCTGCTTCCAATTGTGCACAGGCAATGCATCCTCATCTCCACCTCCTCCTCCCCCTACAGTCCACCTAAAGTAGCAAGCTGCATCCCTGTCCTTCTCATTGCACCCCTCCCTCCCCCTTTTCACGCCTGTTTGCAGATGATTACCTTCATCCACATCCGATGCTACTCACTGCAAAATACAACAAGTAGCATAAGAGCATGCTCATGCAACATTTTCAGTTGTGCTTGTTCTCTGCATTGAGTAATTAAGATTACATACATTTTCATGTTGGGATATTTTCCAGCTCACTCACACACACGTCCAGCTATACACCAGCTTTTATCTCAAGGTTGCTTCTCACCATCTAACATTTAGCACTTTGATATTTTTTTCCAACATGTCTTTGCAAAAGCACTTCCATGCATTATTAAACTGTATGAGGCAAAAATCTCATTTTCTTTTGTTCAGCTATGCCCCGTCACACTCCACGGAGTTTCTATTTAGAAAAGTCTGTGACTAAAATAAGATTTGACTTGAATGAAATACACACAATCTCAGTTGGTGTAATAAAAATATAAGCACAATCTAACCACAATGTGGGGGATACAATTATGGAGAGTTATACATCAAATGCTAACAAAACTCAAGTTTAAATTTATTTAAAGTTTAGCTTAAATGAAAAAAAAAAAGTTATGTCTACATAAGAAACTTTGACTTATGAGGTAAATGACAGGTCTACTCATTTAAAAACACACAAATGCATCACAAATACATCTTAAGAATATATCAATGGTAAAACAGACCTGGACAATCTAGTCAGTGCTTTCAGCTTTAGTTGACTTGATTACTGTAACAGTGTCTTTACAGACCTACCTACCTGCAGCTCATTCAGAACTCTGCTTCTCAAGTCCTATCAAGACCATAAACGTGGACCACGTCAGCCAGATCGCAGGTCTTACCCTGCATGGCGGCTTGTCTGTCAGACACTTTAAAGTTCTGTTGTTGGTCTATATAGCTTCAAATGTTTTAGGACCAAAAGTAAATCACTGACTTTAACCAAACCTCACAAGTCATCTGGACCTGGTCTTTTTCTCAGTTCCCAAAGTCAGAACTAGACAGGTGAGACACTGCATTCAGCTTCTATTCTCCACATGTGTGGAACAGACTCCCAGAAATCCTCAGATCGGATGAGGTTTGTTTAAATCCAGGTTAAAAACACAACTTCTGCGTTTGAATTATATTTATTTAAATGTCAAAATCTGCACTGTTTCTTTCAAGCTTGAATTTTAAACGTGATCATGTATTTAACGGACTTTTATCATCTGATGTTCTTTCCTTTCTAATTATGCTTCTTATTTCCTGATGTTTCACTGTCTCTGAAAAGCACTTTGAATTTTGATCCTTTTGATTTGCTAATCCCACAACATCTCCTAATCACAATAGTATACTGTAGAGCTTCCCACGCCTTTGAAAACACCTTTTGAATATTAAATTACTTTAAAAAAGACTTCATAAGCCTACTAAAAAGAAATCCATGTATAGCCCTGCTGTGTAACCATTTGGTTGTTTGGGTTCTGCCCTAAATGATAATGAAAGCAATAATCATCCTAATGTAGCAGCAGTAGACAAAGGCACTACACTATGCTGCATGATTACTAATTTTGCCTGTGAAGACAGGGTAATTGAAGACTAAACGACAATACAAATACCCTTTCATCCCAACATAATGAATTTGTATTATCACTGCTCTTCGCACGCGGATTGGTCGGTAAAAGCCGTTGGCTTGCAGAGCCCAGCGGAGCTCATGCATGGTGAATGGTGGCCCAGTTCCTCCCCTCTGGTTCCCAGAAATCCGGAAAAGTATCTCCAGGGTGGGCTGCTTCTCGCTGCGCACAACAATCGTCTTTTTTTTTTTTAAAAAAAAAAAACGGCGATTTTGTAAAAAAAAAAAAAAAAAAAAAAAAAAGATGACCACAGTAAGTTGAAATCCCGTTGTTAAAAATAGCATATCAGCACGTTATGTCGATTGCGCAATGTAATGGATGCGTCTTAATTTTGTTTGATCAACAAGCAAAAAGCGATTTAAATGGTAGAATAAGTCTGTGATTAGGATTCACTTCGACCCCCGTGCGTCTTATTCACACGTATATCACTGTATTAAATCGGCTTTGTTTAGGCATGTTTTTCAGGAAAAACACATTATTGTGGAAAAGTCTGGAGCAATGCCTCATATCTCTACCCAGCATACAGGAAAACAGAAAAGGTCTGGCAACTTGTAGTGACATGTGCAAATAGAAAAAAAATAGCAGCTTTTAAGGGATAACTGTTTTGAAGTTTTTACACTTCTAACACCAACATTTGCTATGATCATCTTAATTGTTGCACAGACTGTTAGACAAGCTTTCTGTCTATGTTTCAGTATTCTGTGAAAATACACATCCAGACTTCCGGAAAAACACTCCAACGCTGTCTGACGTGGGATGTCTTTTGTTTCTCTCTCTCTTTCTATCATGATCCCACATTGGTACAACAATGATAAGTCCTTCACTGAAAATTGCAGAAAGCAGCCAAGAACCTACAGAAAATGTGAAGAGCTTTTAATCAAAACTACTTTTAAGTGGCTGGTTATTTGAAAGCACTAAAAAAATGTATAATTGAGTGGTGATAGTAAATATATTGTATGTGGTATGAAATTACATTCTTAAAAAAAAAAAAAGATCTTGTTTAGTAATGACAGCTACACATAGGAACGTTGAAACATTTGGTTTACATGTGTCAGTTCACTGTGGATTTTATCTATTTTAGAAGCTGATAGTTTGCTGCAGCACCTTGATGCTCCTCCTCTTCCTCCCCCAAGCTTGTCAAGGCCGCAACATCTTGGTTTTTCCAACGGAAGGCAGCCACTGGGTAAACATGGAGATTCTGCTTAAAGCTCTGCACGCCAGAGGACACAACATAACAATTGTGCGCACCAACAAAAGCTGGTACATTAGGGATAATTCCTCTTATTGCAAAACCTTCACAGTTCCAGTAGAGAAAGCTGCAGATCAGAGTTTTTTGACAAATTTAGTATCTGACATAATCAGTTATGAACGAGGGGCACTCCCATTAACGACTTTTCTCGGTGCAACTATAGGCATGTTCAACATATTTATTGAAATTCACAGTGCTGTGGGGGAATTTGTCTCAGCTATCTTGGACAACACAAAGCTGATGAGAACCTTGAATGACAGGAAGTTTGATCTAGTGCTCACTGACCCTTGTTGGAGTGGTGGAGTTTTTTTGGCAAAATATTTGAACCTTCCTTTGGTTTATAATGTTCGTTGGATGGTAACGACAGAAGCTCATTTTGCTATTGCTCCTTCACCCATATCTTATATTCCTATGACAGGATCTGGCAGCACTGATAAGATGACATTTTTACAAAGAATGAAAAACATCTTTATATATTTCATAGTCCTAATATATGATATTGTGGTAACTCAGCAAATATACCAACCATTGTGTGACAAATATCTTGGACCTGGTCACGACTTTGATCAGCTGAAGATTGATGCAGATATCTGGTTGATGAGGGTGGACTTTGTGTTTGACTTCCCACGCCCCACAATGCCTAATGTTGTGTACATGGGAGGGTTCCAGTGTAAACCCGCAAAACCACTTCCTGAAGATTTGGAGGAGTTTGTGCAGAGTTCTGGAGATCATGGATTCATCATCATGTCTCTGGGGACTTTTGTGGATGACCTCCCTGATGACCTGGCAAATTACATCGCTGCAGCTTTTGCTGAGTTACCACAGAAAGTCATCTGGAGGTATAAAGGTAAAAGACCCACCACTCTGGGCAACAACACTTTACTGGTTGACTGGATGCCACAAAATGACCTTTTAGGACATCCAAAGATAAAACTGTTTGTGGCTCATGGAGGAACAAATGGAATCTTTGAAGCCATGTATCACGCAGTCCCAGTTGTGGGTCTGCCGCTGTTTTTTGATCAATATGACAACCTGCTCCGTCTGGAGGTAAGAGGAGCAGCAAAGATCCTCTCCACATCCACAGTTGACAAAGATGACAACTTCCTGAAGGCCATAAAAGAAGTTCTGAATGAGCCATCCTACAGGATGAACATGCAGAGACTCTCCAGGCTGCACAGAGATCAGCCAATGACACCCATAGACACCGCCCTCTTCTGGATAGAGTTTGTCATGAGACACAAAGGTGCAGCTCACCTGAAAGCTCAGTCATACAGCATGTCCTGGTATTCCTACCACTCTGTAGATGTATTTCTGTTCCTGACTGGAGCTGTGCTGCTCATGCTTCTAACTACTGTTTTCTTTATAAGATGTTTGTGTAGAGTAGTCTGTAGAAAGAAGGTAAAACAGGACTAATGATTTAAGGGATTTACATGATCTAGCCTACAAAATTCTAGATTTTAATTAATCAATTTTCATATTCATTAGCTCTTTTCTTGATGTTTTGTTTTTTATATAATTCACATGTTATTCATCTCAGCTTGTAAACTGACTGCATTTTATTCTTCTCTAGTATTTGTGTCACTAGAGTTTGATACGGTCGATGTTTGCACGTTTATATTTGGATGGTAACATTGGGAAGGGTTTACTTCATATGATCATTTCTAATCTTCTTGGTTATTGAATCCATACACATTTATGACAAAAGTGTTACTTGTGTTTTTGTGTGATTAAATATTTTTACTGTGCTCCTACTTTTGTGTATAAGGGTGTTTTCAAAGACATATGAAAAAGATAAGTTGTAGAAAAGTAAAATTGTTATCAATTATTTAATCAACTTATTCATTTTAACTTTCAGTATTAAGTAAATATTTAGTTAAATATCAGCACATATTACTGTCTCATGGCAACCGATGGTGTGCATGGAAGATCTCCATAAATACCTACTCAAAGTACCTCAATGGGATTGTTAGCTGAATGAAACTTAACAAGAAAGTAGACACACTATTCTGAATATCGGATTTTGATCTCATCAACCAAGAACCACGTTTCCTCAGTCCTGTTTGCTAACATCAACTCTGTATTTGTATTGCTTAACATGAGTAATTATTCAAGTGATTAATATCATGCACATTATTAGATTTTGTGATTAAATTCCATATTTTCACAGTTTCTTAGTTTTTTTTGGATTTCATACTTAAATGTTCTTCTTTTCTTCTACCCTTCTAATCATTTCATGATTTTTGGTCACTTATCTCTAAGTACTGAATAGATTTTGGGGCTTTCTACATCATAGGAACAATTAAACTTATTGTAATAATTTCTACTCTCTGGTTGTTGAATCAATACTCAGCTGTGTTTCATATTTAAAGGGTTTTGATTTATAAAGTACTTTGGCCTGCACATTACTTCATCAGCTTAATTTTTTTCCCTACTAAACTTAGCAGTAATCATCTAATCCTTATAATATTCTCATATGATTATATTTAAGAACATCACATTTTCTTTGACAACAGCTCATTTTTAAGAATGCAGATTGTTCTTTTCCAGGCCTTGCCCCCCCCCCCCCCCCCCCCCCCCACCTCTCTTGTGTTAACATCCCTTCTTAGTCACTATTTTTTTATATTTATCTTTCTAAAGATAATTATTACAACTTGTATTAATCACAGTGTGATGCTAACTCATAATGAACTGATAGTTGTTTTGCATCTCTACACACATCTAATAATAGCGATTATATTATCCTTGAGCATAAACTGGAAGATCACAATAAGTGCAAATACACTCCAAATGACATTTTCTGAATTAAACTGCATTCTTCATGTATTCCCACTTATGCTGCCCTTTAGTCATTGCAAAGTGGCAAACAGCATCTTATTTTCCTCTCATCTTGTTATAATGAAGAGTCAGGTTTGAATAGAGATAAAAAGTTTGAATGACAAAGTATTTGTAATGCACCGTGGCTAATGTAGCTTTAAACACACCTATTGAGAGTAAAAGTTATTGCACTCAGTCAATCATTAAACTTATCACCATTCTTTGCACACAGATTGATTTTTTTTTTTATCCTTGTACCTTTAACTGTTTCTTGCATGGTTCACCAGGTTATAGGGCATACTTATTTATGGTTAGGTTGCTTATCTTTTTTTGCTCATTTATCTGGACTTTGAGGTATTGGCATTCCACACAGTCTTGTAACGCAGTGACTCTTCCCTTCTGGTGACATTGACTGAACACGGTACGTAGAACTTCACTGTGTGGGTGTTGAACTCCAGTCCTCGAGAGCCGGTATCCGCCATGTTTTTGTTGTTTCCCTGCATCAACACGCCTGATTCAAATCAAATGGATCCAGCAGCTTCTTGTCAACCTATTTATTCATTTTGGTCAGGTGTGTTGGAGCTTGGAGACAACAGAAATCTGCAGGATACCAGCCCTCGAGGACTGGAGCTTTACACATTATTCCCTAAAGAAAAAAGCTTTTAGTAGATTTTAAGTCATCTTCTTTTTTCTGCCAACAGAGAAGTTAAAGCAAGACTGTCATATCTTTTAGATTACATTTAATAACACATATTGGTATTTAATTCCAATTTTAATTTATTGAAATGTTTAAGTAATTAATTAATAATAAATTTCCTGATTAAATGAATGATGATTGTAAGTAATTATTTAATGGTTTATATAATTCCAATTTAATTCATTAGTGTATATTTAAGTGATTATTCAATTATATATTTATTGACTGAATCAATTAATGACACATTTAAGTGATTATTTAATCATGATTATTTCTTAATAACACTCTTATTCCTCTATACTAAAATACGTTCCTTTTTAAATTGATTTAGTGATTTATTTGTAAATTTTTTTTGATAAAACAATGAGACCTTGAAATCTTATTTAAAAGAAAAAAATTTGACTGATAGTACATTTCTTTGTTCAAATTTAGTGTTGGTTCCGATCTACCATGGAGAAAATTTTATAATAAAAATTAATCTAACAGAGACACATATTTATGTTTTCATTGATGCTACTGGTCTATGCAGTGCAGGAACTATCACAGCTGTCTTATTTACATGAAAAAGTTTCTGAGTGTGATAAATAACCACTATAGTTCAGGCGTTGAATCTAAAACGCATGATGATGCAATAAGTGATACCTTCATCACCGATATTTAATGTCAGAATGACTGCTGTGAAAGCAGTCCTCTCTTACAGTGTAACAACTGTTCCTAATCCACTCGTCATGATAAAATCTTGTGTGGGCCCACAGTGGCTCAGGTGGAAGAGCGGGACAACTGACCAAAAAGGTTGGCTGTTTAAAACCAAGGAACCCCCCTTATCCGTGGTTTCGTATTTGGGCAAACACTTCACTCACCCACTTGTCTCCAGTGTGTGCATCACTGGTGCATGAATATGCATGGATTTTTGATGCTGGACCAGACAGGCCTGCGTTGTGGATTGGCTGCACATTTCTATCAGTCTGGTGCAGGGCAGCTGTGGCTACGCATGAAGCTTACCAACACCACCAAGTATGGATAAATGAATAATTAATTCAGTGTGAGCACTTTGAGTGCCGTCAGCAGATAAGCGCAATATGAAGCTAATCTGTTATTATTATATTGTTATTATATGCTACCCAGCAACTATATATTTTTTTATCTTTATATAATAATAATAATAATAATAATAATAATAATAAAAAAAACAAAACAAAACTATTTCCCTTGATGAAACTTTTCTTTGTAGTGGAGTGGACCTTTTCCTTCTTTTGCTACAGACAGACCCTTATTGAACACATGGCGTATGTGTTTTTCAAACCATCATGTTTTTTAATAAGCTCTCCTCTGCTGAGATGTCCAGTCCTTACCCTGGAGCCATGATAAAATATGTTGTTCAATCATAATTAGTTTGCAATGGCCACACTTACACTGACTGAATTGAAATAAAAATTCAGCTGTGATCCATAAAGATTGCAAAATGTATTCTCCTTGTATTCTCTATTATGTTGCCTTGTAGTCATTAGTGGAGAAGTGGTAAAAAGTCATTTTTAAATAAAAATTAAACTTATGAACAAAGATAATAACATTTCTAATGCACTATTGCCAGTCTAACTTAACCATCACTCACTGAGCATGTTGTTTGATGTAGTTTAGACTGAGTTCCTCAGCTCGAAGGAAAATGTATTTTGAATTAAACACACCCTTTATGAGTATATTTCACTGCATTTAGTCAATCATTAAACTTGTTATCAATGCTCTTAGCACACAGACTGATTTGTTATCCTAAGTCTTTTCATTATCCTTCTAAGGTTCACCAGGCTTTAGGGCACGCTTTATTATGATTCACTTACAATCTGATGTTTTTCGTACATCTGGATCATGAGGAGCCAGCATTACACACATCAGTCAGTGTAACAATATCATTTTTGTTTCTTTCAAACAAAAAGTGAACACAGTAAGTAGAATTTCTGTGTGTTAAACTAAAAGAGCTCTTTGCATGTTGTAATATGCAACTTATTTGTACATTTTAAGCTATCTTATCTTTTCAAACTGAACTGGGATGGAGTGGGTGCAACTATGGGTAATTATATAAGTATGAATGGGCAAAGTTTATTTTTGTGTTTTTTAAAGATATCAGGCAACATATTTGTCATACAAGTTTAGTGTCTGTTCAGATGTACGTAGACAAGATTAAGATGAAAATGGATTTAACAAAGACAAATGCTGATATTTTGTGGCATCGATGGTTTGTGTGGTTCAAGAACAATCACAGCAGCCATTTTACAGTAAAAAGGGTCTAAAAATAGTAAACAATAATCAAAATAAAACCTTTTAATAGTACAATGATGGCACTGGCAGCACATTCATCCCCAACATGCCGTTTAAAAATGTTTGCTCAGAGAGGAGTCCTCTGCAACAGTGTTGCTCCATATCTTGCACCCATGATATAAAAGCAACTGATTGATATGTCAGTTCATATTAAGTCCTAATCAATAACTTAAATATTGTTATAGTATATAGTTTTATGCAATTTGAACTCATGATCATTCACACTTTGGCAAAAAAACAATATGATTTTTCCTCTTGCTGTTGAGATAAATTTACTGAAATGAAATGTTTTCAAACCAACTTGTTTCTTATCAACGTTAACCTGATTAAGTGTCAAATTCCAATCCTGCAGCTGTGATCAAATCTTCTGTAAACTATCAACTCTTTCAGTCAATGTTTACATTCATATCTAAGAAATACATTTGAAATCTTGTGGTTTACAATGCTCCCTTATTAAATATGTTGTTTTATTGTAATTACTTTGATATGATCACTATATACATTTAAAGTATTAGAAACATTTTCATTGTTCGTCAGCTGTTTATTTCTTCTTTTTCAGATGAGACTGATCATTTGCTGCAGCACCTTGCTATTCCTCTTTCTTATTCCTAGATGCAGCCAAGGGGGCAACATCTTGGTTTTACCTGCAGAAGGCAGCCACTGGGTAAACATGGATATTCTGCTTAAAGTGTTGCACTCCAGAGGACACAACATCACAATTGTGCGTTCCACGAAAAGCTGGTACATCAAGGCTAACTCTGATTATTACAAGAGCTACACAGTTCCTGTGGAGAGAGCCATAGACAAGACCTTCATTAAGAAAATTTTATCTGAACTCATGAAATTTGAACGAGGGGCTCTTCCCTTGATAAGTTTTCTCTGGTCAAATATAGGAATGCTTGGCACATTTGTTGAAGCTCACAGTGCTGTTGGAGAATTTGCTTCAGCCATTCTGGATGACACAGACTTAATAAAAACTTTGAATGAGAGTAAGTTTGACCTGGTGCTCACTGACCCCTGCTGGGGTAGTGGCGTTATTCTGGCCAATTACCTGAAGCTCCCTTTGGTTTATAATGTTCGCTGGTTAATACCAGAAGAGGCACATTTTGCTATTGCTCCTTCACCCATATCTTATATTCCCTTTGTTGGTTCTGGCAACACAGATAAGATGACTTTTTTTCAGAGAGTGAAAAACATGTTTTTATATCTGACAACCCAAATACAAGGCAGCCAAGTGGTTAAACAGGTGTATCAGCCATTGTGTGACAAATATCTTGGTCCTGGCCATGATTTTCATCAAATGAAGATTGATGCAGAAATATGGTTGATGAGGGTGGACTTTGTGTTTGACTTCCCACGCCCCACAATGCCTAATGTTGTGTACATGGGAGGGTTCCAGTGTAAACCCGCAAAACCACTTCCTGAAGATTTGGAGAAGTTTGTGCAGAGTTCTGGAGATCATGGATTCATCATCATGTCTCTGGGGACTTTTGTGGATGACCTCCCTGATGACCTGGCAAATTACATCGCTGCAGCTTTTGCTGAGTTACCACAGAAAGTCATCTGGAGGTATAAAGGTAAAAGACCCACCACTCTGGGCAACAACACTTTACTGGTTGACTGGATGCCACAAAATGACCTTTTAGGACATCCAAAGATAAAACTGTTTGTGGCTCATGGAGGAACAAATGGAGTCCAAGAGGCAATTTATCACGCAGTCCCAGTTGTGGGTCTGCCGCTGTTTTTTGACCAATATGACAACCTGCTCCGTCTGCAAGCAAGAGGAGGAGCGAAGATTCTTTCTATAGCCACAGTTGACAAAGATGACAACTTCCTGAAGGCCATAAAAGAAGTTCTGAATGAGCCGTCCTACAGGATGAACATGCAGAGACTCTCCAGGCTGCACAGAGATCAGCCAATGACACCCATAGACACCGCCCTCTTCTGGATAGAGTTTGTCATGAGACACAAAGGTGCAGCTCACCTGAAAGCTCAGTCATACAGCATGTCCTGGTATTCCTACCACTCTGTAGATGTATTTCTGTTCCTGACTGGAGCTGTGCTGCTCATGCTTCTAACTACTGTTTTCTTTATAAGATGTTTGTGCAGAGCAGTCTGTAAAAAGAAGATCAAACGAGAGTAATGATGCAGTTTGTGTACATGGACGTTTTAAGACTTTGTCATTTCATGCATCAGTGTTTTAGTCTACTGATAAATAATTCATCATTTTTTATATTTTCTTATGACTGTTTGATTTGATTAGTGAATCTATAATTGTATTTGTTTTTTTGTTTAGAAGATTTTGCCAAATATATACAAGACTAAATTTCAAGGCCTTTAGCAAAATAAATGGGGATATGTTTCGGTCAAACTTGTTTGCTACACCTTCAACCTCAGTCGAAGACCTCGAGCAGCCAAAGCATTCTTGTACTAATATCTTCGAAGTTGTAAGATTTGAATGGATGTTAACTCACTAAAATAAAACATAAGAATCTAATTATTTGTACACTTTACTTTTTTTTATCTAGTTTTATTCATTTATCTGAGGTGTGGATTTTTTGTGATTTACATATTTTTAAGCACCTGCCTTTGTGCATATTAGTGTGAAGTTTCTGTTGAGCTTTACGTATAAGAATGTGCAAAGTCAAACCTCCTTATAATACATTAACTAAGACATATTAATTTCATATTAAGTCTGAAAAATATTTCCAACATTTGCAAGTCAGGGTAAAAAAATAAGACAAAAAGTAATATCCTAGATATTTATTCTTTCATTGGGTTCTGTGGGACAAACTGAGCCACAGCTAATAATACAATTTAAATCACATTTCAAGATAAAAGCAGATAAGATCCTCAGCATATCATTTTAATTTCCTTGTATGCTGCACAGGTTATTTTTAAATGTACATTAAAAGGACAAGCCATTCATCCATTTGCTATACTCACTTGTTTCAGTGGATTGCGGTATTCCCAAGACCCCTCCCATGAGCTGAGGGTTAAACTAGGAACCTTTTTTTCTGTGAAGCAGTGGGGCTAACCACCCCATCACCATACAGCCCTACACGAGAGTGTTCTGTAAAATTACCTTTTAAGTCCTTATGTCCAAGCTACAGTTTGTGAAAGGTACTTAATGAAACATCTGCTCCGTTATTATGTTGTGACACTGCTATGGTTGTGATTGAATGTATGTGGACATGCAGAGGTGGAATAAAGGTGAGTGACGGCGCAAGCTGGTTAGAGTGAGACGGAAACTGTTTACGTACTGAGATTTTGACAGCCATGTCAAGGGTTTGCAGAAAGAAAATTTTCAAAAACGAAAAAGTAAGCAGGACATCTCTGGGTAAAAATAACTTGTCATGTTTTGCAGAAGTTAGAAAAAAAATTGCTAGACAGGTTGAAGTTGATAAAAAGGCTACATCAGCACAGGGGTTTATTTCTGCCATAAATGCCCAGGAGCATCTCTGACAGCAAAACACAGTGAACTTCAAAGCTGATGGGCCACAGACGCTGCAGACTACTCTGGGTGCAAATCCTCACAGTTAATGACAAATCACAGATACTTCAGATGGAATTCATTTTCATCAAAACTGAAACTGAAAAGAAGATGTTGGCTGGTCATATGAGTCGTAGTCTGTGCCACAGACAATAGGTGTGAATATAAAAGGGAAGATCCATCCTGTTGTTAAGCTGCTCAGCTCATGGTGGTGAATTAGAATTCCGGGCTTTTTCTGATGGCTTTTGTAATCAATAGATTGTAATTCAGCAGGCCACTTTTAGAGCGTGATTAGCTGCTGGTTGGCAAAAGGTGCTACTCTTCGAATTAGATAATGCTCACTTGTCAATGAACTGGGGGATAGATCACAGACTCACTCACTGAACGCACACACGTACGCACACTCACACTCACTCACTGTTTACAGACACACTCTCCTATTTTTCCCTGTCTTCTCTGGTTCTATCCCTCCACTCATGGACAGCGAGTTGGGAGATCCCACCCCGACCATGCCCTCCCATGTGTTTTCCTTATGTTGTGATTGTCTGAATATGTGCTTTTTCTGTTTTGAGGGTTTTTTTTTGTTGAATCTCTAGACTGCCCTGTAAGGGTGGTACAGAGAAACTTCTTTTTTTTTTCCTCCAACCCATGTTAACCTCACGTTGTATCTTTCCACTCTACTGAAAGGCGGCGCCGGATTAAGCTGGCTGCATGGCCTAAATACTTCCCAGACCTGTGTTCTGTGTAATTGTTCTACATTTGTCTGTAAAATCTTGGACGGGTAGTGTTTGAACCTTCCTCTTGGGGATGAATAAAGTATCCTTGTATCTTGTATCTTGAATTCTTGCTTGTATTTACACCTCCAACTATTGTATGGACCATCCTGTTGAGGCTTCAGGCTCTGCCTCTTCTGTGAAAGAGAGCTCCACAGTCTTTGAATGTGCTTATTTATTGTGTTTTTATATTCATTTAGTAGGTTCGTCTTTTAAAAGTAAACTTTGAACAATACAGGAACAGCATTCAGTGAAAAACAGCCAGAACTGGAAGATGTGGAAAACCTGCACAATAAATCTGGAGGGAAAAAAGATAGTACATTTTGTGGAGCAAATGTTAAAAAAAAATTGCTTCACAGGTTAATAATATAATAAGTGTGACGGCACACCCAGTCTAGGTGCAGCTCAAGCAGCTGCTTTCACTTGAAATGTCAAATGTGACTCATTGGACAGAATCAACAAGAGGGGTGGAGTTTCCTTTTCTACAAGTTGTGCTCTGAATGATGCGTTCATCATTATTGTTGAGGCTCAATGAATGTCTGACCTTTATTAGACAAAAACCCTAAAACAGCCCCTTTCCAACTGCGAGTGGGATATGTCATTATTTGAATCTCTCACTCTTTGAGCACCAAATGAACCCAGGATTCAACCGAGTGAGTTGTACACCTTGCTATTATTTTTAGATTTATATTTGTAATGCCATGCAGTTGGAGATAACTTTAGACTTAACATAACATCTGCTTTTTGTATGTTAAAATCTAATATTTCATGATTACTCCTATTTTGCAGCATTATATATTCTATAATTAGGTTTACTACGTGTGTACTTGACATACAGGTAAATGCATGATGTACATCTCTATAGTCTGGGTAATGCTTACTGTATATTTTTATTATTAACTGCTGTTTTGGCTTACTGCACTGCTGTGACTGGACTTCTCACGGGAAATGTCACAACGCAACATAAGTAAGGAGGAAGTGGTTTTGTAATGCTGTCGGTTAGTCTGGTTTGACTTTGTTTCTTCACTGGCCAGATACTCTGTAAGTACCAGGCAGTTTTACCATTTAAAACAAACGTTTACTGCTAAATGCTGAAAAAGAACAATCTTTCTTACTGTTTTCAGTTCACTTTTAACATGGAAAAGATACTGTAATAAATCAACTCTGCCACAGACCTACGAGACTTTGGTTCATAAGAAATTAGGTTGATGGATTATGGTTCATAGTACATAGAAACTCTTGATGTCTTTGTTAATTAAATAAAACGGTTGCAGAGATCACAATCATTTCTGCTCAAGGAAACAAGTCACACAGAAAGTGTGTGTATTTCCTGGTAACAGGAAGCGTTTTAATTTCCAGTGAAAAGGGCTTCATGAGCCTCACATCCACATGAGGCCTAATAGAGGGAACATTCCCACACAAATAAAGAGACAATTCACTGAAACTCTGTAACAGCTCTTTGTGTGAGGCTTGCTAACTATCCACCTTTGTGTGCACATTTCCTGGAAAAAGGCAGATATTACTGTCTGACTAGTCTGTCTTGTTTTCATTTCTGTTCTTATTTCAGACTGCATCATTTGAGAAGAATTGAAGATGTTTTTGTTACCGGCTTCTATCACCTTTCTGTTGTCTGTCATCATTCCAGCCACCTTCTGTGGGAAAATACTGGTTTTCCCACATGATGGCAGCCACTGGGTAAACATGAAGGTACTAATAGAGGAACTGCATTCAAGGGGACACACTGTAACTGTCATTCGGGCGGCAGACAGCTGGTACATTAGTGAAATATCTCCACATTACAATACAATCACAGTTGATGTTGCTGCTGGTGGAAATGAAGATTTTTTTCGCCTCTTTGTCTCTGAGTTTATTCAAATCAAACGAAACAAGGGCTCTGCATGGACTCGGTTTGCTTTAGACATGAAGTTAAAAGACAAGTTCTTTGAATTCCACAAAAAGATGTGTGAAGTCATCGTGTACATATTTGAAAATACAGAGATAATGAAGTCTCTTAGAGAAGCCAAATATGATGTAGTTTTGACAGATCCTGTTAATGGAGGAGGTGTTTTCTTGGCGCACTACCTTGGCTTGCCATTAGTGTTCAATACCCGCTGGACTGTTCACGGAGAAGCACATTTTGCAGTTGCACCGTCTCCTCTTTCCTATGTCCCACTTCCACCTTCAGAATTAACAGATCAAATGACATTCTTTGAGCGGGTGAGAAACTTGATTTTTTACACCATGAGGATGCATCTGTACAAGCAGATTGCTGGACCACATTACTCTGCACTGTCCAGACGCTACTTTGGCTCAGAGGTGGACTACTTTTCTTTGTTTCAAGCTGCAGATTTGTGGCTCATGCGGGTGGACTTTGTGTTTGAGTTTCCTCGACCCACAATGCCTAATGTTGTATATATGGGAGGGTTCCAGTGCAAACCTGCCAAACCTCTGCCCCAGCATCTTGAGGAGTTTGTGAAGAGTTCTGGAGATCATGGCTTCATTGTCATGTCTCTGGGGACTTTGATTGGAGAGCTTCCTCATGAAATAGCAAATGAATTTGCTGCTGCTTTTGCAGAATTACCCCAAAAAGTTATTTGGAGGTATAAAGGAGACAGGCCTTCCTGTCTTGGCAACAACACTTTACTGGTTGACTGGATACCGCAGAACGACCTTCTTGGTCATCCAAACATTAAGCTATTTATAAGTCATGGAGGAACTAATGGGATTTATGAAGCCATTTATCATGGAGTTCCAATTGTAGGTATTCCCTTTGTGTTTGATCAAGCTGACAACCTCTCCAGATTGAGAGCTAAAGGTGTTGCACAGGTTTTGGATGTTTCTGATGTGGACAGCAACATATTTCAGAAAGCAATAGAGGAAGTCCTGAAAAAGCCTTCTTACCGAATGAACATGCAAAGACTCTCAGAGCTGCACAGAGATCAGCCAATGAAGCCACTGGACCGAGCCCTCTTCTGGATAGAGTTTGTCATGAGACATAAAGGTGCAGCTCACCTGAGAACTGAATCCTACAAACTTCCCTGGTATTCCTACCACTCTGTTGATGTCATAATGTTTTTACTAACAACTGCTGTGCTTCTGGTTTTGTTTTTCATC
Source organism: Telmatherina bonti (assembly GCF_933228915.1). Lineage (NCBI taxonomy): Eukaryota > Metazoa > Chordata > Actinopteri > Atheriniformes > Telmatherinidae > Telmatherina > Telmatherina bonti. The sequence goes on along the minus strand of NC_136619.1, from coordinate 16,630,626 downwards.
GGGTTAGCATGGTTCTGCTTTAGCTTGTGTTTTAAAAGAAAAGAAAAGTGTGACTAAGTAGGACATGTGGGCAGATATTTTTTTTTCATTTTGTTGATACTAACACATCAAAGCAACCATTTTAATGATATTCCCTTATGCAGTTCCTTCCTGGTTTTATGTGAACTTTATTTATTTATATTTTTACTGTATGCTACAATATTATTTGTATTACATAAGTCTTGTTCTATCTAGCTTACAGTCCGGCACACTATAATTAGACTCTCCTATAAACTTTGTCCTCTAAAACGATCACATGCTTCACCGCTTCAGCAAAAACAGTAGTTACTGTTCTGCATTGTTACAACTCATTGTTTCATATAAGCTGCCAAGTTAGTGGAACAATGGATCCCAAATAGGCAGCTGATATCAATACCAGACAGTAGGTGATATTTTTTCCCCCCATTTGAGTTCTCTAAATAATTCAAATAGGAAGTGTGGTATTTGGAAAAAAAACAATATATTGTTAAAAAAAAACATACAGTTGAACATTATAGACCACTGTACTATCATACTAGTTTAAATGGACCCTGTGTATGTTGTATCATGTCATACCATATGGGTGCTTAACTTTTTGCAGGACAGTGATGTTTCCAAGATATTAACAACTTATCTCATACTGTCAACTTGTTATATGATTAAACATCTATAACACAGGTGAATAACCCTGCTGTTTCCTGAATCTTTGTTTTCCAGAGATTTAAGTCTGTTACTTATTTGCGTGAGATAATTTGCTCTCTGTCAACTTTGTACTGCCTTATCACCAGTGCATTTAAGAAGGTGTAAAAGCAAAAGCAAAGTCCTGTGCGAGGTGAAACCTGGAAAGACCAGCACGCTTTCTGCATTCAGACATCAGAGAACAATTGGGAAAACCAGAATAAACTAGCTGGTAAGAAAATAAATGTTACAAATCTTTAATCTTTTGCCAACAGAAATTTCAGATAGCTACGTAGAGCCCCGGAGCTACTGATTATTTCAATGTTAATTTATATATATATGTATGTGTGTGTATGTGTATGTGTGTGTACATATATACTCTGTAATGTAATGTAAAGGGTATTATACATTTTCTTCCCAGCTTTGGTGTAAAAATGCACCTGACCTGGCTCTGGATATGTCTCTGCTGGCTCTGTCCAGCAGTGGTGTTTGGTGGGAAAGTGCTTGTGTTCCCAGTTGACGGAAGCCACTGGGTGAACATGAAAGTCATTATTGAGGAGCTGCATTCAAGGGGCCATCAAGTGTCTGTGGTGCGACAGACAGACAGCTGGTACATCAAAGAAACCTCCCCGTTCTACACTTCAATTACTATTGAGGGTGAGTCTGGTTTTGATGAAGACTTTATAAGTTCATTTGTGGCCCAACTACTGGAAATCCAGCGGGAAGGAAAGTCTGCCTGGACACGTTTAAAATTGGAGATGGAACAAGCAGAAAAGGCCTCTGAGTTCCACATTAAGTCATGCAAAATTCTTGAAACGATCTTTGAATCCAAAGAGCTGATACAGTCTATGCAGGAAGCTAAATATGACCTTATATTGACAGACCCTGTCATACCTGTGGGTATTATAATTGCTCACTACCTTAAGTTGCCTCTTGTTTTTAATGTCAGATGGACCAGTCATGGTGAGGGCCATTTCTCAATCGCGCCTTCTCCTCTCTCTTATGTTCCATTAACAGGGACAGAGCTGTCTGATAAAATGACCTTTTTTGAGAGACCTTAATGTAATTGTTTTTGCCTTCAATGAATACCAAATAACAGTGAATATCTACCCCTATTATAGAGACTTACTTAAGAAATATCTGGGTACAGAAACAGACTACATATCCATGTTTCAAGCTGCAGACTTGTGGCTCATGAGGGTGGACTTTGTGTTTGAGTTTCCTCGCCCCACAATGCCTAATGTTGTGTATATGGGAGGGTTCCAGTGTAAACTTGCAAAACCACTTCCTGAAGATTTGGAGGAGTTTGTGCAGAGTTCTGGAGATAATGGATTTATCGTCATGTCTCTGGGGACTTTGATTGGAGAACTTCCATGTGACTTGGCTGATGGTATCGCAGCAGCTTTTGCTAAATTGCCCCAAAAAGTCATCTGGAGGTATAAAGGCAGCAGACCAACCACTCTGGGAAACAACACTTTGCTGGTTGACTGGATGCCGCAGAATGACCTTTTAGGACATCCTAAGATAAAACTGTTTGTGGCTCATGGAGGAACAAATGGAGTCCAAGAGGCAATGTATCATGGTGTCCCTATACTGGGTCTTCCATTGATTTTTGACCAGCGTGATAATCTACTTAGAATTGAAGCAAGAGGAGCTGGAAAGAATCTAGATATTTCTTCTATAAATGAGGAAACTTTCTTCCAAGGTATTCATGAAATCCTCTCTGAGCCATCCTACAGGCTGAACATGCAAAGACTCTCCAGGCTGCACAGAGATCAGCCAATGAAGCCACTAGAGAACGCCCTCTTCTGGATAGAGTTTGTCATGAGACACAGAGGTGCAGCTCACCTCAGAACTGAGTCCTACAGACTTCCCTGGTATTCCTACCACTCTGTGGACGTGATGCTCTTCTTAGCTGTAATCATGATAGTTATATTGGGAACCTCAGCTTTTATGATAAAATGTCTATGCTCTGTGTGTCTGAGAAAAAAAACTAAACGTGACTGAAAAGAGACCACTCATTATTTTCTGATGTTAAAAATGCTCTTATAAAGGAATTATTGTACTTGGCATTGTGTACTGTACATGACTGCAGATTACAGAAATAGTAGGTGTATTATTCACTACAATTTCAGTGTATAGCCGGTCTGTATCGTGTTATCAGTTATATAACCCTTCCTGTACAATAACATACTGCAGAGTAATTTTGCTTCTATAAAATTCCACACTCACGCCCCCATTTATTAAAATATGTGTTGTCTTTGTGTGGTCTTCTCTCTTTGTTTCACTGATGATCTTCATGTCTTCTTGAAGTCACTGAGACTTTGGCAGAAAGATTCTATATTTCTGAATGGTTAGATACTTTCTCAGAGGCGACACAGAAATGAGAATTCATCTTCTTATCTTTTCCAAACCAGTCGGCTTGTGAGGATTTGAACATATCCAATAACACACACAAAGATTAAAGCTACAAGCCAGGTGTTAGGTTAGACCGTAAAGCTTAAATCTTTGCTTTCTATAAGCCTTTATATGTGTTTTTTAACCTGGAGAATTTTTTTTTTCTACACTGAATTCATTTGACAACTCATTCTTAGCTTTTGTGTATCACATAAAACTTTGTAAATTTAGTTTATGCATCTGCATTACAGATTTGATCTTAATGGATTTTTTTTTCTTACTTGGCTCATAAAATGTTTGTGAATATTACGAATATTATAATTTCATTTCCTACACCTGTGTTCAGGAATATTTGACAACTCTTGCTACTGAAAGATTAATCACCAACAGTAACAGTCAGGAGTGTAAATGAGGGTAAATGACACACATATATTACTTCCCCCCAATGAGGTCTATAATACCAGCTGAAACTTTTTAATGGAGGATGCTACTGGGAGCTCTAAGTACTTCCCAAAACAAGACAATAGTAGTTAAACAGTGTTGAGCCACAGTTGTGAGAAATTAACAATGGCTGACTCGCCCTGCTGTGTCTAAAGGTGAAGGGGCCTGAATGGATAAAGACAACGTCCTCAGGGCCATACAGAAAGTCTCGATTAAGCACTCCTAAAGGATGGACATGCAACGTCAGCTCTACTTTCAGCACTTTGCACATATGCAGTGTCTAAAACAACACATGTCAGAACAAACCAAATTTTTTGAAAGCTCCACAGAGGATTTTTTTTTTTTTTTTTTAATAAATTTTTATAAACATGACGAAATGAACGTATAAGAGACTACAGCCTTGGCATTCCATGGTAAACATCCTGTTCTTTCCAATTATTCTGCTGTATTTTTTCAGTTTTCAAAGCTTTGATTGCAACACTAATACATCAGTCTCCTCTTTTTTTTCCCCATGACTGTAGAAATCTGTGAAAAGTTTCTTGCCAGAGAAAAGTTAAAATTATCTTTAAGTCTAGGAAGATCACACTTTAAGAGATATTTAAATATCCAAGACTGGAGGTTTTTTTTTTTTTGTTTTTTTTTTGCCATGACTGTCTAATAAGCCTGAGGATTTAACTCCATCCATCCATTTTCCTCACCACTTGGTCCTATTCAGGGCTGCGGGAAGCTGGAGCTTAGCTCAGCAATCATTGTATGGGAGGCAGGGTACACCCTGGACAGGTCAACAGTCCATCACAGAAGATTCAACTCAAATAAATAAATTCTTTTATTACAAAACAGTAGAAAAAAGCACACTGAAGTACTGTTTCAGAATTTGTGTCAGTGCTAGTATAGATATTTAGAGCTACAATACAAATTGTCATGGTTTTACATCTCTACTTGTCTAGCATGTATATAAAATAAAATACAACATTGTTTGTCCTGAAATATTGGGGCTCTGATACCATAAGTCTTCAGGTATTCACAACTCAAAGGGAGGCAGAAATTTCATCTGTCTTGGAACATCTTTTTTTTTTTTAATTTTTCTTCATTTTGGCACAATATAAACGTCAAACAATAAAACAAATAAACTAATATTAGTTAGACAATATTAGCTGCCAGGTGGATTCCACTTGAGTAAATATAGTGAAAACAAAAAACAAAAATTCCTGGTTATTTAAAAAAACATGAACTATGTATGTAACACTGGCTGGCATTTCATAAGACATGGCAGAGTGAATTATCATTTTAAAGATGCATCGTGACATTTTAAAAAATTGGTTTATTTGTTTGAGATGAGAAAAATTCCAGTTTCAGGTCTGTGAAGTAAATATGAAGCTGAGGTCAGTAAGTAGCTACTTTTGCTTATGACAAAACAGGAAAGAAAATAAGAAGAAACAAGTCATTTGCAGTTCCATGCAGTAACTATTAGGAGTCTCCGCTTGTTGCAGTGTCTGGTCAAGGCATAGTCTCATAGAATAGATGTTCTCCTCATGTATAAGTGTGCTGGAAGGCAAAGCTTAATGTTATTAATTTTGGACAAAGTTGATTATATCCCACTGTTCCCAGTCTTTTAACTACAGGAATCTATCTCTTGTTATCTATTTACTTGGCAGACCTGAGAATGGCTTAATTTTCTCATCTAATTTTGGATATAATAGTTCTAATAATCAAACAAAACAGATAAAACAGGATAAGCATGAATCATAAAAGTTCAAACCATACTTTTCATAACTTAAATCAGATGAATGCTGGCACAACCCTGTATGTAATGCCGCCGAAAATACAGAGAACAGAACAACTAATTTCAGTAATCTCCATATTTGTCACAGGTTCCACATGGCAGCATTGGTGACCTTTTAGAAGGCAACATGCATCCAAATTTCTCAAGGGGGATGAGGGGATGCAGCATTTACAAAAACTGATATTTGACTTGGTTCATGGTATTTACAAAGTGTCTGTGCCAGCAGGGCAGGTACGATGGGCGGTGTAGATCCACTCATGACGTCCTGGTCCGGAGAGAGCTCATCCTTACCACGGTGAGTTCAGCTACATCTGCATCGTGCATTTCCACTTCTTGGTGGCAGCTTTCTCTGATCACATACACTACAAGACCCATACAGATGAAAATAAGGAGGACAATGCCTATAACCTGAGTGCAAGAGAATAAAAGCCAGTTAATACCAAAATAAATGATACTTTTCAACAAAAACGTCTATTAGAAGAGTTATATACATAGCTTATAACATGTAATGGCAAAGGGTATATGCTGTGGATACCATAATCTACGGGGGAGGAGGTGTTTTCACACCATTCCTCCTACACAATCATCTGCAAACAAGAAAATATTCAACTCACCTGAGAAAACACAAACAGCTGCTGCGAGCGGAGCATTAGTTCTTGTGGGCTGACAGCTCCCTCGCTAATTGGCTCACACCACTTCTGCGGAGCTGCCTTGTCAACTAGTACAAATCTACCCTCCCAGTCTGTCATAGCACAGGCAAAATACTGGCCGTCGAGGAACAGCAAAATGAGCCACACAATAGCAGGAACGAAACTGGAGAGGGAAACAGTTTTCCTGCACCATGTATCACATTTGCATCCTTGAATGATCAGCATCAAGGTGAAGGCCATCACGGCAGGAATGATGAAGAACGCTGATGAAAACACTCCGTTCCATGTAGGGCTGCAAGGACACTCAAACTCCAGCTCCACAAGCTTCTCTAGTCCCATGAGAATAAAGCCGAAAGCCACATTTGATACCAGAGGACTGTTGCTAAGTTCATTCTTCAGCCTGGTAAGCCATTGTTGTCTACTTTCCATACTAGATTGACTGAGGAATGAAGTCAATCGTTGTAAAAAGCCCAAAAGAGGGTCCACCGTTGTGAACACATTGGCAACAGCTAAGTGATGCGTAATTAACTCATCCAGGGTTAAGTTTTCCCCTCAGGCAAAATGCCACACTTCCACTCTGATTGGTTTTGAACAAAGGAGGGTGTGCTGTGCACTCTGACATTTCTCGAGCTGATTGGTCTGGTTGAGGTTTCAGGTGGGGTTACATTTTAAATGTGGACTTCCGTGGACAAACTGGAGGGAGGGCTGTAAAGTGGAGGGAAGTTTGTTTTACTGTTGAGCACAGACTGACTTTTTACAATAGTTCTGAAAAACGAAAGAAAAAACATGCTTGGATGTGCAGCCATTTAACAAAGGGCACTCTGAGGGATCAAGTTACAATCCCACATTTAGAGCAAAACTAAAAGAAAAGGGGAAATGTTACAACTCGGTCCATATTTAACCACAAAGAGAATTTCATTTGTAAAACTACAATACAGCTAAAACATATATAAAAGTTTTCTCTTTGGGCTTATTCATTACAGAAGCATATTGCATATACTAAAGGAAAAGAGCTCTGTTTTCTCTCTGAATAGAATACACACACACACACACACACACGTGAATATATATATATATATATATATATATATATATATATATATATATATGTATATAGATAGATAGATAGATATAGATATATATCTATATATATAGATATATAGTAACTTGTGACTATATGTGTGTATATATATCTGTATGTATATATATATATATATATATATATATATATATATATATATATATATATATATATATATATATTTTTTTTTTTTTTTTTTTTTTTTTTTATCAGAACTTTCTTCTTTCAGAACAGGTACAAAGAGAAACGTTAACACTGTCATTTTACTTTTTTTCTAAACCCCTGGCACTTTGCCATCTTATCAATTTTAAATTACACAATAAAAGTTAGCAATGTGCCCTAATCAAAAATTACCTGATGTAATGTTAAAAATGAAGATCCTGATATGGCTGCAATCCTCCAACTGTAGCCTCCATTAGAATCTTGGCTATTGGTCATTTTTAAGGTCTAAAAGCTGTGGTAAAAAGACAAAGTGTCCCGTGCAGCGGATGGTTTATTATGTCAGATAAATGGCAATCCTATTCTTTATTATGCTGTCTTTTCTTCCTGCAGGTGAGAGCGTACCTAAAGTTTCATTGAAACCTGGAAGTATCTTTTCTATTAGAAAAAAACCCAAAAACTGATAGAAATCAAATTAATAGCGAGAAAGTGAATAGAAATGTGATAATTATATAGTGATCTAATTAATTCAAAGAAACAAAAGACAACCCTTTAGTTATCTAATATGTTTTAAAATATGTTTCATGGTCTTATTACAGAAAATCTACACCCCCCACCAACCGTGCGCACAAGTGACTGCAATAGGCTTCTGCATTTTCATAAAAAAATTTGCAATTAAAAGAATGAGAGACATTAATATACCGCAACTGGCCACATGAGGTCGCCCACGCAGCAGCACAGATTAAAGATAGAAGAGGATTACAGGAGGCCATATTGAACTTTCAAGGGGATGTGGAATATACATCTTGAGAGCACACAGGCCACTGATGTGATGACATAATTTATAAATGACCTCAGTGAGCTCAAGAGCATCACCACAATCCCATCATATAAAAACTAATGAGAGAAACTGCTCGAAAGTTAAACAGACCTGCAGCTGGATTTATTATATACAGTACATTTCGTATAAGAAATCCAGCTATATATATATATATATATATATATATATATATATATATATATATATATATATATATTTGGAATACAAGCAGGACCCACATCCATATTAAAATGGCAGCATGTTAAAACGCACATAACTGTAGTTGCTCATGAACGATATCGTCTTCATACATTGTATACGTGTGTGTGTGTGCGTGTGCGTGTGTGTTTAGGCAAAATTCATCCACTGTCGTGAGCGCACTGGGCACGCGCGGCTTGTCGTCGCTGCCGTTGGTGTCCTACCAGCATCTGTTCCTCCTTTGGTATTAAAAATAGCCCGGTGCTGATAACAGACTTATGTTTCGACTTCATCATTCGCCGTCGGGAATCATTTGTGCGCTACTTTGATTTTAATCAACGAACCGTGACCGTGGGAGCGCAAATGCGCATCGGTCTGCGCATCTCTGAAGCTTTGAAACCTCACTGTGGACAATCTCCCTGACATCCGAAGACCTCTACTCTGCAATCCGAAGAGGCTTCTTCGCTGCCTGTGGCCGCAGATCGGCTTCCCTGAGCCGCTGGCCTCGTCCCGGACCTTTCACCCGCTGCAGCCCTTAAAGGGTCTTTGAATCCGGGGAGACATTTCTTCAGACATTTTTTTTCTTTTTTTGTTTGTTTGTTTTGTTTGAAATCATCCTCGGTTGAGTGTTTTTAAACAACCCGGTGCTATGCTGGGCCCGTCTCTCTGGGTCTTGTGATCAATATCCTGCACGATCTCTCCTCCCACATTCGACCGACTGAGACCCTGGTACTCTTATCGAGTCCCGACGATGCATCCTAACGCAGTGATGCTGGCGGTAGTCCTTCTGGGGAACTTGATGCTGCCATTCATCTCGGCCCAAAACGGTAAGCCCACAGATTGACCACGGTAATATATGTGTTTAACGTTGCACTGACGGAAAGTGACTTGACCTGTGGAAAGACGCCCGATTGGATTTTGAGACCGACTGCGTTAAACCACTACTCTAATTTCACGCATCTCGACAACAAGGCCAGAGTGACCAAATTCGATTTTAGCAACAGAGGTAATGACAACAAAGTGTGAAAACGACGAGAAATGGGTGATTTTTCCCCCCTTCTGGCTGGTATTTTATTGCTTGAGTTGTGTAGGCGTGTCATTCAGAGAAATGAACTGTCACTTTCAGGGAAGTTGGATGTACAGAAGGTGTTGCTGGAAACAACTGCAAGTTTCGCACCTTTATGGATTCAGCAGAAATATTTACAGTTTCCCTTTATGGCCACCCACGTTAGCTGGCTTTAGGTAGGATATTAGGACTTTAAGTGTGTTAATGATTATGGGGTTGGATAGCAAGAGTGTGTCAACAGAACTAACTGGGATATCATAACCAAAGGTTAAAGACCACCTGACCACACCAGATTTTTTTTTTTTTTTAAATCTCAGTTTCAGGACTGTTTCTATCTGTAATTTTAGTCATTCTTAAATCCACACTCAAATATTACTTTTACTCTAACACGTAATCAACCACATATTTCATTTTCCAGTCTTACCCGAAACAGAAAATAAAATGTTTGGTTGAGAGACTCTGAGACGTAAACAGTGCGCATCTGTGAATTTCAAATGTCCACATTCAGTAATGAAATCTGGCAGGATTTGGTTCAAGGAAATGTCAGCAACACGCTGTTGGGATGTTCCACACAGTCCTCAAGCTTGTCCTGACTTCAAATTCTGTTGAATCACACCAGCCGCCGGGCCACACGAATCAGCAGCCATTCATGAAATGAGAGTGGAAATCCTTGGAATTTTATGTTTAAAGAGTCTCTTGTGATGTTCGCTTCATCAGTGTTTTGCAGGTTTTCTGTACAGGCTAGCAACTGTCTTTGAAGGAGCTGCTGTGCCCACATGTCAAAGCCCACGTGTTGACAAAACAGTGTCACTGATTCAGTCTAATCCCCTTTCACAAAAAAAGAAGGAAGACAATTACTCTACATAGTTCATCATTTTAGTGCTTGATGCCCACATTTACTCTGTGAGATAAATGGAAACACACAATATAAGCCTCAGTATGCTATGTATTTTCATGATAGGTTGAAAATTTCACTCCAGCATCCTGTAAGAATATCAGATTTCATCCTTATCAACATAACAACTGGCACATTGTACCGTGTTCACTCACCTCTGGTAAAAAAAGGCGAAAAGCAAAGAATTTTTGTGAGTAAACAAAGGCTGTCAAGTGAGGGATAAACTAGAATTTCTTAGCTGCTACATAACTAAATGTTACAGCTTGAAGTCTTCTATGCCTTCATTGTTAATTACTCTGAAGTGCTTGAAGTGTGCATGTGCAAAGTGAGGTGTTCTCTCATTTTGCTATCAGGAAAATGAAAGCCTAACAAGCCCTCTATTGCTTAATAACGCGCAAGCAAAGGCATTTCCAGTACTTCCTGTGTTCTTTGCCCTAGTATGACTGCTCACTCATGTAGGCTCAATTCGAACCACATGAACACAAGTAACATACTGATGGTCAGCAAAAGGCAGTCTAGTGTAAATAAATTAAACAATATATATATATATATATATATAATTACTGTTTTAGGTGTGTTTATGCAGAGATGCTATAGATTCAGTCATTACATTTTTCATTCACTGTGCTTTTTATAAGAGCACTAATACAGTCAGAATTTAGAGCTGAAGGTAATTTTCTGATATTTGTTCACATTGCATGCAGAAACCATTTCATTTCTCTCTCAGTTCAGATTAAGGGTAATCGGTGCATTGCTTCTTATGCAATGCTAGGTTTTCCTGTGATATGACTGCATTCAGGCGGTGATGTGGGGACAAAAATAATTATAAGTGCATGAGATTTAATCACTGTGTCTGGGAAGCAGAGGGAATTCATGTCATTGCTTCCTCGTGTTCAGGCAAAAGTAGGCCTACTAGGGGAAGCCAGGTTGTGTGACAGATATTTGGAGGGCTGTGAATTGCATCCGTCCGTTCTGCAGCATTTCTATTTTTACCACCGAGACAGAGTACAGAGAACTGGCTTTAAGGCCCTTTTGTGAAAGTCAATCCATTAACTCTTAATGGATGGCCTCCTTGTGCACAGCTGTACGGCCCTCTCTCGACTCATTGGGTGGCTGAACTGTTTATGATAAGAAAATTATGCAATCTTTATGCAAAGAAACAATAAGCTGTTGAGGAAGTGGCTGCAGCTAACCAGAAGAAATACCGTTGGCTCTTACATAATTTTACCCCAACAAATCATGTGACAAGCTGTTTTTTGTGTTATACCAGGTTGTGAAAATGAAATATTCAAGTAATCTTGAAGGAATATGCAGATACTTTTAATCTTAAGCCATGGTTCCCTTTGTATTTGTGTTTAAAATATTGATAGGCAGCAAAAACTGTCTGCAATCTCCCTCATGTTAATCAGCTACAGCTCACTTATATCACTGACAGCTGCAGTACAATATTACAGGGCAGTAAATATGTGGCAAAGAGAAAAAGTATTTGTATTTTCAACTGACAGGCTCACATTATTATTATGACTGTGACATTGCAGGAAGAGGGTGTGCATGAACAGGGCCTTTTGTGTACATTCTGCTTCTTGGTGCATCTCAGTTGGGTCATCCTTCTCTGTGCCTGTTTGTGCAGGAAGTGCGTGATGTGGCGAATAAAGGGTTATTTCTGTTTTGGGTTATGTGAAGTACTTTTGAGCAGTCAGCGTCTTGCCTGCAGTGGACAGTGTGAAAGCGCTCTCAGTTTGAGGAATTCTCGCAGGAGCTACTGAGAATGAGGCTTATAAAGAGCAAATTTTGACTAATAGTGTCCTGTAAGTCAAGCCTCGAGGGCCAATGTCCTGCAGGTCCTGGATGTGTCCTGCTGCAGCACAATTGAATCAGATTAATGGGTCAAAAGGCTTGTCCAGCACTTGACAACAAGCTGTTGAAGAAAATAATTTAATTTGAATCAGGTGTGTTGCAGCAAAGATCCAAATCTTGCAGGACTTTGGCCTTCGAGGCCCGTTGCAGCACACTCCTAATGCAAGTCAAACTCATAAGAGGTTCCAACAAAATTGGAGTTTAGCATCACATAACTTTTGCATTAGAGAGGTTTTTAGTTTGTTTTTCTCTCAGTCAGAACATGTATGTTGCAGAGATTACCACTGGGCTTTAATTTAACAATGTTTCCAAATAAGCTTGTAGTTTTTAGGTTTTTCCTTTAATTTTTTTTTCTGTCATGTAGTTTTTTGGTTTCAGACGGGTATAAATTTAAGTCTCCGCTGATGTGTGATAAGATGTGTTGAGAAGCCACCGTGCACATTTTGACATAGATGCTCCTCGATTGTGTAAGTGACGCGGTGTATTCTCCCACTGGAATGACATTTGTGAGTAACTTATAGATGATGAGCATGTGCTCCTCTCTGACCGCCTTTGTAATTAGCTTCTAGTAGCTCCCCTCCATATTTTTACCTTATGAAACATTCTGGCTGCTCTCTTCTTTGGGTGGGACAGTAACGATTCATAAATAGTTTGACCAGTTTGACCTGTGGAGTGTAAAGTCACAACAAAGTTCAGCCTCAAGGCATTCCCAATTAAATCAGACAACGTTATCTATTTAAACCCACACAGCCTCAGACATAAAAGAACTGTTGGCAACTCACCAGACACGGTAACAATCAGCTGCAAATTCAAACTTATTAAACTTTTCCACATTTAATATCCTCTTTATATTTTGTAGCAATAAAGGTTTTGTGCTTATCAATACTTTAAACCCATATAAAAGGGAAATTGAGCCAGAATTGTAGAAAAATCCAAATTTTTCATTAGAGTGACTTTTAAAATAATCAGTTATAGTCTTCATATATCCTAAATTGAATATTATATGAATTAAGTGGTTACAGAATCGAAGTGGTTTAATATCAGGTGTATACAAAAGCACATGTGACCTGTTCTCAAGGTTCACAGAGGAAGTGTAAAGACACCGTCTGCTACAAAAGCTACCCCAGCGCTACCACTTCCAGTATGTATAAGCATCCACAGAGACCAACATCACAATGTAAGACAAGCATTGTACAGATAAGTACCATCCAATCAATAAATCTATATTCTGCAGCAGAATGCCCATTATCATATTTCATGCAGGCTCTGGACAAAGGTTCATCTGTGATTCTGCAAAATAAACTGTAGAACTTGAGCCAAATTCTTACACTGAGTCACGCTTGCCCACTGTGAAATGCGATATGGCCTGCGCTGATTAGGAGCAGCATCACACTGCATAAAACTCACTGCAGGGACATTGTATACTGATGCAAAACTGTAATCTGAGTGATAATCTTTTCTTTAGTAGTGATTTGTTTTCAGGAAGTTTCATTGACCTTTTTATTTTCTTTCTTTGGTTTTCCAGCACCGACCAGCTTCACATTCATATAACCATATATCTCCGTAGCCACAACCTTCTGCGCTACTGGTTGTTCTGCAGGAACACCTCACATTTCGTGAGCTGAATAAGAATGGAGAAGGAATACTTTAAAAAGTTCACCTCTCATTTTTACTTTGCCTATTTTCCCCATGATCTTAGATATTTGAGCTATTTCAGAAGTAATGGGACCCCCTCTAAGAAGAGATGGTATATCTCAATATTTTTTAATTTCCTGTAGGTTTCATGGCAGAGAGGGAGGGATGCCTTTTTATTTTCAACCCACAAGCTCATCCTATCTGAACATAATCTGACAAGGGCTTGCAGTCATTTTAACTTGACAAATAGAAGTGTGGATATTAGGAGATAATGGAGTCACATTCATTTTAACCCTGCGGTAGCTGCTGGAAGACTCTCTTAGAGGTATGAATCTTCTCTTTTTTTGAAAATACATTTGTGGGAATCTGATCAAATGGATGGGAACGAGTGCTCCATGGTGCACCTATCCCAGTGTCTCTCAGGTTTTTTAGTAAATTGCTTGAATTCCATTACTTTGACCTATAAAAGAGTAATAGGACGTGTTTGTTGTTTGTGATAAGAGGATGGGATTAGAAGCTTTCTAACCTGCGTTGGGGGTTACTGGGATTTGAATCTCATTAAACTGTTGCTTCTCCTCTGTGATCTCAGTGATGTGTGAAAATACTAGCAGAAAATAAATCCAGTAAGCATCAATGTTCCCTTCTTTGGAAAGATTTACCTTTGCAAGCAGAATTATGGGCAAACAATGTGAAGTATCAGACCTCTTACTTTCCAGAATCTTGAAAGAAATTAGTCCTCAAGTTACATCAAATCTGTATGACTAGTTGATTAATATGTAATTTATATATTATTAATTTATTTGCCAGATAAGCCATTAAAAATGCATTGTTAAAATGTAGAATTACTTTTATTTGAACATTTTATGGGAAGATAACGTCATGTAATTCTGCTTTGGTAATATGCTACAAAACTACAAATTGTTGTCACATAGGTTGTTTTAACTTGGCTTGTTACTCAGAAATGTCTTGCGTATTTAATAATTTCACAAGTTATTTCAGATAATTCAGCTCCGACCTTTTAGAGAAAAGGTAGACAGTCTCTGAATAGCAACATGCATAAATCAAGTACAGAATGTCAACACAGCACTGAGGACAAAAAAGTTAGCTAAAGCAACAACACTGTAAAAAAGAAAAAGTTGGATGAACTTAAAATTTCAAGGCAACAAACTTCGATAAAATTTTAAGTTGAACAGCTAAACTAAATATTTTAAGTTTTGCTTTTAAGTCTAAATTAGGATTTTTTACAACTCAATTGTAAGTTCCACTAAATTATAATTTTATATTGTAATAACTTGTCATCTTTACTTCTGGTAATTGTTCCACAAGTTGTACTAATTTAAAAATCTACATGGTTATAACTTTTAATCCTTACTTGTTATAACTCTTTCATAAGTTGTAACAATGTATCATTTTACACAGTAATAACTCAAATTCTTTTACAAAATCCACTTGAATTTGATTAAGTTAGTATAGCAGAATAATTTAGGAGTAATTTAAAATTGCACACTGCTAATGTAACTCAACTTCATAATTTAATTTCGATCACTTCTAATCAAATGCATAAATATTTACAGATGCAACATACATCCTCAAAACCTTAGTTTTATTTAAACTAGCAGCATTGAATCAAATAAAAAGGCAAATAAAAAAAAAACAGCTTGTGCTTTTATCAATATAAAAAAAATGAAAAACAACTTGTGCTCTCATAAAAAAACAACTGTTGGGCAGTCCTATGCAATCGTGAAAGATGTGATTTCAAAGCGCTGATGGTTCTGAAAGTACAGCATTTCCTGTATTTGCAAAGCTGTGTTGAACCTCTGTGATGCGGCCGATAATGTTTCAGCTAAACAGCTTCCATGGTGTTGGTAAATTTGCAGAACTTGAACTGCATTCATTTCAATCTGAAAAACAAAGATGATTATTTGCAGGGAATTAGTATACAGAAATTAGCAGAAATGTTATACATTACACATAACATTTTATAAATTTAATGACAATGCAAAGGCTTGACTAGACCCTTGAGCTGAAAAGAGTACACATTCAGTGTTTTTATTTTTAATAAATTTTGCTGCAGTAAACATTAATTACAAATAGCATATATTATTTAAGGTTATCAAACTATATCTATACCTAAACCCAACGCCTACATCAGTTTATGTTAAGAAAGTCAGCAGTCAGTATAAAACAGGGCAGTCAATGAAAGGCATTTCAATGTTTTTAAACAGAAGGATAATATATCCAAGCCTGGGAGCCCACAGTGGGTCATAGTACAAATATTTAAACCTTTTTTTTAATCAAAAGCAATGTAGTAAATTCAGGGCAGGCCTATATTTTGACCAACACAATATTTTAAATAGGTAGCTTGGCCTTTCCTACCATTACACTGTGATAATTTTATCAACTCTTACATGACTTACCTCTTATTTTAATATGTAAATGGTAGCAGCATGAAGTGTTTTATTGAACTCGGCATGATGTAAATGTTACTACAAAAAAGTGTTACACAAACTGCTCCATGTTGTCCTGATACTTAGTATATGAAATATCAGCCAATGTGTTAGCATTAATACCCTACTCCTTTAGCTGCTGCAAGTAGGCAAGCATGAATTAACTGAATACTAACCAGTAGAAGCTAACATGTCTTGTCCTGTTTGGACGGTACCAGCCCAGATAAGCTAGCTGCTAACTCATACAGCAGTTCTGCTGAGTGAAAAGCTGTTGAAAATGTGTAGGTTGCCTCCTCCATAAATCTACAACATACTACACAACACTAGTCAACAATTTCCATACCATTTAAACTTAATTTAAATAAAAACTTACCTGCGTGGAGTCCAGCTCGAGGCAGCACAGCTAAGTGAGACTTCAAGTGAAAATTGCAAACTCAAAAAGTTGGTTTTCCAGCATTTTACAACAAAGAAATTAAAGTTAGCAGAACAGTTGTCCCTCATATTGAACTCCAACTTAAAGTTATCATTTTTAACGACTCACCTTATTGTTTTGGGGCAAACAACTTGCTTGTTTTGTTGTGATTACTAACATTATTGCTTTAAATGCCATTAATACATATTTTCAGGTTTTACCTACTTAAATGGCTGTTTCAGGCCAACCAATACAAGTTGGATTTTTTGCAGTGAAGTGCTTCACAATTTTTATTGAAATAGTTCAAAACAACTCATCCCAGGATGTTGTCTCCTTTTCATCATTCATTTCTCTTCATGCTCTTCGTTTTATATTTAATAAGTCACTTTTGATAGTTTCATCCAAAGAGCATTATCTAATTTAGTCCCAGCCATCAAGCAAGATCTGCGGGATAATCCTGTATCTGCCAATTTTTTTTACTCATAATTGTTTTCTCTGTGGAACTCTCAAACCTCATGAGATTTGGATTAGTGTGGTTCAGTTTAATCTCAGGAGATTGCTAGGATCTTATATATATTAGGGTGGGGGGAGGGGGGAGACAGAATTGAAAAAAATCAAAATTCAGAATTTTTTTCTTCAGTTTTAAAATCAATATTTTTGTTAAAAAGAAATTTTCAAATAAATAAAAATAATTGATTATAAAAAAGAATTAATTGTTCTTATTGGTTTTATTGATATTTTTACGTGTCTTCTTGGGCATTATAGCAAGTTTCAGACGGGTATAGAACAGAATGATGGTCTGGCTACTGTACTGTTTTTCCTAACTGAAATTAAGACAAATGACGAGCAAAAAACATCCCTAATAATTTCTCAGTTCTTTCTAGCTTATAGAAGAATGAAGGTACTTGGGAAATTAGCCCCTGTTGTTACTTAAGTGTAATGATTCTGAATCAAAAATCTGTTTGAATCGGAAATCGATTCTGAATTGCTCCAAAAATCTGAATCGAATTGAATTCTGAGTTGTTAGATTTGCATCGCAACAACACATTGCTTTTCAAGGCATGTTACAATCCATCAAACAAAACTAAATGCTAAATGCTGAAGCATTTTGTAAAAAGTTTAACACACCTCACAATTCATTAGATTGCAAAACACCTCTAGAAACAATGTTTTTACCTTATTTGATTTTGTGAAATATTTAATGAGTCTTTCACATCACAGTGGCAGAGTTTTGGTCATGTTTTCTTGAAAAGGTTGCTCCACTTTTGATGGTTGCTGGTATTGGTTCATGTGCAGCTCTCTTCAGGTCCTATATAGCACATTCTTTGATGATTCGCCAGAGTGGTCATTGTTCTCTTGGCGTATTGGCCGAGCTTTAGCTCTTGACTGTGGAATTCTGACAGAAGTTCATGGTTGATCAAATAGTTAAAGGTTACCTGGAATCTATGATGGTAAACCAAGCTTAAACCATCATGTTTCCACCATTTAATTGACATTTGGTATAAAATGTGTGTGTTGCCAAATATAGGGATTTACAGCATGGCTAAACATCTCCACTTTGGTTTTGTGTATCCATAGGATATTGCTGCAAAAGTTGCATGGCTTGCTCAACATTAGAGGAAATTTTGTAAACTAAGCCAACTAAATAGTTCTGTGTGAAACTTGTGTTGTTCTATTTGCGTTTTGTGTTTCCATATAGATGGAGATTTATTTTGGAAATGGTGAGCAGATGTGAAGGAAAGCCTTTCTCAAACTAACTTTCCACGTGGAGAAATTTTAGCTATTAAGAGGATTGTTGAGGTCAAATGTGACTCCTGACTCCTGCCATTGCTGCATTTTCTACTAAAAGTGGCTTTGTGTATCAACTTGTATTCAAGTTGATATGTTTAAAATTTTCTTTCTAAGTCCTTTTACAACTAATAACACCCTTTAGTTATAGTTTTAGAAATGCAAACTAACACTGTGTCAGGCAGTGTATTGCAAAAGCACAGCTGCGTGTCTTCAGGAAGCTGCTTGCGCCTCCTGTTTTGTTGCAAGTAAAGCTGTGAAAATTTGCTGTACTTCTATTTTTGCCTTTTGACTTGATAACACTCCAGTGCCAATTCATGTTGGAACATTATAGAAACAGTTACCATTTTTGTTCACCAACTTTGAAGGCATGGAACATATATTTGAGATTATGTGTAGGGGCAAAATCTGAATTATTGGCATGATTGTACAGTGTATTCAACAGCACTTTGGCATATTTCATGAAACACCAGTATTTAAGTGAATTATCTAATCTTGATAACATGGAGTAGACCTGTTTCCAAGTTGGTTTGACTTTTATAAACCTTTAGTGTAACAAACAACGTGACGGCTTTTTTGATCGAGAAATCCAAGATAGCATCAATATAGTTAAGAATGCAATCTAAATAAAACATTAATCTATATATGAAACAAAAACAATGTCAAAGAGGGGAAAATGTTTGAACAGAACTGTTAATTATTAACACTTAAATTATTTTCACACAGTTTGTACAAGTATTCTTGGAAGGACTATTGAGCTTTCGCAGATTTTCTCAGTGAGGCGTCCTCTAACGATGGCAAATTCGGCATCCATCTCGCATCTTACCTTTACTATGTGCCTTAGCCTTTACTCAGCATCAGTGCACATCCAGAGCAGCCAGTCTGCTGATATCCTTTGTTTTACACATAATGTAAAGCAAATATAAACTGTGATGTGACGCTGTCACCCAGAAGCAAAAAGGTGAAAAGTTTTTCCCCCTCTGGATGCTACATGGCAACAATGGCTCCAGGAATGTACAAAAAAAAAAAGGTCACTGTGCCATTTAAACAACTCAGGAATGCATATTTTTAAGGTCACAAAGTTATAAAAAGCTACTTTAAAGGAAGATTCAATGCCAAATCAAGGTCACCTCCAGATTGTGTCAGATTGTACACCCAAGTTACACATTTTAGAGTGTTTTAGGCATTTAAATACTTTCCCAGGATTTCAGGAATGTTCTGCCTCAACTCCTTAAAGGATTCCTTTTATACTGAAAACATGCATTCCTCAGGCCTTTAAATTCCTCCAAAATATGAAAATATATCACAAACATGAAAAGATCATTACTTGAAGAAAAAAAAAGCACAACCAGAAGAAAGCTTTTCTAAGGGGTACAAATATCAATTAGACTTGAATCCAGGCTTTCACAGATGATACCATCAAGTTGAATGAAAATGATAACACACCACACCACATATATATATATATATATATATATATATATATATATATATATATATATATATATATATATATATATATATATATATATGTATATATATACATGTGTGCCACAGCACCAACCGTGCAGGTAAAACCATGTACAGATTCATAAGCATGCACATACACTTCTTAGCACATTACTAGTTCATTGGTCCTCAGGGGGTTTCCTAACCTCTGCTTTCTCTGTCTGTGTTGTGGGACTGTGGATGGAGATCCAGGTTGTAAGCAGGCCGCTGACTCATCCTGAGCTTCGTGGTGATGGTGTGTGGCTTGTTGTCAGTCCTCAGCGGAGTTCCCCCATCTACTGGAGTTTGTAGTCTTTAATGTCTATGACTTTCATCTAGATTCATACAGAGCTTGTCATAGAAAACTGCAGGTTATTTCAAAGCTTTGAATTTACAATTTAAATAAATGTTAACATCACTGTACATCAACTATACAGGCATTATGAAATAGTTCAGTTTGACTTATTGTGAATTACAATTGTCGTAAAAGTCTTTTAGTGCAGCAAGACTTATGTTTGTTTTGTTGGGAAGGATTTAATGAATTAAAAAAAATGAAGGCTAGCTCTGCTATTGTTTGCAATAAGGGACATGTGACAGCTAAAGACATTACATTGAGCTGCTTGTCATATAGTGAAGGAATTAGATGGACAATGTAAAGAAAATAAAAAAATAAAAACAACCAAAGAAACAACAACAGCAACCTGATTTCAGAGCCATTCTAAAACTCACAGCAAGTAGGAGTAAACAATGAACAGGGTGCAAATATACATTTCTACAGACCCTGCAAAGTTTCCAAGTCACTGAAACATAAGCAGGACCTTTTTTTTCTGAATGCTGACAGTTGCTAATGAACTATTTTCAGTATGCATCACAGGCAGCACCTAGGAGTCCACCGCACAGAAACAAGTCTGCCTCTACTTACCTCCCATTTCCTTTAATCAGCTTGTAACAATCTCCTCTGTTTTTATTGACCATTTCTATGAACCATACACCCATTAAAATAAGAGGATCTCTAATATGTTGCAAGTCTTGAGTAGTCACCATTGTTCCTGTCAGCAGTCAGTTCAGTTAGTCACCTTAGGTGTACCCACCGAAAAGGCATAGGAGAGCAACATCTCTATTGCAGTTGCTTAAAAAAAGCAAACAAAAAAATAAAACAAAACAATAATAACTTAAGTCAACACATCTGTTGTCAGCTGACTGCATCCCTCTCCATACCAGACTGGACTCATTTCTCATCTGTCACTAAGTTTCTGAGATTTGCCCAAATGCTCCATCACACAGCTCTGTCACATCTTGTCTCCCAAAACAACTTTTAAATGACTGAGTACCGTCTGGCTGCTTTGCGTGTTGTTTTCACTGTCTGTGAAAAGCTCTCTGTTCAAACAACACAGAAACTGGTCTGTTCGTCAGCCTGGTGAATATTTGTAGCTCGCTTACTGCACTTTTCTCCAGAGTCTCCCTGAGTCTGAATGTGAATTAAGTCATCTGTTCATTTTTCTCATCTAATTCGCTGTCATCTTGAAGGACATTCTTGACCTCTTTAAAGTAGCTTCTATACCATGATTATGAGCTCTTTAGCATGGGCGACATTAGCTGGATGTGCTAAGCGCCACGCTAATTTTTTTTGTTCCAATCATAATAGGAAGTGAATGCTCTGACATAGTGAAATGTTGCTTTAACTGTGTAGGCGGGTAGGCTTGGATTTGCCCTCAGGGATTGTGTGGTGGTCTTGATAGGCCCAGATGTTTCCTGAAAAAAGAAACAAATGCTAATTACTCTGCATAACTCCAGGCATTGCACGTACACAATCATAAGCACCTAATATCCTTAGCATGTCCTAGCAGGAGGACTGCATTTCTTTTTTTTTCCCTCACAATTTCTCTTTCCTATCAACTAACTTATTTTTATGTAACTGTGGGTCACAAACTGGTGCTGGAATGCAAAACATGTAACTTATTCCTCTAATATCTACATGCCTGAGACAAAATAACTGGCTTGTATTTCTTTGATTAGCTTTTATAATATTATTCTCAGTGTCTGAGGATCTTGTGCCCTGCAGACTTATGGGAAAGCACTATTTAAATTTTTAACATGGCAATTACTATTAATACTTTCATTTAAAGAAAAAAAAAATCTCTGCCACTGGGCTTTATGATGAGCTGAAAACTGTGGCTTTACTCCTTGCTCATGAGACTACAGGCTTATATGTTTGTCTGCTTAATACTTATGATACATTACTGTGAGTAGGACTGACAGAACTAGGAGGGCCTGTAAGCTGTTGTGTTTAGACACAACACGCAGTCCAGCACTCAAGAGACCACAGGCTCTTTGTTCCCATTTCCTCTATGTTGATGCGGGGCAGAGTTAAGGCATTGCATTTTTCTGATTTCCTTAAGCACATGCAGTTACTGCTGAGAGCTGGCAGAGAACAGTGTCTGTGGTCCAGGTGATTTGTCATCAGATGAGGTTCATTAAGGCTGGTGGTGTGTTGTTGGGCAAACCTGTGATATGGGACAGAGGCGTGAATCAGGCAAAGATGCAAGATGGTTGTGGTAATAACGGTAATAATGCATATGGATCCCATGGATGAGTTATGGATTTTATTATTAAATTCACAGCACTTCACTATCAATTGTGTTTCTCATGTCAAACAAGATGAGTCAGGTAGTTCCATAGTGGAAAAAGGTTATTTAAATGCCAGCGATGTGGGTTGTGCTGTTCAATCTTCACATTATGCTTCTAAGTATAATTTTATGACAACATTATCTAAATATATTTATTTAAAGAATATATATAGTTAGTGTCTATGTGGAACCTAATTGAACATAAATTATCCTACACCATGGAGGCCATATGTGAGTTTTGAAAGCCCACTCTTAAAGTCCAGCTTATCCAAAATGTAAGCTGGTTGACCTAATTTCTGGCGTTACCAGCACAAGCTGATATGGATGAAAAGAGATTACAGAGCACACATACAGTTAGATTAAGCTGGAGTAATATCTGTGAAGAGTTTTAATAAACATTTCAAGCTTTCAAAAAGAAAAAAAAAGAGAGTAAAACTTGTTTAAATATTCACGTGCACTGACAACATAAAGTGTCGACTTTTAAAACAGTACGCTTTAAGGGGGGAAACAGGTATGTAATACCTCACAATATAACCTGGAGAAGGCTTGAGACAGCATATTAGATTAAAAAAAAGACCACAGGTATGAATTTGAGTCTGCAGGCACTTTCTTTCAGCAAGTCCAGTTTCTTTCCACAGTTCAATGACATGCATGTTATGTGAATCGGTGACTCTAAATTGCCTGTAGGCGTGAAAGTGGGTGTGAAGGTGTTTGTCTGTCTGTATGTATTAGCCCTGTGACAGACTAGCAACATCTCCACGCTGCACTTCACCTCTCATCCAGCATTCTTAGGGATAAACTCCAGCAACGCATGATCCTGAAAAGTTTAAGTGAGTAAAGATAAGAGGTTGATGATTTTAGGAAACCAGCCAAGCCAGTGCTACACACAAGCTAGCTATACTTATGTTGTAGTTACTGCATTTGATAAAATAATAAAAATAAATGAATAAAATCTGACAGATGTAATTAATAAGCAGGAAAGTGCATGACTAATCAAGTTATTGATCAGTGGCACACAAAAGTTGATGGCTTTTTTTTAAAAAGTAAAATGTTTGGATGGGAATTATGTCTCTCATTGTGCAGAGACATGGTGCCGTGACCCCTTTAAGGTCGAGCTAGAGAGACAGACACAAAGAGAGAGAGAGAGGTGCACAGCACTGATTTGAGTCAGAGCAGAGAAAGTCGCTGTGAGAAACTACCTGTTTAGCAGTTAATGTTTTGCTACAAGCTTTAGCAATAAACATCACACAGCTCTTCTAGTCACAGCAGGGTCTGGTATCTGCTTCTCCACGGCTGGGTAAAGTGGGAGTTTACCCTGAAACTATCTGCTGCTTCACCCAGGAGTAATCACCTCACCTCAGGCTCCTGACCTTAGTTTGAAAGGCCGAAAGAGACAAGCTCAACAGCTTTCCCATTGGAGATTGTTTTTTTTTTTCTTATTCTATGATTGGTAACATCATGTTGACATCACAACGAATCGAATAATTGGCTTTGAACGGTAGACAAATTGAGTTCAAAACTCACCTGAAATACCAGTTGATTATAATAAGTGAAACTTAACTTAAGATTTTTCTGTAATTAATAGTTATAAATACTTGTTTAAGTTGTTTTTGTTTGTTTGTTGGAATGGACCTTTAGAAAAGCACATTTTTTTGCCGGCTAACAACTCAGAACCCAGAAGTGTCCTAACAGTCAGAGCAAGAGCTGTACTTTCTTCGTTGGATTACTTTTGCATCAGACTTACATGGTACTGAACATGGTTCATGTTACCACATGATGTTGCAACCTGACTAGGGTTTCCACAAACTAATGTTGCGTTCTGTGGAACAGAAAATGTACTGATATGTTAAACAACTGTCTGACACAGAAGTGACGCAATGTGAAAACCCACTGTACAATGTTTGCTAAATTCTTTATGATAAATTTGAGATTTTTTGTTGATTTAGCAAACTAAAAATGCGCTTTTCTCACAGCCTCGTTCTCTGTAGCTTTTAGCTTGAATCTCTCATCAGAACTTGTTCTACTCCAAACTGTGAGCACTCTCTCTGACTGCTGTCCACCTCATGCAAGACTTCGACTGCTCATAACTACTTTGCACAATCTCATCTATTCAACTCAATCCTATTCAGTTTTATTTGAATAGCACCCCTTCACAGCAATGTCATCGCAGGGCATTTAACTGACACATCAGT
Organism: Telmatherina bonti; assembly: GCF_933228915.1. Lineage (NCBI taxonomy): Eukaryota > Metazoa > Chordata > Actinopteri > Atheriniformes > Telmatherinidae > Telmatherina > Telmatherina bonti. Next base: position 16,605,994 of record NC_136619.1, on the reverse strand, counting down.
TTGAGCCAATTCATGATAAATAATCTAGTTAAGGGAAACTGTCAGACTGCATTGACTCTTCACTTCGATCCAATGAACAGTCTATCTATCTATCTATCTATCTATCTATCTATCTATCTATCTATCTATCTATCTATCTATCTATCTATCTATCTATCTATCTGATACCAGATTAAGATACAGCTGATAAAGCTGGGCGATTGTTTATCTACTTGATTACTTGACTTGATTAAACAAATCATAAAATGTATTGTGAATGCTTAAACAGCCATTCCTGTCTCTATATAATCTACTTACCTGTGGACATTTACTGTGACTTATTTTTACATGTTTTAACATTAAACTAGGAAGAAGAAAAGGAAAGAAACACAAAAGATAAGAGAACTACTTGCTGCAGGGGAGTTTGTCTGACTGTTTCGCTTAAGTGGACCTAGGGATCCTTATGTTGACTGGACTGGACATGGACATTTACTAATCTGTTCTTTATCCACTATCAATACTTCTCAGACTTGCTTCTTCTTGTTTTGCTTGTAGTCATCTTCTGTTTTATTTATATGTGCTCTGATTCTTTTTTTTTTTTCTCTATCCCTTGGCCTTTCCGTGCCTTCCTGCTGCTCCCACCTTCTTCAACCCCTTCCTTCCCTGCCTTTCCCAATACAATTCTCTTTTCCAGCTGGGTTTGTAAAATCGCCACTGTCTGAGACTAAGCTTACAGGGGACACCTTTGAGCTGTACTGCGAGGTGGTCGGTAATCCCACACCAGAGATCCAGTGGTGGTATGCTGAGGTCAACCGAGCCGACTCCTTCAAGCAGCTGTGGGATGGAGCCCGCAAGCGTCGGGTATCCATCAACACGGCCTACGGCACCAACGGGGTCAGTGTGCTCGGGATCACACGCCTCACACTGGAGGACTCTGGGACCTATGAGTGCCGGGCAAGCAACGACCCTAGGCGCAATGACCTCCGACAAAACCCAGCCATCACCTGGATCCGCGCCCAGGCCACCATTTCAGTGCTACAGAGTGAGTGGTCTATGTGCTGTAGTACCTAGATGGTGAATGAACTGCAAATCCCCTTTAGATTACCTGTCCCTCAAGAGTCAACCTACACAGCTGTCACTTGCCAAACAAACAAAAAAGAAAAAACATTTTATACTTTGAAAACGTTCTTCTATAACTATTAAGAAATTTTAAAGTGTCCAAATCGTTTATGCCAGTGGTTGCCCTTTGTGTTGTTTTTCATTGTTTAATGTTCTCTTGTCGTGAACTTAGTAAAATTCCCCATTTCTCCAAAACTTCCCAAGCAACATACTGTACATCATCACAAACCCAGGAACTTTGCCCAGTCTCTACATTTCTGTCTTCCTTCCTACACCAAACCTTTGTTTTTACTCTGTTGTGTGTCTGTTTAAAATATCTTAAATATGTTCTTTTTCTCTGTGTCTTTATTTCGTCACATTTCCTATTCTGAGTTTTATTTTTGATCTTTATTCTTTTACCATCATGTTGTGTCTCTTGCTTTGCATTGATTGTGTTATTTACTTCAAAGCACTGCCTGCCAGCTAAATGCAGTGGAAACCTAGTGGTGCTTTGAAGTAATGGTGCTTTTGATTCAGCTTTCTCACTGAGGGCACAGTGTAAATGGGACTGCAAGAAGACACAAGAAGAAATCCGTTCAGGTGTAAAACAACGGTACCTGTTGTCAAGTCCTTCCTGATAAAAGCAAACATTTGCTGCTTTCAAATTTATGTGTGGTTATCCAGTAAAGGATGAAACACATGGGGGGCCTGAATGTCTTAATTCTCGAAATTTTGGATAAAATTTTATTTCTACACAAGTGTCCCTGTGGACCTACCTGTGCAGTTTGTTACCTTGTGCCTTCTCCACCACTGAGTGTGCAACTTTGAATCAGTAATGACATTATATGTTTTAAAGCTTCAGCTCTGTATGCGCACAAACATTCAGACAAACTGAACTTCAGCTGGACCCTCCTAATCTGTACATGCTTCAGTGCTCTGCCCACTGGAGCACAAGCAAATGTGGAATGTTGTTAGTCATAGTGAAGCTTTGACAAGTTTAGGGGAGTCTGGTCTTTGCTGACTCTTCTGATTGGACTAACAAATCTAGATTTCTGTGAGGATACAGTTTTGTTTGATGTAAGGCAAACACAAATTTCACTTTAAGGAAAAAGACAGCAGTTGCTCGCTTATCTTGTCACATGTTGTCTACTCCCTTACTTTTAATTTGACATTAATTGCTTTTTCAAAATATACTGTCATTACTGACAAATAAATGTTCCTTCAATATACATGCAATATATGAAAACTATTCCATGTATATTACAGGCTATACATAACAGCCCTTTGATATGGATGTATAGTTTGTAGCTTTGTAGACACGTTAAAGTCTGATTGTCTTGTTTGTTTGTTTTTTTTATTATCAGATTTAAATCATTTCAGTTTGTGAATGTATCAACAATAAGTTTATGAATATATATATATATATATATATATATATATATATAAGTATTATTATATTACATTAGCAATACATATTAGATATGTATTGCTTATGACCTATGAAAAGAATGAAGAGATGGTCAAAGCCAAATAAAAGAAATAGTTTGACATTTTGGGAAACACTCACACCATTCCCATGGGACTAAGTGAATGCTACAGCTAGCAGCCAATTAGCTGAACATCAAGGCAGACAAGCAGGGTTGGGGTAAGGGTCAGTTAATTTTTCTTTGCATGTAGCTCTGAGCTTAGCCGGCTGTAGTGTCATTTATCTCATACAAACATGACAGGGGTTTTGGTGCTCACATTTGATTCTCAAAAAGAGAACAAATGGAAGTGTTTCCAAAAATGTCCCTCTCACATTAACAAAGAGCTGCAGCTGTTGGCAGCTTTAAATGGTGTCATTTACAAGTGACTCCAATGTAGGTAAATTTCATGTCCAACAAAGTCAGTGGAGAGAAATTCTGCTGGAGAATAAATGCAATGCTTCCGCAGATGCCACACCTTAAACCTTTACACAAGTGTTTACCAAACAGATAAAAGTTATTTTTAGTGCATGGATGTTTGACATGTATTTGTTTATATTTATCTAATTTAGACATTATTCTGTAACAAGATTAATTTCTATTTAACAATAGAAATTTGTTTCAGTCTTCAGTTGATGGTAACATACATAAACCTTAGAACCCTGAGGGCCCCAAATATGGAGTATTTTCTTTACTAGTAACATATGTAAAGTATTTTACCGTATTTTACACATTTTATCAAATCTCACAAGCTATGACAGCAGAAGTATTCAATTCAATTCAGCTTTATTTGTATAGCGCCACTTCAGAACAATATTGTCACAGGGCACTGTACATACACAAATCAACATACACATAATTTCAAGCCAATTCATGCATATCCTATAATAGAAACCAACTGATTGCATCAAATCATGACTTCGATCCAATCCCCCAACCTGAGCATGCACGAGGCGGCAGTGGGAAGGAAAAAACTCCTATTTAACAGAAAGAAAACCTCTAGCAGAATCAGGGAGAGCAGCCATCTGCCTTGACTAGAGATGGAGATGGACAGGACAGGAAAGACAGATCAACATGCACAACTGCACTTATTCGGGAAGACCTGTGGAAAAAAGGACAAATAAGTTAGAGACAGGAATATTGTCATATATTTATACATTAATACATTAGAGAAATAGAGCGAGGTACTTCTCAGTGCATCAGGTGACGTCCCCATTCCTACATAAGTAATGGATGGCTAGACTACCCATAACTATAAGAGCAAAGAGCATAACCTGGACAGTTGGGTCTCGTACATGCAGACTCCAACTCAGGAGATGCTCATATCCTAACTATAAGAATCATGAAAAAGGAAGGTTTTCAGCTTGATCTTAAAGGTGTGGAGGGAGTCTGCCTCCCGAACCCACAGTGGGAACTGGTTCCATAAGAGAGGAGCCTGATAGCTAAAGGCACTTCCTCCCATAGTACTCTTTGAGACTCTGGGATCCACCAGTAAACCTGCAGTCTGAGAGCGCAGTGCTCTATTTAGAATATATTGAACTATAAGATCTTTAATGTACAATGGAGCTTGGTCATGGAGAGCTTTATATGTGAGGAGAAAAATTTTAAACTTTATCCTAGATTTAACAGGGAGCCAGTGTAGAGAGACTAAAACTGGTGAAATATGATATCTCCTGCTAGTCCTCATCAGAACCCTCGCTGCAGCATTTTGGATCAGCTGGAGACTTTTCAGGGCATATTTGGGACTACCCATAAATAAGGAATTGCAGTAATCCAGTGTAGAAGTACTAAAGGCATGGACTAATTTTTCTGCATCTTTCTGAGACAAGATGCCCCTAATTTTTGCAATATTACGCAGGTGGAAAAAGGCGGTTCTAGAAACCAGTTTTAAATGTGAGCTACAAGACAAATCCTGGTCAAGAATGACTCCAAGATTTCTCACAGTGGTACTGGAGGCCAGATTGATTCCATCCAGATTAATTACATAACTGGATAACTTTGTCCTAAGTTTTTCAGGCCCAAAGATAACCTCTGTCTTGTCTGAGTCTATAAGGAGAACATTCAGTCATCTAGGTCTTGATGTCTGTATGACATCTTTGTAATCTTAGAAACAGATTAGTTTCATCTGGCTTCATGGAAAGGTAGATCTGAGTGTCATCCGCACAGCAATGAAAATTTATACCATGCGGCCTGATGATATTTTCTAAGGGAAGCATGTATAATGTGAAAAGTATTGGTCCAAATACAGAACCCTGAGGAACTCCATGATTTACCCTGGTGTGTGGGGAAGACTCATCATTTACATTTACAAACTGAAATCTACCAGATAAATATGACTGGAACCAGTCTAATGTGGTCCCTTTAACCCCAATAATATGTTCCAGCCTCTATAGCAAAATGTTGTGATCAATGGTGTCAAATGCAGCACTGAGATCTAAAAGAATGAGTACAGACAGAAGTCCTTTATCTGAGGCCATTAGAAGATCATTGGTGACTTTCACCAGTGCTGTCTCTGTGCTATCATGTGCTCTAAATCCTGACTGAAACTCTTCAAACAGATTGTTTCTGCTCAGATGGGCGCATAGTTGTGTTGAAACTGTTTTCTCAAGAATTTTAGACAAGAAGGGGAGATTAGACATTGGTCTATAATTAGCTAAAAAATGAAAATCTAAAAGTTTCTAAAGGCGTCTCTAGGGCTGCTGCAGATGAAATAGCATTAGTAGTGTTAAGGCTATTTCTTATTTCCTTCCTAATAGAAACTATTTTGTTTACAAAGAAACTCATAAAGTCATTACAGCTGAGGTTCAAATGAAAAGATGGCTCAACAGTACTATGGCTCTTAGTCAGCCTGACTACAGTGCTGAAGAGAAACCTGGGGTTGTTCTTGTTCTCCTCTATCAATGATGAATAATAAGCTGTTCTAGCCAAACGCAAGGCTTTTTTATACACGATCAAACTTTCTTTCCAGACTACGTGACACTCTTCTAAGCCAGATGATTGCCATTTTCTTTCCAAACGCCTTGATATCTGTTTTAAAGCTTGAAGCTGGGAATTAAACCACGGAGCCCCCTTCTTCTGACTGGTTCTCTTCTTTAGAGGAGCAACATTATCTAGTGTTATACGCATTAAAGCAGTCACTCTAGCAATATATTCATATACCTGTGTCGGAGTAAAGCTCGGGCGGATGTTTTCTGTCAAGTTAACACATGTATTGTAGGAAATACTGCTGAAATAGACTTCTTCAATTTGTTAACAACACTATCTGACAAACATCGACTATAATGAATTTTCTTCTCAGCCATTGTGTAGTCAAGTAAAGTAAACTCAAAAGTTATTAAAAAAATTAGCAGACAGAACAGGGTTATGAGGAAAAACTGTGTTGATCACTATTGATGCCATATGTCAGAACAAGATCCAGAGTATGATGATGATAATGAGTCGGTCTGTGGACATTTTTGGAAAATCCAATTGAATTTAATATAGAATTAAAGGCAATGTTTAAACTGTCATGTTCATCATCACCATGGATTTTAAAATCCCCCTGAACAATAACTTTATCAGTATTCTGCACTAAGTCTGATAAGAAGTCTGAGAAGTCAGGAACTGTGAGATCCAGGTGGACGGTAGACTACTACTAGAAGAAATGGCTTCTCTGATTTCCATCTTGGGTAGAATAGACTAAGAGTCATCTGTTCAAAGGTATTGCAACTATTTTTATGTCTAGGACTAATCAAAAGCTCTGATTTAAAGATAGCTGCCACACCTCTTCCTCAGCCTATAGTTCTGGGAACTTGAAAATTTAGACAAACTGGTGGAGTCGATTCATTAATACTAACATGATCCTCCTGCTGCAGCCAGGTTTCCGTAAGACAAAATAGATCAACATAATGATCAGTAATCATGTCATTGATTAACAGAGACTCAGACACAAGAAATCTGATATTCAATAAACCACATTTAATGGTTTATGTAATGGTGATGTAGCGGGGCGACAGCACGGCGAGTGGAGGTCCGTTTTGGAGCCGGGGTAAAGGACGGCACGGACCTGCGAGCCTTACTGCAGTGCTCGGGCACGGGGGCGGGAATGCACCGTGGTGCTTTTATGTGTGAGGAGAAAAATTTTAAACTTTATCCTAGATTTAACAGGGAGCCAGTGTAGAGAGACTAAAACTGGTGAAATATGATATCTCCTGCTAGTCCTCATCAGAACCCTCGCTGCAGCATTTTGGATCAACTGGAGACTTTTCAGGGTATATTTGGGACTACCCATAAATAAATACCCATAAATACCCATAAATAATGAGCTGCTGGTCTGAGACTCGTCACTTAAGGGGGGGAAATCCCCAAGACTGAGGATGTCAAACCTGTTGTAACAGGGGATGTCGTTTGGTAGAGGTGCACTGGAGTGACGCCTTCCTCTTTGCTGCCGTGAAGCGACATGGAACTGGGGTTCTTGTTGACATGGTGTGGAGCTGACCGAGATCTTCGGTTTAACTGTGGAAGGGTCCCAGCGGTGGAATGGCCGTCAATATGAGCCTCGTTGGGGAACGCTGCTCCAGTATCCACAACTGCACAGCAAGCAGGAACCTGGGAATCCGTTTTTGGATCGTGGATGACAATGGTGTCCATCATGATCTCAGCTTCTCGGATCCAATGCAGATTTGATATCTATGACACCAGTTCAGCTATTTTTTTGGCCAGGCCAACAACCGACATTGAGCGTCCTGTAAACGTTACCAGCTAGCTAGCAGCCGCCAGGTCTGGTTGACAGGCTCTTACCTGATCGAGAGATGCCCATGCTCTGGTGAGTCTGTAGTTGATTTGAGTTTTATCTTGTCTGGAGGCTGCAATAAAACTCCAGAATACTGGAATGAGTTTGAAGTCAATCTGGGCCGGGCTAGGCAGAGATTGTCCTCAAGGAAATTAGAGTTGGAGGGCTGGGTATGTGTCGTTGAGCAGAAGTGGAAGTCAGTCTGGCTCTGACTTCAAATACACCTTGTGGTTGCAGAGATATAGTCATCATTTTCCTAAAAGAAAACAATTTGGGCTTATGGTTAAAATGGTTAAGTAAATATAAATACATTTTTTGTTTAGTGTCACTTGCAGGAATTAAAATAGATTTTTAGGTATTCAAATATGTAGCCCCAAAAGCAGTGCTCTAAGTTAAACTGATCATTTTCCAAAATAGCAAATATGTACTACATTTTATTGTAAATTCTAAAAATATCCATATCCAAATAAAATAAAATAAAATAAAAAAGTGGACGCAAAGGCGAAAGCAAAGTTTGTCAATTCTTTGTAGGTTTGTTGGAAATAGTATTGGTCTCTGTGCTTAACTGCAAGAGTGCAAAAGATGATGATGCACAAGGTCAGGTTTATGACATCCTGATTCATGTAGAGCAGCATTTTACCATCGGTCTCAGTTTGAAATGGTAATATGTCCACATCAAGCACACACCACATGTTAAGTGCGACAAGACGTCCTACAAACAACCTTCTAGTTAAATTGCCAGTGGACCACTGTGCAGTGTTTGCTAAATGTTAATTTATGTACCCCATGTTGAGTGTGTCCGCATATCTGGGAGATACTATTTATAGTACACGTAGCCGTGCTTTGTCAGAGAGAGAGAAAGAGTTGTGAGGGGGTGGGGGAATATATCCCCTTAGCTTAGGGGAAGAAGAGGGTGCAGTGAATGCTAAAAGAAGTTAACTGTTAGTCTCCATCGCCCCTCTTACCTCCTTGTTCCCCTTTGCTTTTCTAGTAGCTCTGCTGCAGCAGCAAGTAGTAAGATTATGATGCTTCTCTTCTCCGCTCCTCCCCCTCGGGGGCTCCATTGTTGCCATGGTTGGCCCGCCCTGAAGGAGGGGGAGGGGCAGTGTGGAGGAAGCTTCCTGCTTGCTACTCAAGGCAGAGCAAAGGGCACCTTGCTTTCAGATGACACCCTCCACTTCTGTGATTGTCCTTGAGAAACTGACCCTGGTATTCTTTCGTAACCAGTGTGGTTAATCATTTAAATGTTTAAAGCATCTATGTGGTGATACTGAAAAAAGTCTGTGGGTATATTCAGTGATATATCAGCCAAGAGACCTAATTTATACAATTGTGTGTAAATCACATTCAGATGAAACATGTGAGGCTGATATTCCACCCACAACACTCCCACATTAACCCTTTTATGTTCACACTAAGCAAAAGGCCAGAGAAAAATGTTTTTCTGCATTTTTCCGATTGTGTTCGACAATATAATCAGAATAAATGTTTTGTAGCAAATGGTTGAGATTTAATTTGATATGATTATGACAGTGAAATGCTCAAAACTGGAAACAGTGGTGTTATAACACTTTGTTTGGGTTTTACAATTTTTGAAGAAATCCATCATAGTCCCTGCATATCTACCTCTACTGAATGATTGATCAGGACCTTAAAGGGTAACTATAAACAGTTAAGTCTTACAAAGATTGATTAGATGTTGTTAAATAGAGGCAGCATAACAAGCACAAGAGCAGTAATACAATTTGCTCATTTATTTTACAATTAAATGCAGCTGAGCTGATACTATCTGGCAATGGCAATCCAACAATACTGACCTGAATGCTCATCTCTTTATAGGTGTATTTACAGTAAATAACTGTTTGTTATAGTGAAGTTTGTCATGGTTATACATAATGGTTATTAAGGATTACACTTCTCTCTGTACTCTTTTATGATTAAATTTATCGTAAGTCATCATAAAAAACCCAACCTATTACCTCATAAAATATTAACATTACTGCAAATGTGAACACAGAACAGCTAATTTCTTAATTCAGTTTTATATCTTTTAGGAGAAAAAATTAAAACATAAATGAAAATGGGACAATAGGAGGAAGTTTCAGCGAAGCTGGAGGAGCAATGAATTCCGTTAGGAAAACTGGCCATGATACAGTATCAGCAAGGGGTGGTGCTGTCATGCGGACATGGTTCTTGTTTTTTGACAGTTTGGCATATCATTCAGATGGTACACCGTAGTCCGTATTTATAGTCTGTATCTTTATTACAGTCAATGATTAAAAATTGGGGCACAACCCAAAGAGGGAAAAATTATATATCTTATATCATTATACAAATCAGATCCAAATAATACTTCTAGAGTTGTTGTTGAAATGACCACACAGGAAATCACTGACAATGACCAGCTGGAATAATATGATACACATATGTCCATTTTTTTTTTACAAATTACATAAGATTAAATATGAGCATTTGAAGCATAAACCTAAAATATGTAAATGTCATGATCAACCAAAGTTTGTATTGTACTAAAAGGTAAAGATGTAAGTAAATCGTATATGAATTATTTAATTGTCAGGTGACATTATTATTAGTTAGCTTCTGTAGGAAGATTCATTTTATAGTAAGAGCAATTTCAAAGCAACTTATCAGGGGGATTTGGTTTGGTTTTAACTGAGGTGACAGACTGATGCTTGTTCCTGTATCCAAAGGAGGCCTGGTTGTTTAACTATTTGTGGGCCATCAGCACAGCATTGAGTGTGCAGTGGTTTTTCCCTCTCTTTGTCTGCAGCCTAAGAGCCGATGTTGCCAGATGGTGGGTCAGAAAAATTCCAGCAAATATTCACAAGAGTGATTTAAAAATCAAAAGTGGTTTTTGCTGCAAGGGCCAGAAAAATTATCAGAACTCTTGAGAGTTGTTCCGATTACAAAAATAGTTATTAACTATTAATAAAGTTGTGCTAAACGGCTCTCAGTTTAGGAGGAGGCACTGGATGATAAGTCAATATTCCAATATTTAAACAAGCTTACCACCCCACTTGCAAAAGAATAAACAGAAAACTGCAGTATATGCATAAACCAAGGGTATGCTAAACTGTCAGGACACCAGCTCCACTCACTGGAGTCTCAGAACGTTGGTGCTTTCCGGTGAACCGGCTTGTGTTTACACCAGTTTAACCAGAGGATAGTGGAGTTTTCTTGGTGGAAGTAAAGCTCAGCTTGAAAATTTTGTCCTGGAAGTTAATGGTTTAGTTATCGGGTTCGATTATAACCTACAGTTTCCCAAAATAAACAATAGGCTATATTCTGATGAGTGAATTTCAGAAGACAACAGGATGTCAACACAAGCTTATATAAATCAGGGGTTACTTGATCAGCTTTGTAGTAGCTGCTGCAGTGGCTTGTGTAGTTGGAAAAAAAAAAGACCACACCACGTGCAGCTCCACTTTAGTCTAAGACTTTCTTCTGTCGTGGCTTTCCATGCCCTCTCCACTTTTTGAAGCTGATTGATTCTTTGGTCTGGTTTTTGTTCGTTTCTTTGATTCAGCTTTATTGAAACACAGCATGCAATATAGCACTTGTATGAACAGTGAGCGCTAGTGTTGTGAAAGAGTTCTGGGGTATCATAAGGTATAAAAAAAAAAAAAAAAAAAAAAAGATGCGTCCATGTCATGCAATCTCCGTTTGGATCGGGCCCATTATTCAACTTGTTTACAAGCTATGGAGGAGGTGTGGAAATAATTGTGTCAGGCACATCCCTATGTGCATTACTGCAGTTTATCAGACGATGAAGAAATAGAAGGTTTTACCTGAAAACCTTGCAAAAATGCTACATTAAATTCTCAAGATAAATTACACTCCAGTGCATCATACAGTTAGTTTTTTTTTTTTGTTTGTTTATTTGTTGTGTTAACTTCACTTCATACACTCCCTCCCACACAGATCATTTAAAAACAGCACACAGCCTGCAGCTACCACAGTACAGCTTGGGAGGAAGCATTGAAACAGCTTTCAGCCTTTGCTTTTAGGGATAAGGTTTGACTGTCTTTGTCTTCCAGAACCAAAGATCAATGCATCTGATCATACCATCCTGTCACCGGACACCTCTAGCAAACCAGTTACCTTGACGTGTAACCTCACCACTGCCCACACACCACACAAGGAAAGCTTCTGGATGAAGAATGGACGTGAGATCCCTAACACACGAATGGAGCGGAAGACCACAGACTACAGGTGACAAAAAGCTTTAAGGGGACAATTCACTTTCTATCCTTAACACCAGTGGCCTGATTGAAAAAATCTACTAAGAGTTAATGTGATTCTTTTACATAAGCATATATGGTTCAGAGGTAAACTTGCATGGTCATATCTGTCTCAGTGGGGTCTGGAAAAATACTAGAGATCAGCATTACTGATTAGCGCTCAGCTGGAAATGGGGGAAACTGAACACAACTGCACACATGGAAACTGGTTTGTTTTTCTGCTTGGTTGACTGATGGTAGGTACTTTCTTGGAAGTGGGACAGAGGCCACAAACCATAGTGCACAGGAATTGGCTCGTCTAAAATGTGTAGCTTACTCAGTTTTTTTCTTCTTTCCTCAGTTGTGTGTGGGTGACATTAAAGAACAGCAGTCTTGTCTTTTCTTAAGGTGCAACTTTGCAAATCTTAGCGGCCATGTTCTTTTCTGAGACAAGAGGCTTTCCTTTCATATTCTTTCCAAGCAAACCATTTATGTTAAGTCTTTTTCTAAGTTTTTTTTTTTTATTTTTTTTAAAAATCAAATTTAAACATTTAACATGCAGAAGCATGTAGGATTCTAGTGTTTATTTTATTTTTTTTATTTTGGAGGTTTTCCAAGAATGACACTGTTTGACCTTGGGATGTACTTGAAGCAACAAGTACTGAATCAAATTAATGGTTTATTCTGCTGAACCTGGCAACAGCATTTTGTAATCCACTCAATTTTAAAAACAGAGAAAAAACAAACAAAAAAACCTAATCCAACATTACAATTCACTTTTTTGGTTAATAAATTATTACTTTTCATTTAATTTCCTTTGAATCAGGTGTGGACCAGTTTGACATCCCTGCTAAAAAATGTTATGAACCTTTTATAAATGTTGTGGGAAAACTCTTATGTATGACTCGTAAGATGTTCTCATGGCTGGAAGGTAACAATAACTGTAGCAAATTTCTTATAACCTAACTGTTCATTTACAAGTGTGTTACTTTAAAAAATAATACAACTATTTCAAAGTCAAATGGTACATCCTGTTCAGCACAGTACTGTTTTCACTTCTATAATTTCCTTACTTTTGGTAGCATTTGCATGCATGGGCATGGTGTTCATGTGTTTTAGCTCAGGGATTCCCAATCCTGGTCCTCGAGGACCGGTATCCTGCAGGTTTTCCAAATGTCCCCGCTGCAACACACCTGATTCAGTGTATTTAGCAGACATGTTCAGAGCTTATCTGAGTTTGTGTCAGGTGTGTTCCAGCAGGAACACATTTGAAAAACTGCAGGACACCGGTCCTTGAGGACCAGAGTTGGGGATCCCTGTTTTTGCTGTCTTATGACTACTTCTGTTATGTAACACTTGTTTTTATCATTGCAATTAAGACAAACTCTCAGGCATTTGGCAGAGCTGCAATTCCTGCTTCATTGTACTGTGTCGATAATAAATAATATTCCATTTCATTTTATTCTTAATTGGTTTAAATCAAATAACGAACAGACATATTTAATCCAGAGTTTTGAATGTATTTGGTTCCCTCATTTATTTATCCACTTTTAAGTGCACACACAGACCGAGATTGGTGCTAAAGTGACTAGATTTTGTCACAAATTTATTATACAGCAAACAATCTGATCTTGATTTATTTTTATGTTTTTCTTATGAACTTTAAAGAAAAAAATAAGTCTATCTTATAGTACTCAATAGTTGTTTACTCCTGCTGCCATACAGTATAATCACTGGAGCATAAAACTTGTGTCACCCCATAGACACACCGCAGTCTGCCTAGCTACAAGATAAGACCAATTGGTCACTTCCTTGTCACACTACATCAGTGATAGTTTGAACATTACAGCTAGAATGCCTGTGGTGCCATTCCCCAAAGACATGATTGCTGCTGTTTTATAATATACGAATTTAATACCACATTTAGTCCCCCTTGGCTTTATAAGTCCTGCAGGCTGTCACTACTTTAATGGAAGCTAATTACTTAGATTAAATTGATATTAGATGCCTCAACTAACTGGATTCTTTGTGGAATATGAGTGTTCTGGAATAAGTCACAGTGTTTTATTTTGTTGCAGAATCAATAAACCACGAGCGGATGACTCTGGGGAATACATGTGTGTTTACACATTTGACATGGCACCAAATGCAAATGCCACAATTGAAGTAAAAGGTAAGTTTTCCCTGTTACATGCCAAATTTATCTTACTCTGGCTGAATGCGAAATATGGATCTGACATTCTCTACAGTGGATTTAAGTTAGAAGAAAGCTCAGATTAAATTTAAGTCAGCTCGTGATGACACGATACTGTCATTTGGGATTTACTACCAAGAGATGGAGAGATAAAAATGTTCAAGGAAAGTTGACCACCTAAAGCTGTGTGAAGAGAGTCCTTGTTGACAAAGATGTTTTAAGCGATGCAGAGCAGCAGCGATGACAGGGAGCGCTCCTGAGGCTGCTGTCACTCCTGGCTTCCATTGAGACAACAGTCAAGCAAAATGGACAGGCACCCCACACGCTCTGCAAAGCATAGGTCTCACCAGGAGGCATGTTTAAGAGCAGTCATTAAAAGCAATGATTAGAATGTAAATTTAACATCAGAAAAATGTAACTTTTTATCGAACAGAATAACAGCGAAAGTAGCAGAAATGAAAGGAAAGAAGTTGATAAAATAGCATGAGAGCTAATCAGAGAACTACTGTGTTGGTTTCATTCAAGCTGACAGTGAAGCCATCATCTTGACTAAGGAGTCTTCTTTAAGAAAGGGCAAGTGTAACCCTCGTCAAGAGAAACTTGCCTGTGTGTAGTGGTTAAGCCAATTTGCTGCCGCATGGTGATGGTGCATACTGAGCATGCCTCTGCCTCTTACACCGCGGCTGTCTTACAGCACTGCCTGATTGCATAACATGGGTGATGACCGTGTGTGTTCTGCTTTCACTGGGTTGTGAGATGACGGCATTTGTCGCCATTCAAACTGAAGTGTCCAAGGCATCACAGGGCTGCACGACTGCAGGAGTGTTGAGGCTTGCTATCTGCCCTCTGAAGGAAAAGTCAGTAACTGAACTGATGATGCATGATTTTCACAATGACATTCACGATGAAAAATTATTAAAACAACAGCATCTCAGTTTCAAGAGCTGGCACAATTACTGGATATAAACAAAGAATTATTTTCAGCCCTTTATGCTTTTTGTGATTTTATAGAGATGTTTGAGATCTTCTGTGACCTAGGTAGCAAGCCCACTGTAAAGCAAGCCAGCTTTGCACTGCGCTTCTGGCAGCAGTTCACTGAGATCCCTCGCCTACAGTGTCCTTGGCACACTCATCCTTGCAGGACTCAGCTCAGAGGCAACAGATGGAGGGTTCTGTGATGTTGTAGGATTAAGGCTCTGAATCCAGTCCCAGCCATCTCTGTGGCAGGAGAGGAGTTTATTGTCTGTGATACAAAGCGTACTACAGATACATATTTGGTACCTAATATCTATCAAACTGGAGTAAACGCGAAGCACATCTCTCGATGAAAAGGTTTTAACATGCATCCCAAAATCTACCTTTATGCACAACAAATGTCATAGAACAAGCAGATCATAATAAATTATAACTGTGAAGAGCTGATTTCATTGAGCAACTTTTTCAGATTATGTCTTAATCCACTTTTAATTAAAAAAAAAAAATCCTTCTGACAGCTATGACCTTGGTCCCTCTCACTCATCCATGTCACATTCACATGTCACTTTACCTCGTCTAGCACACAGATTAATAATCAGAGTCAGGAGTGTGAAATGGAGGTTTCTGCCTGTTTTAGCACCACTCCTGGGGCTGTCTGTGTGCTGTCAGTCACTGACATAATACAGTCAGGATGAGGCACGAACGAGCTTGGCCACTCCCCTGCTCAGGAAGCACGTGTGCACCATAATTTGAGTGGAGTGATGTCACCAAAGACCTCAGATCTCTCCTACACTGTTAGCCATGCACAGCTGAAAAATGCTCACTTCAGGTTTTTCCCCTATTCTGCTCAGTTGCATGAAAGAAATTATTATAATGTTGACAATTAGTGGAAAAGCATGAATAGTTGTTTTTTCCTTTCTTACTGGTACTGTTCAGAGTTAAATGGGAACTGTGAGTCTGATGTTTGACAAAACCTGTCTATTAATAGATTATTATAGTTTGGCAGTGATCTCAGATATATGCCTGAATTAATTTCTATAACCTTAAAGCTGCATTTTCATTATGAGTTTTTCATTAGAGCAATTTGAAACCATTATGCTTTGGCTTCACATCTCCTTTGAGAAATTCACTGTAGAATTAGTCTGAATGGGAACATCTGGAGTCTCTCATATCTTTCTCTCGACCCTCTTCAATGACCTCATTATGAATTGTACTGAAATGCTTTTAAATCTCATTCAGTGATATTCCCCAACGTTGGAATGGGTATGAAGAGTATAGATTGTTCATAAAATGACTTTTGCAAAAATTCTGCTCTTTAGTTAAAGCAAATTTTGTTCAGTGTAATAGATTTATGCATATGGTTTATTTCCTGTATGATAGGCTAAAAAGTCAGAATATTTGGTTTACATAATTACATCAATGGTGCATTTACAATCAAAAGTAGAACCACTATCTGATGCAAATTATTGTTTTTCATCTCAGATTACTTCAAGAGCATTTAAATACTGCTTTGTTTGTTTAACATGCAGCAACACAAAAATATGTTCGGTTCGTTTTCTTAATAGCTTTCTTATATTTGTAAAGCATAAAAAATATCTAAAAGCTGATGCCAGCAACACACAACAAAAATGTAGGAGAGAAGGTTTCCTATTGTATTATAGCATATGTCCTTTAACCTTTAGGGTAATGAGAACACTATTACAATTTGTTACAATATTTACAATATCAAATGTAAATGTAATAAGTTTATTATGATCGAGTGCAGGCCTCTTTGTTCATTGTCCTGATTTAAGGAGTGATTACAAAACTTCCTATAAGAAGGTTTTAAATAAGAAATCTTTCTGTGACTTTGCACTGAGTTGCTAAAAACCAGTGCAGTGCAAGTTCCCGCCTTCTCATGAACTAGTTCAAAGTTCAGTTCCCACAGGTTAAAATTGGTAGATCAGTTTTTAACAACTTTACAGTGCATTTTATTTCAGTTTTATAGATCATAAACAGGTCAGGCGTTTACCTGAGCTGTGGTTGCATTTGACAGCTCCACGTGCACATATATGATGTACATGTGTATTATGTAAAAGAAAAATGCTGAAGTTAAGAAAAAAAAAAGAAATGATAGTTTTGCATCTTGCAAAAAAATCAGTATTGCCGGACCTAAAAATTCTATGACTCAAAATAGCATGTGGAACAGATGTGTGGACAGAAGACACATTTTGTTTGTACTGTTTGTTTTATTATTCTGAACCTTTGTCAGTCCTATAGAAGGTTATTTGTTGTCACTATAAGCTATGTTCAGCTTACCTCCCTAAATATTAAAGCAAGAAAAAAAAGCAACAAAGTTTAGAAATATTTGAAATATATATCTTCTTTCTCTGGACAGATACAGTATGTTACATTCCTGTAAATAGTCATGAGCAAATGAGACATCTGATGTCAGATATCTGCAGTGTCTTTGCAGCTTTTCTCCACTGGTTTGCTGCAGAGCGTTTGTTACACATAAATGTGCAATGCATTGTGGTAGTATGATGTAGCTGTAATGTTGGGAAAATCTAGGCAGTTTTTCTTATCTTATCTTTTGTTATTTTATGTAATCTGAAGAAATTCACATTTAAGATCTTTATTTGTCAAATACTTCTCATTCACTTCAATATTCACTTCAATAGAAAAACAAACATGATCATAAAATGCGCTTGTTCATGCACAACACTGCTAAGACCAACGTACCTAAAGACACCATCTACAAAATACTTGTCTGCTATGTTTAGAAAACTGGTTTACTTTTTTTGAGTTAGGTACTTATTTTGCAGCAAACAGAAAGCAGCCAATGCCCAAAGAAGAACAGATATTTAGAAAGGAGTTATTGCTTGAGTTCACTTAAAAAAATTATGAGAATGGCTCCATGGAAGTTAAGAACAATGGCATGAGGATTAGCTAAAGACTTACATGTAATGCTGTAAATGTTCAATAGGAAACAGATCATGACTGCAGGCAAGCCAGTCCTGCAGAAGTACTGTAGGTTTTATAATATCCAGATGAAGCAGGTACAGGCTTTTTAAGAAAAGAGATCCATGTGATGGAACAAAACATTGCTTCAATATTCCTTCATGCATAGAACCTTTGTCATATGGTTCTTTATATATACAATTACTACCACACCATTTATGCGTTTGCTTTCTCTGTTTAATTTGTACCATTTTTTCTTTCGCTTCAATGGTCTTTCTAACCTTTAACATGCATCAATACCCTCCCCCATAAATAAATAAATAAATGAATAAATAAATAAAATTAATATAAATAAAAAATCTAATCTAGAAACTGTTTTGACCTCTCTCCTAACTTCTATTAATGTTTTGCAGGCATCATATAATATGTATTTTACTTTCTAAACACAATCAGTAAATCCAGGCACAGGAAAGGCTTTCCTCTGTTCTTGTGTCTCTTTAGTCAAATTTCAAATAAATAAACAATTACAGATTTAAGTTCTTATTTCAATTCAGAAAACTTCCCAACTTTTCTGGAAATTGTATTCGTAGTTGTATCTATGTGGGGTTAATATTGTAATAACATAAAAATGTGTGCAGAGCCTACTGTGATTCCTACTTGAAGCAGCTCTGACAATAAAAGGACAATAAACTGGGTCACCTAAGGAAACTGATCTCATATAGACCCTCCTGATGACATTCTTAACCTTTAGACATCCTGTTAATAAATGTTTATGTGACCTAACTTATTACCATAGTCAAATAAGTAAGCATTCATTTCCTCATCAGTTCCATCTGGCAGAAGTTTAAAATGTCACTTTGATTGTCCCACCTCTGCCAGCTGAGCTAATGACAATTTTATTGAACCTTTTTTTTTTTTTTCCCTTATCCTTGCAGCAAAACCTGATATCACTGGCCACAAACGAAGTGAAAATAAAAACGAGGGGGAAAATGCAACGCTTTACTGCAAGTCTGTTGGATACCCACATCCCACTTGGACATGGCGAAAAGTGGATGGAACATCTTACAAGGTATATTTGCACAATGTCCTGAACATACAGTATACTTGGACAAACTTTTGCAATAGAATTTAATGGGAAAGTGTGTCCAAGCATATGATTGGCACTGTAGATAGAAACAGAACTAACAAGATAAAATGAGAAACAGATAAACATATGTTGATATAGACACAATGAATATAAGGATCTTCTGCTGCTTTTGGTGTCATTTAATGTGTTCATTGTGTTTCAGGATATTGATAACTCCACTGGACGTTTCTTCATCACAAACAGAGACAACTACACAGAGCTCAATATTCTAGATCTGGATATAAACACGGATCCTGGAATATACGAATGCAATGCCACAAATGTCATTGGAAACATTACTGAGACCACTATACTACGAGTGCGCAGCCATCTTGCACCACTTTGGCCTTTCCTCGGAGTACTGGCAGAAATTATTATCCTCGTAGTCATCATTGTTGTGTATGAGAAACGAAGGAGGCCAGATGACATCATTGATGGTAAGCAAACTTGTTTCTGTTGAAAGTGTAGGGACTTGCAAACAATCAGTCTGGAAGCAGATATTCCATTGTTTTTATTCACAATACAACGTGATCACTGAAAACCTTGAGACAGTCATATGTTTGAAATTAGGGAGGATCAGCGTTGGATTTTTGGACAATATCCGATATGCCGATATATTAGAACTCATTTAGCCAAAAGCTAACAGATAATTCCCACCCAGAACAAATTCCAGAGATTATCTCGTCTCTTCTGTTGTTGTATCATTCTGCATACTATTTGTTTTGTTGTTGTATTAGCAAATGCAAAAGAAAAAGCTTGAATGATGTAATATTCATTCCTTGTGCAAAATAAGAAAAATATTTCAACTTGCATTATGTAAAAGATGGCAAACTGAATTGTGACAATAATTTAAAAACAAAAGAAGTATGATATGTGCATCCTATGCTATTTAAAAGAGACTTGCATTGTGTTCACCCTGCACCTTTTATTTTATTGGTTAATTATACAGGTGGAAAGGCCGACGGCTGAAATTTAATTGTAACTGATATCGGTCTATACGGATATCTTGCCAATAATATAGTTAAAATATTCTAAAAGATCAGTAGAGGTTAGCTTTTATCTGTCAGATAAAAACAAAGTTCGAATCTGAAAAGATTACCTGTGAATGCATCACTCCAGAGATTTAGAGACTTTAGAAACTTAAAAACCACAAGGCTCCATCAGCCATCAGAGAAGATGTGGAGTGGAGGATTTGCCTCCTGCTATTGACGGGTTTAACAAAAGGATAAAAGAGGGACATGGCCACCTATAAGCCACATATTAGATGCATGCAAATATGACCTTTACCGATGCACATTAGGGAATAGAGGGCCAGAGCTCACCCTTCAAAGAGTTGGCTATTTGTGTACTGAACTGGCAAGCGATAACAGGACATTTGCTTGTAAGAATGAGACTGTTTCTAAACAAGTAGGGTTTTCAGCCTCTAAAGAAGCTTTCAAAACATTTTCAGTCCCAATATGTAACTTAATTGGTTACCATTCTTTTCCCTCCCCCTCTTTCCAAATGGAAACATAATCTAAATGGGTGGTAAGTGCGAGATCCTGCATGGTTATGGAGATTTCTTTCTGTCATTTTCTATGTTTTTACAAACCTATAGCCCATCCAAACCACTATGAACTTTAATGAGATATTACTTTGATATTAGTTTAGTCAACAATGGACACCTGGATAATTGTTTCAGTTTCTAAAAGGTTAAACTGTAAAATCTGATGTGCTTTTCCCCTATGTTGAAAGGCCAGCCTGAACTTAAATCGGTGCAACTGTACTAGATACATAACTAAGTTAGAGTTGTATCTGAAATTAAAGAAAGAAAAAACAGTGTTGTGTGTACCGTGTGTACCTAAATGATCAAAATAAAAGATGTAGGACAGTACAGTTTCCAAATTGTTTAAATGCTGCCTCAGAAAATGTAAACAAAGCAGTTATAAGTTCAAACTCCCTTCTTTGGGATATTTGTTTCTTATTTGCTACTTATTCAAACCCGAACCAACATTCATTATATAAAGTTAAGTTATGGTATGACCTACTGTGACTTAAATACTTTTATGAACTAGAAACATGATGCTAAATACCTGTTGGTGTACTTATTCATCATTTCATAACTACCTCAAGAAATGCAAGTACCAAAGTAACTTTGTATCCATTTGATGTTTTTGCATCAGTGCTCATGGGACGGCAAATAAACTCACCGAGCTCTGCAATATTAAGGTCATTAATCATGACTGTGTAGTTTATCATAACTGAATGAAAATATTTTAAATGATCAAAACAATGAGATTTTTACTTTTAATTGGCATGTCATGGAAAAAACCCGCTTCCTCTGTTGAGCTTGACCTGAAATTTTACCTCTGATCTGACACACTTAGTCCTTTCTTTTTAAGGCAAACTCAAGTTGATTCCTGCTGGAGAAAGTCCCTGAAACAGCTTTAGCAGCATGACGACTTCATTTTTAGCAACACCTCTCCCTTGCTCAGTTAGTGGCAGCAGCATATTCAGATGGATATAAAAAACTGATACTGGCTGACAGTGAAATAAAACTTTGTATCGAAAAGCCTTAATACAACATTAAAATATAGTAGACCATGAATACATACAATGTATTACCATTTGATCTAAAAATACTAAGATACAAATGTTAATTTGTTATCATCCGACTCTACTTTCTCACATTTACATTGAGTTTGACTGGTGAAGTACCATTTCAGGAAGCAGAGTGAATAACCTGCTTTATATGTGACAACAGGCAATCTCTGAAAGGACTGAAAGCATTTCCAGTTTCAAAAGACTCTGTTTGAGCTCCACGCTTGTGGATTCTTCATCTTTTTTATTTCTGCAAATAACTTTCATACAAAGCAACTACACTCTCCTCTAATGTGAATCACTGCGGCTGGACACTGCTGTAAGGAACTCTAACGCAGGCTACAAAAGTACAGCCTCCTCCTCTTATCTATTTAGTCCAAGCAAAAGAATGATTTTTCTTCTCCTGCATAATACTACTCATATATATATATGTATGTATATATATATATATATATATAAATATATATATATATATATATATATATATATATATATATATATATATATATATATATATATATATATATATATATATATATATATATATATATATATATATATATATATATATAATGCTAAAGAAGCCTGCAAAAGACTAAACTATTATTGAGTTGAAATAGTCCTTTTTGTTCCTGAGCATGGGCATAGCTTACAAAATCACTCAGCATTGGCTCGTGTGGCAGGACACGGGGTCCGTACTCATCGTTAAAGATGCTTCACAGTCAATATGATCAATACCTTACTTAGTGTTAACTAATGTTTTACATTATGCAATAAATTTATTTCATATTAACTACCTCAAAAGAATTGGACCGTAAATTTTTTTCAGAATTATTATGGTACTTATTCTGTAAAATACATAAGGCACCTTAATTTTTTTCATGTACAATCCACAACAATAACATTAATAAAAAGAAGTTAGTGTAATTGCTTAGGTTTCCTTAAAATGCATACATTTAAACACACATGCATGCAGAGCAGCTTGAGATAAGCTTTGTGCATGGCCTCAAGTTTGGTTTCATCTACCAAAAAATAAAGCGATTACAGTAGATTATATTTGCCATGTTTATGCCATTCAAATCAGGATTGAGGACTCCCAGCTCATGATGCACAGCCTTTCTGAAATCTCCTTTCAGAATCCTTCTGTTCCCAGAGGTTTTGGCCCCCATCTCTGTGTGTTATAAATTCTGGTCTCCTGATGGCTTAGCTGTGTCACAACACTTTTTAACTCCACAGCCAACGGCTCTAATGCAGAGCCTGACATTTCTATCCTGTGTCTCAAAACTTAAATGACAGACTTTGCTGTGTGATAACTAGTTAAATGACGGCTAAATGTTATGTAATTTGACCAAAATATACTTTTTTTTTTTTTTTTTTTTTGTCACAGCTTAAAATTTTCATTAGCTGATACTACATACAGCGCTATGGTTATCATATTAACCAATTAATCTTGCACAGTAAAAATCTGCTTCATGTTGTTCTGCTTCAGTTGTAATTGTAAACTTGTGGTGTACACATGTGCGGTTTAGGAAAGAGTTGTATATGCAGTCGGATGTACCTCTCCTTCATATCTTTCTGTCTAACATTATAACTGCCATGAGTTGCTCCATTTTAATGCCATGGAATGCTGATGATGCTGCTTTTCCCACACTAATAATTGCATGGAAAATATCTCACTGTGAATGGTTACTTACTTGTTGACAACATTTCATCTGTTTGCAAAACACTAATCACCTTATTGACTCCAAGGCTTTGAGGATTAACAGTTTTAACTAATGCAAGACCCACGAGTTAGGTACCCTATATTAGAATTATTGCAATACTTCTATGGTGTTTATTGCACTGCTCTGTTGTGACAACTTTATACGTTTGTCCCACTGGGATAATTATGTATGTACTACTGTAAAAAGCCATTACGCTGAGAAAGCGTTGAGGAGAAGCATATTTTAATGCCAAGTCAGCCACTTCATCACATTCATGTAACAGCCCCTTTCAGGAAAAACTATGAAATTGCAGATTGTAATTAAAAGATGGCTTTAAGTGAGCCATCTGTAATCCTCCTACATGTTTGCTTATTTGAAATAAGTAGGAACCCCATGAGATTCAGAGAGCATATCAAGGCACTTTAATGAGGTTTGCTTTAAATCTGCTTTTTAAGGGACAATTGTTGTCATGTTTCAGCACTGCTGATGTCCTCAGGGTTCTGAAAGAAGAATAACACAACCTAGACAAATCATTTAAGCCAGAAAATGACAAAACAGTTATGAGAAAAGCCACATAAAAGTTATTTGCAGCAGATGTGCTGAAATATGCAATACAATTTTCTGATATTTTTATTCTGATAATTGACCTGTGGATTGTTTTTGTCTTGTTTCTCCCCATGTCAAAGATGATGAACCAGTTGGACCCATGTAAGTAACTTTATATTTGTACTGCTGCATATAAAACTCGTATGAAAACAGAGGGTGCTGTGATTTAAATTTCATATTACCTTGTAGTTACTATTACAACTGTTTTTCTCTTTTCCTTAGGAAGACGAATTCAACAAACAACCACAAGGACAAAAACATTCGCCAGAGGAATACAAAATAAGCAATTTACTCAAGTAAGACACTGTTGTAGGGGATGGGGGACTAAATATAGAACTCACTGTGAGGATAATCCATAGTCACACCTTCTCTTGATTTTCTCTCCACAGATGAAATGGCTAAACTGCATTTTTTGACTACATGAAAGTATCAGAGGTTGATAGAGCTCCAGGCAGTTTTGAGAGGGAAAAAAAAGCATATCTTGTCTCATTTTATGAGAAACAATAACAGCATAACACTGGCAACAAAAAGAACATAATGGCTGTCTTAAGCATGCCTTATTCAGTCTTACGTGGAGATTTCAGGATGACAAATAATGACTTAACCACCACGAATCGAGAGTGTACACATTTTCAATGTGCTGTTGATGTCTCCTTTAATAATTTTATCATGTCCTCAAATGAGGTGATCCCTTTTGTATTACATATCATGTACAATGCATGCAAGATATTTACGCAATAGGATACTCAGAATAGACATTTTCTGTTGTTATCCCTCGTGTGGCTTTTTTTGCATCCAAAATGATCTGTTTTTTATGGAGTCATCCGTATATATATATATATATATATATATATATATATATATATATATATATATATATATATATATATATATATATATATATATATATATGTATATATATATATATATATATATGTATATATATATATATATATGTATATATATATATATATATATATATATATATATATGTATATATATATATATATATGTATATATATATATATATATATATATATATATGTATATATATATATATGTATATATATATATATATATATATATATGTATATATATATGTATATATATGTATATATATATATATATATGTATGTATATATATGTATATATATATATGTATGTATATATATGTATATATATATATATATATATATATATATGTGTATGTATATATATATGTGTATATATATATATATATATATATATATATATATATATATATATATATATATATATATATATAGTTTTTATTGTTGAAAATTTGTACAGCATATCATTGTCATTTAACTATTTGATTTGTGACAAGAAGTCTACTTTTAAGAGATATTTTAATGTGAAGCAAGGGCTTCAATGACTGGCAGTATTTAAATTTAATTGAGAGTGCTTACAGAAAATGATTACTGTGTGTTTAACTATGTGAAAAAGGATATGTGTATTATTTATATTTTCTTTCCAGAGTAACTTAGGTGTCTTGTATCTGTTGAAGTATGAGTGTTTAAATGATAGGAAATCTGTAAAAAAAAAAAAAATATTTTTTTTATATCTCCCTATTTCTTTAATTGATTTTTATTTTCTATTTTTCTCTCTTTAACTGTATAGCATGGCTATAATCCTATGCAATATGTATTCTTAAATAGATATATGGAGGGCAGTTTGTTTTACTCAGTGAAGCTTTAATATTGTGGGATCACTTGGAAGCTGGCATAGCAAAATTCACTGCTGTAGCTGCATGACTCCTCTTTCAATAAAATGTATCCATGTGTGTTGCGATGGAAATGGACCTGATTTTGGTTTAGGAACAGAGGGAGCAGATTATATAGCCACGATCAAACATATGAGTGAGACCAATATTTTTTTTCTGAATAAAAAAAACGTGAAAATCCCAGATTTCAACGTGTATATTTATTTATTTATACAAGATGCAAATCTTTCAATTTTAGCAATATACCAGAGATCTTTCTAAGAGATAGCATTACCAGGAACACTGCAAGCACAGTCATAAACACTCCACCACCAACAGGCCATGCCTACACAAACAGTACAGCAGAAAAACAAACAAAAAAAACCAACAAACAACAAAACATTGTTTGATCTGACTCTGCTGCCTTTAAGTGTTAAAATTCATTCTTTTAGCAGTTTTCTTAGCCCCACCTCTACCCTTTCCACAAATGCATGGAAGCTGGGATCCAGCAGACAAGCACGCAGGATGGGCTCTAAGTCACCTTGTGCCAAGGAACTGTCATGATATATTTGAGGAAGAGTCACAGCAGTCTCCCCCAAGAAGTGCTGTAGAGACATTAGAGCATGTTTGAGAAATGTTTCTATAAAAAAAAAAAAGAAAAAAACTATTGAAGTGACCTATACTGACACTCATAGATTCAGTAAATTTAAACGAAAGCTATAGAAATAAAATGAAACAGTGCTTCCTTGATAAGCTTGACACAGATGTTTGTTGTAGAGGGTTTATAGCTGTTCTACAAGTCGGCTTTAGATGGCTTGATGATCAATGAATCTCATTTTAAAAACTATACTTGGGTAAGATGCTGGATGGACACGGATCCTTGGACAGCCTCAGGCTCATTCCCCATAGTCTTTTCCTGACAAGCCTGCTGCTACAGGATGACACAGAAAATAAGAAAAAAAAAAAAAAGATTTGACAGACATAGCATGAAACCATAGTGTTGAGAGAC
The DNA here is from genome assembly GCF_933228915.1 of Telmatherina bonti. Classification (NCBI taxonomy): domain Eukaryota; kingdom Metazoa; phylum Chordata; class Actinopteri; order Atheriniformes; family Telmatherinidae; genus Telmatherina; species Telmatherina bonti. The sequence goes on along the minus strand of NC_136619.1, from coordinate 16,579,586 downwards.
CAATCAATGGCTTCATTACTAATTGAAAATTTTCCACCCCTCAAAGTCCTTTTATCTTCACTGTGAACTTCTTCAGTGTGTATGTCCCCCTAAAGGTCAAATTTAGCCCTATGGTGAAGTCCATTCCATTCTCAGCCCTACATGTTTTTTGCCACAACAGCTGGGAGTACATTTAGCTCAGATTCCAATTTATAATTAATCATTAGGTCTGAGTATTTATTCTTTGAAAAGGTAAGTACTGTCATGATGCAGAACAATCCTATTCGTAGAGTTAAATTTATTAATAATAGAGGATAAATTTCAACAGCTGTAATGTTGTTGTGGTAAATTTAGCTTGGTTTAAAATGATTGGACATGATTTTTTTCTGCTAAATTATTTTAACAGTTTGATAAAATATTAATGTTATAAGACATGCATTAGGGCTGTGTCAGTTTAATTACTATGTTTTCATACATTTATTTTGTAATTGTTTTATGTTCCCACAAATGAATGTTTTAAAATCGGGCATGTCTTCTGGTGGGATTGGCTAATGATTCATATCCATTATAGTCTATCTCAGTCTTGCTACAGAAGCTGTAATGTCACCTCTAAGAATATGATAATGTGGTAAATAGCACCATCTAGTGAGGAAACGCAGCCACAGCTGATAAGGCTGATGACGGTATGGAGAATATGAGAATTAAGATTAAAGATTTTTAAACCATCTTTTGTTTTAGCAGATCACATAACGATGATAAAATTACAAAAAAAAAAAAAAAAATACAACTCCAAACAAAGCTACAAAGATTGTCCTGATCACATATTAACAAATTAGGACTGCAGGAAGGAAAACAAACTGTGTATTGTGCATAATATTTACTTTACACGAGTAATAATCTGTTCTCATCTTTGAGTTGTAACCTTCGTCATTCGATTATTTTGGGGATTTTTCAGGGTTACATACTAAACAAACAGAAAACTGACAGATTTGTCAGTGCCTTTTCTGGCACAGATGTATTTACTGTGATGTAAGCTGCGCAACCTGTGTCGCTGGTGCAGGAACCTCAGTGGGGGGCTGATTCACATGTAGTGAAGCATCATCCAGAGTAGTGACAGGAATGAACTCCTTTAGTTTCTCCACAGCACTCAAACACTCATTTATAGCTTCTGCCCTGCTCCTTCCATCAAACTGCATCCTTATCATGCGGTTCTCTCCCTGCAGAAATCCATTAAAAACATTCTGTACCGTCCAAACAACTGTACTGATGAAAACACAATTGCTGGTTTGCATGATTACTTTGTGCAATCAAGATGTTTGCAAAACAACAAACTAAATAAAAAGAAATAAAAAACATAATCAAAAAAAGGGTTTGTATGCAATCACTGGAATGTAATATTTCAAGCACTGCAAAGGCAGGTTGATTTTTACGTTATTTGTTATATAGTAAAAAAAAAAAAAGGACTCTTGATCTTGCAAGTAATTTAAAATATTTGGATGATCATTGAAATAGAAACAAGCCATTAAAGGATTAAAGTGCATTTCATGACTCACCTTCATAGTAAATCGGAGCATCAGGTTATCAGATTTCTGTTGCACTTTAAGAGAATGTGAGAGCAAAGTGATTGTCTCCTGAAAAAAGAAAAGTGTTAGACACCTTTAGCAAACCAGGATTTTGAAGATGGGATGTGCGAATACAGTGTTAATACTGTATGAGATACTGTAGGCAGATAGCCAGAATGTTCATGTTGATGCTCCTCTTTTAGAATATGCTCAATCAAAACGACTTGATAAGCACTCATTCATTTGTGAAATTAAAAAAATAAGGAAATAACAGAGAACATTATGTTTGTATGAAACTCTAAGGGGGAGGAAGTTACCCAAAACTGTCTGCAGGGGTCTCCATTTACTGAGTAACTTTAATTTAAGAATATTGTGACATGTTTTTCTACAAAAGCAGATAAACACAATTTGCCTTTAATAGAATACTTATTTAGGCTTTTCAAATGAGGTGTCATTTTCACCAAAACATTTATCTACTATATTGTAGCAACAACTTTACACACCAATTGTTTAAAATACACATTTTCAAAACAGACTGAAGCAATTTGGGCACAGCCACATTATTTAAATACTATTTTTTTCTAACAATGCTATTTTCCATGAGAAATATAAATTCTCTATTACAGACACATCCTGAATACATTATTGGATATAATAATATATAATATAATATATATAATATACAATTAAAGCCTAAAATTATGTGACCAATTCAATCGTTTTTTTATACTGTATGAAGATAACAAAATTTGCATGAAATGAATTTAATAAATGCAGGTCCCAACAGGATGCAAATAAGTAGCTTATTGAGCATGAAAAAATTGTGAACCGTTTTATCTGACTGTTCCTGTTTGCTTCCAACCCAGATGCAGATAAACAGTCTTGTCAAAGAGAGCACAACTTAATTCTAAAGTTTTGCATATCAGATAACAATAATGAAAAAAATATTAATAATAATAATGATGATGATGATGATGATGATGATGATGATGATGATGATATGAAGAAAAAAAAGAAGATTAGAAAAGTTCATTTGGCTCTTACTTATTAAGTATAAAAAAAAGGTAAATACAACCAATTGTTGTATTGTATAAACTGTTTCATTTAACAAAAGCTATGCCAAAATGTCTAAAGAATGTAGAAAAACTATATCATAACTATAATAATTTAAACAGTGTTTCTATAGCAGGAAGTAGCAGTGAGGTAATAAGTGACGTGCTTTGTGCATTTTTGAATCCTACTTCAATTGCAGGTCTCGGTCCGTTTCAAGCGAACCAAATGCAGAAAGCGAAAAACTGTCATTTCATGCATTTGGAGTAGTATTGCATTGTGGGTAAATACAAAGAGATCGTGTTAAGGGTCCTCTGCTTTGTCTATTGTTTATTTTGCGCCATTGTTGCGGTGTATTTCTGCGCAATACTGGTATAAAACAAAATAAAAAACCCAAAAGTGCAATGTGAACATGATCTCAGTCTGCACTGATACACCCTCCTAGAACTGAGCCAAGTCCCCAATGAGACCGAGTTTAGCGACCTATCCTGATGTAAACGCACCCTAAATGTTCTTGCCTGAAATATTTTTTTGTATTTACTTTATTGGATATTGAGGGATGTATGGTGGCGTCCAAAAAGTTAAGGATTAACTCATGCTTTCTTTTGTAACTATTACTAATTTTAATGTTTTTTAAATTGTGTTTTTACTTTTATTTTACTGTATTTCACAATGCAATATACTCATTTTAAACAATTACCTGTTAGTGCTTTGTATATACGTGTAATATATTTCTGTACATTTTAGGACCTGCAAATGAAACGAGCTCAGAGTCTGGTAAAAAGCATATTTTCCTCTGTGTTCAATGCTGCTGTACCTGATCCTCATTCAATTAACTAACTTAAACTATGACCCTTTGCTTAATTTAGGACAAAATAAGAACCACATGTTTTTTTATTACTGTGATAGAACTTAAAATATGAAACTTCAGGAATTTAAAAGAAAAGGATGTGCTTTCTTTATAGGCCAACAAAGAGATTTCTCCTGGACAAAAAAATTTTTGGGATTTGCCCAACAGTGTTATGAAAGCTTAACAACTTTGTACAAAGGATTGTGTGGTCTGGTTAGATCAGTAGTGGTGAATCTTAAAAAAACAACAACATAATAATGCTGTTTGTTCGTTCAAACTGTATCTCTTTTGTGTGTGGTCTGATTATCCCTATTAGTAAGACATATCAACATTCTGATAAGAATGTCATTGTTTCTCACAAACCTTTTTCATGTTTTTAGTTTATTGCACATGCTATTGTTGAACAGTCTGTAAAGTTTGTTTTGGACGTCATCAAAGTTGCTATCAAAGCAAATTACTGAGCATTCACTGAACCAGACTATAATAAACCAGTCCTTCATCTTCAGTGAAAGCTGTCTTCAGTTTGACCTGAATATATGTCTGACTTGTCAGCCTGGCACAGCACGATAGCTGTGTCTCCTGCCAGAACACTATTAATCCAACATAGAGTGGTCACTCAAATTTCTGCTGTCCGCAGAAATTGTCACAATAAGTCCTATAAATCTGTGAGATGCTGCTGTCGTCGACGACGAAGAACAGCTACCTTTCAAAAAACATCATTACAATCTTTTAGGAGAACTTCAGTTACTTCTTATCCTGTCAATGCTATTGGTCTCATGGAGCTAGAGAGCACAAGTCATTTTAACATTACACAGCTGTCAATTCAGCCATGCCATGAATAGGAAATCAGTTATCATTAGAAATATCGATTAGAGATATTATCAAGTCATGTAAGGTACTATGAGGTAAAGCTGAACATTTAAACATCAGCTGAATGTCAAATAAAATCTACATTTGTTTTGTTTGATTTATTTTGCTACTATGAACTGGTGACCTCTCTCGGGGTATTTGCTGAGACAGGCTCCAGCTTTCCCGCTACCCTGAATCGGACTAAGCGGTATAGAAAATGGTCGGAAGGGTGATTTATTTTGTCCGAGCCAAAGGAATCTCTTTGTAACATTCTTGAATTCAAGCAGATCTGAGGAATATTTAGCTTGACCCATTCAAAACAAAGCAGTCGAATCCCATCGGATTGGAACAGAAATGTCAAGTTCTTCAGCAGAATATTTCATACAACCTCGTGTTAGCCAGTGTTACTCAGTTCCAGTCGTACAGGGGCCGCATTCCAGATGATGTTCAGCGTATTCTTCTTACTTCAGCACGGTTGAATAAATTTAAATGAATATAACAGCCTATCAAGTTCTGCACAATGAGTCATTTGTTTGAGTCAGGTGTGTTGGAGCATGGATACATAGAAAACCTGCTGGGTTGCAGCTGTCATAAGACTGGAATGACAAATCCTGTTCTGAGCCTTTGATCATAAGCACAGATTTTTGTTTTCATACAATACCAAATATGCAGATAATAATGCAGATAATTATGCACATTTCTTGATACTCTATGTGAAAGACAAATTCAAAAAGAAAAGAAATCATCAAAATATTGCATTAAGATTTAAGTTAACAGCTTTATATTCACATCATATTGCATCTATGAAATCATAAAAGACCCAAGTTTATAATGTTGATGTATGTTGCCTATCTAGGGATATATATTTGAAACTACGGTGTCAATCAAACAAACTTAGGTTAAGTGTTCCCTCTGTAAACCAGTCCAAAAACAACAACTTTGATGTAATGTAAATTACCAGTGTCAGAGGGTGACATTCACAGCAGCAGGCATCCAACATTTTTTCCCTCTAACTTCATTCTATTATTTGTGCACCAGAACTTTTGTTGTTATTTATATATTTTATTTTTTAAAGGAAGGTTGCAATAGTTTTTTAATGCACTTGTAACTGTTTCAGTATTAAATTGAAATGTCACACGAATACCTCCTGGAGAGCAGGTATGACAGAATTAAACTTGTAGTATTCACGCAACCAGTATACAATGATAATATCATCAATAACAGAACAACAGATGAGAAAATCCCTCGGACACACACTTACCAGGCTGTCCTCCCCTTGACATACCAGTAAGTATCCAGACTCCAGTATTGTAAGGACAATGTCAGGTTTACTGCCCTTTGACTCAAAAATCTGGTGAGAAAATAAATTAATATACATTTTGGTGCAGAATATTCTGATTTGGAATTAAATTCTCCACATTAAAATTCAAATACAACATTAGTAATGCTCTTTCTGGTGTAGAATTATAAGGTTTATCATTCTGTGAGCTATGAGCAGTTTGAAACCTAGACAAATAATTAATCATTGTAAATTTGTTATAATTTTCAGATTTGAATTGAAATGTCCTTTATAAAGTGTATTTACCAGAACCAATCATGAGTATCTATCTGTCTGTCTGTCTGTCTGTATAGCTAGCTAGATAGCTAGATAGATACAAACTGTCACCAATTCATTAATATAAGGTGAAATGTTATTTTTTTACAGGTAGGATGTGATAAGACATCAACTTGTTTTACATGAATGGCTTGTCAATGATAAAAATAAAATCAAAGTGGTAATGCTTATATAAAAGTTATATTTAAGTGTAGCTGTATGCTGCTTTTCGTTGTGTATACATGGCAGCATGGTAAAGCTGAAGGCTGCACCTTTGTAGGCAACTAGATCTGCAAGAGCTGCAGGTTTTAGCTGTTTTATTGTTTTGACTCAACTGATTCAAATTAATGAGTGACTAAAGATAACTTAATAAACCCTAGTGTCCATTTAGCTAGAATCAGGTTTGATAGTGGAAAGATGTAAAACCACAGGACCACAGATGACTGCTCCTGCCCGCACACATATAAACAAGTGCCTTCTTTGCTTTTGTCTGGCCGTCTTAGCCAGCTGCTAAACGGCGCTTTAAAACGAAATTAATAAAATAATTAAAACGAAGTTTAGCTAGTTAGCATTAGCATGCTGCTTTTCTAGCTAAGTTAAAAAAAAAAAAAAAAAAAGTGACCTTCCAAGGCTTTCCTCCTGTCTGTCCGGAACGAGCAACGAAACGTCCATAACGTATTAACTTCCAAGTTTTACAAGTAGCCATTTCGGATTGAAAGATAGTTGGTGGATTGTTTTGTGCAAGCAGCAGACTTGTCAAGTCCCCGAATAACTCGTTTCCCTGTTGGCGCGCGTGGACACGTCCTCATCTCTTCATGAAGGCGAGCAGCCTGAGCCCTTCACCCAGCAATTAATAATCAGCAAACTATGTCTAGGTAGAGTGGTAGGACCTTATTATTTACCTAGTCATCTATTTATAGCCCATTTTTAATATGAATTTCTGCAGTCATATCACAAATAACAACATTATTCCAGCTACAATTCAATATATTTCATTAATTATTTCTAGCATTCTACTGTTATCTCTGTTTGTGGTAAACATATTTTAAGTATGGCTACAACTTATCAACTATCTTCTGTCCCTTAATAAAATATACTCATATGTCATTGGAGGTCAAATACACTTTTAAATATTCTTACCAAGTCCCTTATATATTATTAAATAGATCATGAAGAATGTTAAACAAAGTGGTCCTCAAGAACTATGTGTCGTTTATATTGGTTGTTTTAATTGGTTTTGTATTTTTATTTCTAACATTTTCCATTTTTGTCACATTTGGGTTAATAATAATAATTTTGGCAGCAATTCATGCCATTTTCTGTCTTTAGTGGCTTTTTTTTTTTATTTATTTTTTTTTTAATATAAAATAAATGCATCATTTACTCTTAATCCGCAGGAGTCACAGTTCTTAATAAAAGCGAAAATGTAATTTAAAGAAAAAACCTCAAATATTAAAACTGGACAACAGACAAAAACATAGGTCAGACGAACAGAAGGCTGAAAAAGCAAATTAAGCATAAGTGAATCCTAAGAAATGGGTCATGGGTTGCTTTTTTAAATGTCCATGGGGTCCATATGTCTAAAGTGAAATTGGAGAATGTTCCAAAGCTATGACCTTAAAAGCATAGTCTTGTTTTTTTTTTTTTTCTTTTTTTGTGTGTTTAGCCTGAAGTTAAGAAAAACAAACCTTGGTCAGAAGACCTCAGATTCTGTTAGCATAGAGCAGCATTTAAATAGGCATGTGCATGACCAAGTCAGGCTCTAAAGATTTTAATAAAAATATTCAACAGTCTTCTGTATTTATTGCAAGGTCATGACAAAAAAAATCTGTAAAGCTCAGAAACTGAATAGGAATGTGAAGTTTAACTCCAAACCTAAACGACAGTCAAAGCTTTTTAGGACTTCTACATGAGAGGATTTGCAAAGATGTTTCTTTTTTTAAACCTCCATTATCTCAGGAGTCATCTGCAGGAAAACTATTGTGCATCTGAAATTTATGAGATGTGACGAACATGCAGCTGGTTTGGTTCATTACTTTTTCCTTTTGATTATTTTTCTTACATTGTTTTGTGAGGCAGATTTGTTTCTCTGACTAAAGTTATAAAATGATACAGTCTGGATCAACTAACACTGGAGAAATCAAAATAATTCCTTTTTGATTCTCTGAAGAATATTTTGCCTACTGGACTATTTACGTAAAAGTCTTCCAGACTGTTGATGTTTTCTCTAATTCAACACGGAGTATTTCTAAGGAAAGTGTCAGTCAAAAGTTTGGATACAGCTATTCGTTAAAAAATGTATTGAAGAAAGGATTTTCACTGTTGGTACAAGCAAATGTGAAGAATTTAAAGCATTGAATTTTGTTCAAAGTGATGACAAAATATCTTGGTGTGATTGGATTATTGCAGGCATGCAGACTCAGGTTGCAAGAATCACTGATTTGATTGGCAAAGGGTAATGTGAAGATTTCACTAAGGAAATTGTCAAAAACATGCACAAAATCAGAATGTGTGTGTTTCTTTTTCTTTTATAAATGATGCCTGCCTATTGAGACAGGTCTGTGTGGATTGTGCTGTATTAGCTGACACATTAGTTACTGAATTTTCCAGAAATTTGACCAACTTTACTGAACAGAAAAACAACTTAAAGTAGCATAATTCTATAATTAATATATATGCTTTCACTTTCAAATGTAACATAAAGCGGTCAGTTTGATTTGTTGCTGTAACTCAGTTTAAATTTATTCTAAATATTTTTGAATGAATATTTGCATTCATTTTTTTCCATTCATGTTGCTCTTTATTACTCTCAAAAGAATACTTAACTTCTGAACGATTTCTTGATCAATTAACCAAACCACTTAAGAGCACTCTTTGTCCTCTGGTGAACTTAAATAGAATCACACTTTTATCAACATAGAGATGTCATTTTAAGCTACCTGAGCAAACTGGCTCACAGGGTTCTTTGCCACAGTTGTTACTTAACAACCCAGTAACTCTGTAAAGTGTTTTTTTTCTTCTAATAGTTATCCAGCAACAAAGGCTGCAAATAAAAGATATCCGTTTGCCCAGTTGTTTCTGTGGCAACAGTTTTAGACTGTTCAGTTTTTAATAGTTAAAGCATTTTTAAAGCATATTTAAGCTTTCTCTATTCGGTTTTACAAATAACATTTAAAAACGTATTTATTATTTATTTTGCTTAGAATTTATTTTTTAAATGAATATATAGCTCATAAAAGAAATGCTACTGTAACGTGAACCTCTTGGTTTCATTCTTTTATTTCCTTTTCTTTTCATTTTTGTCCTTATACATTTTTCTTTATAAAATAGTTATTATAGGGCAACTGTTAATTATATGAACATTATCTAACAGTTAAAAGCAAAAGTTTGGAGTTAATCCTAATCTATAGGTAATGCTGGAATTCAAAGCAAGCGAGAGAAGGAATCCGCCTGCGGTGCAAGCTCCGCTCCGGCGTGAGTGAATGACGTAAATTCTCACAAATCCGACACATTGCCATTCACAATGAATACAGTGATGTTGATAATCCAAAATAGTGTCAATTTAAGCCATAAACTGTAAAGAAATTCCTTAATTTCCTTGATTTTTGCATAAAAGGGTTCTCAGTTGTTTCATTATACACAATCTACATTTTTACCACAAAATGACCCACATTTGTCCCGGTATATGGACTGTTAGGTTTGACATCAGACAGAAAAAAAGTACAGTAAATCCATTAGAGGACAAACAGGCTAATCAATAAGTGGGACATACTGATGGCTAAAATCATCATTGATAAGTCCCTTGCTTCAGATTCATACGAGCCTAATGAACCCCGTGGCTTCAACTGGAATTGGGTGCGCAAATTACGCAGTAGATTAGACCTATAAAAAGGATCAAAAGCGAGCTGCTTGGTTCTCTAAGTGAAGCTCACAGCAGGATTTAACAATGGGCTTGCGTATCTACCTGTAGCCTTAACTTGAGGGAACCGGATAGCGTTTTAAGAATGGGAAGAGCATTCCCCTTTAAACAAGGTGGGCTGAGCTTATTTGCAGTTTTCGCTCCTATGGCAACCCAATAGATCAGCATCATGAATATTCACTATTCACCAAAACGCACCCTGACTATGGATCAGTGATGTCAGTGGTCCCTGGAATGCTCTACTGTATTTTTTTGCGTGGTTTCGTCGCTTTGTTTGAAGGCAGCTGGCAGGAGATGTGGTGAAAAGAACATTCTTCGTCGTGCATGACCTTTCCCTGGTCTCCGTATTACCGTCTGTCGGCACATCTCTCTCATGTCACGCTAAGGTGACTTTCAAGCAGTTTTTTCCACTTTTGTGCACAATGTCGGAGCGGCACAAAGATGCACATCGAGGACGCAGTGGCCAAGCGGACCGCCCAGGCTGCGCGTGAAGACATATGCAAACTGTCAGGGAGTCTAATGATGAGAACGAGTGTCTGATCTGTTCCAGCGGAGCCACGGCCGTTCATGTCATGTTTAGCAGGGTTTCAGGGATTCAGATTAGCTCCAGACTGATCGCTCTCACAAACAGATACGGAGCGCAGGACTGGTTGCAATAATCATTACCATACAGTTTACCAGTCTGGATTTTTTTTTATTCATGTTCTCTCCTGTGTTTCAATGTCATAATGGACAGGTTGCACTCCTCCATGCGTAAAAGGCTCTATAGTTTGCCACAGCACATTGGACAGAAAACATCTATCATGGGTGAAGGAGAAGACGCAGACAAGGACACCCGGAGGAAGAGTATAAGGATGAAGCCTCTGCCGTCGCCGACCTCTGGGGGAAGCTGCAAAGGCATTGGCGAAACTAAAAGTGGGGAGTCTGTGATCATGGAGACGGACATCGGGAGACATGTGAAGACTAGCTCAAATGGAGATTGTCGGAGATTTCGAGGCAGCCTCTCATCCATTACGAGTCGGCATGTACACGACTCTGACTCGGCCGAGGAGAGACGCCTCATCACGGAGGGGGATGTCACCCCGAGCGAAGAGAACCCCCCCGGAGCCATCAGTGATGAGCAGCCTGATCAAGGTGCGCAAGGTGCCAGCGGTGGCGCCCAAAACGACTCTCCAGAGAGGCAGTCGGGGTTTATAAAGTTGGATGGCATTGATCAAATTCTACCGGACGACGAAAGATTATATCAGGCTGGGTTCATACACCGACAGCTGGGAGCAATGCTTCAACCAGGGGTCAACAAGTTCTCCCTGAGGATGTTTGGGAGCGAGAAGGCGGTTGAACGGGAACAAGAGCGAGTTAAATCCGCCGGATTTTGGATAATTCACCCCTACAGTGATTTCAGGTAAATTCTGACAAGCAATGCACTCCTCTGTAGACTCACTTTCACGCTGAGGCTGTGTGCTCAGGCCCAGATGTTTGTTTCTCTTGCAGTCTAAAGCACTTGGAAGTGCAGGACTTAAAAAATCATTCTTGAGTTTTTATTCTTATTAATTTATTTTTACCACATTCATCATCTTATATATGACTGAAACATTTTATTTTACCAAGCTGAATAGTAAGTAATTATTGACTTTTGTAGCAAATGCTTCAAGAAGATTAATTCCAGCCACATATGAGTGTCAGTATGCACATATGAACAGCAAGGCCTATAAACACTGTATTAAATAAAGCCCACACACATCAGACTGTTCTAATTAGAAATAACTCATTTTGGCAGAAATTGCCCAAATCAATGCATTATTGAATCTTTTTGATGGGTTCTCTCAAAAAACGAAATCTGAGCTCAGTGGACAACTTACTAGAGATATGCTTTACAGGTGTAGGCTACGTTTGTTTTTCTCATTATCCTATTTCAATATAAATTGCTTTAAAAAGCAATAGTACTGCACAATTTCAATTACCATTGAAAGCTAAAACAATCAGCTTGTTGACCTGCATTACACTTTGTTGTCTTCTCTAATGGCAATATATGCCGCACACCTGAAGAGAAAAATCAGCAAAAAGCTCTGCAGATTTGTCTTTGTTTTTAGTGCCCTTGAGTTTGTTATTGGCCTAATGCTTCTTATTCATGGCCATATGGAGGCTCATAACTGACAAGCAAGACAAGCTTTAAAGTCCTTCACTATCTCCTTTTGGGATTTACATTATTTTTCATTGAACTACATAGATTTACAATATATGTCTTTGCTTAACAGTACGTATGCTGATGCATATGCTGTATGTTCTCATTATCACTGGATAGGCCTCTTAAAATGATCATGCCTTTTACTGAACGGTGCTCACATGATGCCTTTCCCTCAACTTATCGGGCTAAGCATATTTAAAAAAAAACAAAAAACACAAAACACACACACACATCTGAGTATGTCAAAGCTCTTATTGTAAGGTAATGAACCTTAGCTGTTTTAATTGAATTCTCTAGTTTAATAATTCAAGAAAAACGACTGCATACAGGCTGTGTCAGCCCTGGCATTTTGCTTGCCAGTGTTTACTACACATCATTTAAATTGCAAAGACATCATGGAAGTGCTGTCAGAGGATTCAGAGTTAAACTGACATTGTTATTCATGCTGTAATATGTCTCCATCTCTGTGAAACCAAGTGTTATCTATGCTCCCATGTATTGGTTTGGCTATGATGCTGTGATAACATATGATGCAGAAAGTTTATATCAAAAGGTTGTTTTTCCTTCTTTTTTTCACCTTAAAAGCAAGATGTCTGCCTTAAAAAAAAGCATCTAAGTTGTAGTCTTTATTGTTCATATGCCTGAGGTATAGTTGGAAAAGGATACTGTTTATAACTGTTCAGAGTGTACAAAGCACGCATGTTTATCAGACTCCATCATTTGTTTTCTGGTGTTCTAGATATAAACTATTTAGCTATTTAAAGCTGAAAGAAATGTTATTATTGTTTGTTTTTCAGTTGAACAGTATTCATGTATGTGAGAAGGAAAAATACTCAGGTAAGATGTCCACAGCTAAAAGAAACACATTTAGATTGAGGTTTCCATCTGACTGAAATGTGTGCACAAGAACTCAACAACTGGAGCTCATCTAAAGGTTCCAGTTTCTAATTGATTTATTTTGCATCAACAGTTTACCTCTCCTCAGAGTAATTTCCCTGTGTCTCGTCAGAAACAGTCTTCAAGCCTTTCAAGGACATTTATGACAATTATTTTGGGAACTATGCTACTTACTGATTACCATTTCCACGTCCACACAGTTCCGTCATGCCACTGTGAGAAGGAAGGATATGCAGCTATTACATGTTTGCTATTTTTGTGAAGCTTCTTCCAGCTGGTTGTGTTTCCCCTAACCCCATCTGTTCTCTTACTCACTGTGTTAAATGTCATGAGGAAGGGTGATTTGGGGCTTGGGGAGACTGTCCTGCTACTGAAAGGTCAGAGATTTGGCACTGGTCAACGGATTTGAAGTGTCTGAGCAATATTCAGGAAAAGTGACTCCGCTCAACCCCTCATTTTTGGAAAGTGATGCTTGTGGAACTTTATCAGTCTGCTGAACCAAAATGAATATGCAAATGCACTGTAAGAGGAGAAGTTTAAAGTATAAAGGGTGGCCCTTAATGTGCTTGGGATCTTTGCATGGATATTGTATAATATCATAATTAACATTTGATAGTTTACTTGTCGTGTTAGCTCCCAACACTTTATTTTCTAATCATGCTGTTGTACAATTAAAACCATAAATAGCTTAAATTAAAACAAAAAATAGCTTGTATCAGCAATCATTTATGTATGATTTAAGTAGAGTATGGTGGTCTAATAGAAAGGATTATTGACTATTTAAGTGTGAGATAGAAAAGATTGCACATCATGTCTGTGTTATACCTTATATTAGATTTCCAATAATGTGAAGACAAAACATGATACTCAGGCTCTTACCTCCCAAAATCAGAGACAGGACAAGATGACTGTAATTGCAAGAAGATGGCTGAGACCCTTTAATGGACCCAGAGAGAAAAAAGGTCTCAGTGACTGGGTTTTATTCCCATGTCTGCATTAATGCTCCCACTATAAGCTCAAATTAGAGTGTCACAGGGAATCACAGAGTCATCACTGTGCTGGAATTCAGCAAAATCTCCTCTTGTCAAGTTTTGTATTACGCTAAGAAGCAAGGGAGGGGCAATATCTTGCAAGGGGAAAAGGCAGATTAAAAATGGCATCATAATCCAATCTACAGCCTCATTTCCGGATGCAAAACTGAACAGCCTCCTCCGATTTGGAGCAAGCAACTCTCTGTGAGCAGATGTGGTCACTTAAACTGAGATCATTTCTACAACACCCCCTAAAAAAGAAAAAGAAACAAAATAAGTGGCTGACACATATATGTTTGGCATATTTTGCCATGTCCTGAAGTAGCAGATGAGGGGTTTGTTGAACAATATGAATGACTGATATTGAGATTACTGCTCCTTTTGTCCTTTTCACATCATACGTGGATTGTGACTTAACTTGTCTCACACATGAAAATATGACATTTTATTATTTAAAAGCTCTAATGTGATAAGGCGCGCTGAGAACTATTAGCGCTGCACATTTGTCTTTTAATCTGATAATGCCTATGGATAGGCTGCTGATTGGCAGAATCATACCCCTTACACAGAGTGGATTCCCCATCTTCACATGATGAAGACCAGATGATTATTATTTTCCCACCTGTTTGCACAGAGCCCTTTGAGTGGATTATGTCAAAACAGCAGCATTGTGGAGAGTTCTAGACAAATGATGAGGCGCAATATTAGGATACAACCCTCTGATCGTGAAGAGCCTTTTAATTATCTTGTGATTCAGAGCCCAGAGGACACATCTGTTTGAAAGTCCTCTGAATTTCCCTGGAGAGATAGAAACGAAGATGTCGCACATTAAAACTTTTTTTCCCCTTCTTTCCAGTAAAGGCTCTATTAGGCTTTACAGCTGTGTTGCCACCATTATCAGAGAAGGGGTCATCTGTCCTGCTGTATCTGTCAATCAGTTAAATCCCTTCACACCAGTTTGATGAATCCTCTCATCCCTTCTGCAAAGTCCACTTTTGCAACAGTCTTTTTTTTTTAATCACTCCTACACTTCCCACTTCTGTTGCAGAAGGCATTTTTCTTTATTAATGTAACCAGTTTCTGATATAATGTTTTCACACTGTTGCCAAGGCGAGTTCCAGCATTTTAATATCTTCCATTAGCCCAAATAGAAAAAATGTTTTTAAACTATTTCCCATTAGAGTACATCTGCTGAGACTCTCTGTGATGGAAAATCAGAGTTTCCTTCAGAATGTTAATTGAGCTACTTGTACAGAGACAGTCCCTGTTTTTTGAGACATAAATTCCATTTTAGCTGATTCCTTAATGAAAAATGAGAAATTTAAACCTAAACCTTGACTGAGTAGTCCATAACAAGTAATAGAAGCCACTAAAAGCTACAGTTTAAAAAAAAAAAAAAAAAGATTTTAGACTCATGTTCAGCCACAATGTGTGCATGCATGTGTATCTGTTTGTGTTAGGGTTGTGAGCCATGTGGGATCAGAATACTCTGTTTCAGTCAGGTTGATTACAGTTGATTTGAGAGTACAGTTGCTATCGATTTGTTTGGTTCTAAAGGGTATCCAGCTTTCCATTGATGGAGCAACATACACAGCTGTAACAATAACGATTCCTCTTATGATAGGGTGGAAGGAGTTGCAGTCTGAGTGAATTAGACAAAGGTCAGCATGAGGTTATGAAGAAGCAGTCTGTACATTTCCAGCAATATATCATTCGTCATTTTGGATCAGTCAGCTAAACAATCTTGATTATTAGTCATAAATGCTGACATGTTGTATAAATCAGGAAGGCAGAATCTAGCAGTGAACCATATTTCATTGTGATATGGTGCTAATCTAGATGGGAATGTAAAGAAAAGGCTTGTTGAAAATATGTAGGATAAATGATACTCCTTCCTGACCAGTCTCCATTAAATAACTCCTTCTTTAATGTAGTGAGGGTAAAACATGGGGATTACAGATGATTCTGGCTACAGAAAGTGGGGTAATCAAAATAGGCTGCCGTGCTCATCCACCAATATTAGGAGCCAAGAGATTATTACAGCACAATTTATTTAATGGAGGGAGCCCAGGGAATATGTCCATGGCTGAAGGGTGCCTGTCCCAGGGCATAAAAAATGAACATTAGCATGTGACCTCACTTCTGTGAAAGTGTGAATTAGCACATATGATTACACCTTTATATATATATATATATATATATATATATATATATATATATATATATATATATATATATATATATATATATATATATATATATATATATATGTATATATATATATATATATATATATATATATATATGTGTATATATATATATATATTCATTTATTTTCCTTGTTCTCCTATATATATATATATGTATGTATATATATATGTATGTATATATATATATATATATATATATATATATATATATATATATATATATATATATATATATATATATATATATATATATATATAAAAATAAATGAATTATTTTCCTTGTTTTCCTCCTTTTGTTGCTGCATGATCTGTCATTTAATTTTTGTTGAATGTAAAGGGAACTGAACTCAACCTTGCCAAAGTAATTGTAATCTTGAGGTAAGATTAATTTCAGTGATTAGACATAATACACATTTTGAAAATGGAAAAGCCTGCTCTAAACATGCTCTCTTAAGCTTGTCTTTTTATGTGGGTCAACTGACAAATGTGATGTTTTGTTTCCTTACTGCTATTCACTTCTCTACGGTGCAACATTATTATTCTAATTTCTTCAGGTGGATATGCCATACGAGCTTTCCAAGACCTAATTCCACTTTTTCAACATATTTTAGTGTTACATTTATACTTTCATCATTGCTGGACAGGTATACGTAGGTTGGGTTCATTTAACTTAACATCTCAGGGTGGCTGAAGGTTTCTATATTATGCATGTCAGGGGTTTTCTTTCTTCATTTCCGTATTACAGGTGCATCTGAAATGTTCTGTGGATGACCAAACCCTCCTAAATGTATTCTACAAGAGGCTTTGGAGCTTGATGGTTCTGCACAGTAAAATGTCCAGTTGGCAATCACCAGTTTATCAGTTGGAATTGTATGACGTTGTCATTGTCCACCACCTTTTGAGGTGTCTCCCCTTTTTAACTCAGGCAGCATCAAG
The DNA here is from genome assembly GCF_933228915.1 of Telmatherina bonti. Taxonomy (NCBI): domain Eukaryota; kingdom Metazoa; phylum Chordata; class Actinopteri; order Atheriniformes; family Telmatherinidae; genus Telmatherina; species Telmatherina bonti. The sequence goes on along the minus strand of NC_136619.1, from coordinate 16,562,524 downwards.
TCTAAGTTTTTAAAAATAATTTACATATGTTTAAATGGTTTGGGGCCCTTTTATTTAAATGACCTACTTTTTAATTCTAAGTCCTCATGGACTCCAAGGTCCTCTGGTACTGGCCTTTGAGTTGTTCCCAAAGTTAGAAGAAAAATTCTGGCAAGGCCTTGTTCCATCACTATGGCCCTCGTCTGTGGAACAGCCTGCCAGAGAGCCTCAGGGCTGTGATGTTTTTAAGAAGAGAGGGTCATGTGTGCTTTCTGCAGATGTGAATTGTGTCAGACAAAGTAAGATCAGGTGTTTGCTTAAATTCTAATGTTTTATTCTTTTTGTTTTTATTATTTAAGGCACTTTTGTGTTGCTCCCTGGATAAAAAGTATTATAAATAAAATTTGATTTGATTTAACTTTGGTACTTCCAACACACACTTGGCAAAAACGTCCCTGTACACTTTGTAGGGACATCTCCTTTTGGCAATATTTCACACATTCTATGTCTTGTTTTGCCTCTCTCTGTTTGAGTCCCATTTGTTAGCATGTGGTTCATATGCACTGCCGGCATTCATAAAGTGCAGTTAGTTTCTGTAACCAGTAGGCATGGATTATGTTCGGACTTGATGCCGTTCAACTCTACTTGCCTCTTTATTTTAAGTCTGTCACTGTGAAGACCACTGATTTTTGTTCCAAGTGCTGTGGTAAGCTCTCAGATCCACTGACTACAGAGCGTTGGTCTTATGTTGTTTCCCTTATACCCCAGGTTCATCTATCCTCATCGTATGATAATACACTTTGAATGATTTGGTGCAGACTATTCTGTTTATTCTCATGACCTTGGCCTATTTAGCATACCTTTCCAGGCAAGTAACCCAAGGTATGAGTCTTGTTCTTTTCCAGTTTCTGAGAAATTTCTTCTCTTTTTTTAACTTTACTTAGTCCTGACTACAAGTTAACTACGCTCTGTGTGCTTTTAATTGTAGTTTTCTGGTCTTCTTCATGGAGTTCATGGATAGTGATATTCATGTTAGACAATTATTTGTGAGATCACAGATTGTAAAAGGTATTTGTGTTTAATTGGTCTCTCTAGTTCAGGGATGGGCAGATATCAAGCTCTGCACCAGTCTGCTAAAAATGTCTCATGAGTGCCAGGTGTGATGCAGCAGGGACAATCCTAACTCTTGCAGGACTGCAACACTATGGAATAGAAGTTGCCCACCCCTACTCCCACTGGTAATATGTAGAGTGCCTGCACATTTTGCAAACTCAAAGATGGTTTATTATGAGTAAATCTTGTTAAAGAGCATCTGTAGCTTTATGGTGTAATCTTAATCTTAATCTTTTTGACAAAATATTACTAATTTAATTATTAAAAATTGGTAGAAAGTATAAGTTAATTTCTCTCATAAATGATAACTCCTGATGACAATTATTTGCTCCTAATAATAAAGTGAAAAAGCTAGAACAAAGAAGTGTGAAGTTCTTAGTTTCAAGGTACAGTTATTTTTGCATTAAGATAATCATAAAAATAAGATTGCTTGTAGATTCAATTAGACTTATTTATTTTTATTATAAATGCAAGGTTGGAAAACTTATCAGTACTTCTTAAAAAATTCAGTTGTTGCAGAATTAGCATTTTTTACTTTGATGGTGGGTTCTTAAGGCTCTTACTGTACTCTCACCTGGTCACCTAGTAATAATCACGATTATTTTAATCAATATTGTAATCCTGATTTTTAATCCCGATCAATCATTGTGTCTTTATTGCACCACTTGTAAACAACCTACCTGGCACTCCATATATATATATATATATATATATATATATATATATATATATATATATATATATATATATATATATATATATATATATATATATATATATATATATATATATATATACATACAGCTTAATGAAGCATTAGCCACATGTTCGCCGACTGGTTGTATGCAGACTACTGGTTGAGAACCTAAGTGATCAGAGACGCATGCGGCAGAGCTTGCATTTTGAATGTAAATATCGTTGACAATCAAAATCTGATTAATTATGCAGCCCTATTACCCATTTCTAACTTACATGCGTAATGAGTAAGTATTATACTGAAGGTGAACACTGGAACATTTTAAATTTAGAAATCACTTAGTTCCCAGCAATCAATGAATCCTAACTCAATGTATTTGGTTGCATTAATCTTCGTGGTTAAAATAAGTCATTAATATTTCTTGGGCAAAAATCCCTCCGGTTGGCTATTATTTCCTTTCAATATTTCTCATTCATGGTTCAAGCATGTTACTTACAAGACTCAAGCAAAATACTGCTAGAAAAAAGTACTGTTTTGCTCATTTGAAGGAGCGTGACTGGACTTTAGATTAAAAATGGAGTAAGGACTCAAATCAAAACAGGCCATTCCTCTAAACCTAATGCAGGTTTAAATTTTGAATTTTATTTATGTTTTACCCCTGATTTCCCCTTCAACTAGAGAAAAATGATGCATTAACTTTTTAAATGTTTTATTTTCCATGATGCCAACTCAAGACTTAATTCATCATTTGTGATGCTGCCATTCCATCAGACAGATATTCTGCTTCATCTATTTTATGCAGGTTGACCTTCTCAGCCCTTCCTGTGTCCCAGGTGTATTTTCACACCATCTGTCCTTCTAAAATTGGATTGTTCTTTTCCTTATCAGCCCAGATGAGAAAATGGCCAAGATGTAAAAATGGCACCAATAAGTGGCTCCAAGGCTTGACCAGGACATGAGAAGAATAACGTTAAAAGAAATTGAAATTTAATTCACCATTTTAAAGTCAATAATACAAGCTATTTATGTTAAGAGCCAATTAGAAGAATGTGCCAAAAGCAATTTATGTAGATAACTCATTTCGATATCGATGTGTCTTGTAAGAGTGGCTGTTACATTGGGCTATCATCACATTTTATTGCTTTATCCCTTCATAACCTTTCTATCTCTCCATACACTTGAAAGTAATGTGTTACATTCAGACAACTTTTTTAATGATCACATGTAGAGTGTTGTTTTAGATGGTACAACAGTACAAATGTAATGTTACTGAGTTATAACATCCAGTATTGGTCAGCCACCCAGGTGTTTTTTCCCCACTGGCTGTTGCTTTTTCAAAACATTCTGGCTTTTCTTTTAAAACCTTAAAAAACACAGAGAGACCCAATTTACGACAACAATGGAAAAATACTAAACCCTCTGTCAGCTGGCAGAACCCATTCACAGAAAAATATCTCTTCTGTATGGGGATCGTATAAACATAACTGGTATTTGTAGACAGTCCAGGTGGAAAACAACAAAAGTATTGCTTTGAATGATCAAGCAGCAGTGCAGATTCTTGCCTGGTACACACTCAAAAGACTATGGAACATAGTCACTTAGGCTTTGGATTTGTTGCAAAGCTGTGTCTTTGTGGTCTTTGCTCCTGGCCTTGTTGCATATGTATTTTTGGTTTTCCTTGCAGGCCAAAATTTATGGAAGAAAGTATTCAAATTTATCATTGTGATTTATTTACTCAGCTTTGCTCCTCTCCGATCACATTTATTTGTTCCTTCATTCAGAGATAAACAAGGCATGTGTTTATTTATTTATTTTTTTGCACATGACATAGCTGTGATTGTTTAAGGAAGTGGTCTTGCAGAACACTGACAGGGGCAGACAACAGACGGGATACAAACCAATAAATTCTTCATATGTATATATTTGAAATAATAAAAAGGAAGATATTATCAGAACATGTTAATAATTCCAAAGCTATGTTAATATGAATTGAGATGAGGTAGTCCAAAACAACCTGGTACTTCTAACAACAAGGATCATGACACAACAATAACTACACAAAACATTTTTCAGCTCTTCATGATTTGTTCTTTGCTTCATTCATCTTGGCTTGTTTTGCTGTAATTAACACAATGCTTCTTTAAAAATACCAGTGTTCTCATTTTTACTAGCATTATCCCTGAGTGTAAAGAAATGCAGAAGGTCTGTAATGTTACCAAATTTTGATACATTTGCTTTTGTAAACAATCCAGTAGACATGCCTGAGTGGGGCCTAATTGATAGACAGTCATACTGGAACAAGACTGTAATCATGGGTGAGTGTAATTACCGAATTCACCTAGCAACTCAAAACAGGTCGAGCTGCTTGGATAGAATGATTACACTTTCCCACAGTAATCAGGAAACAAACAAATAAACAAAATATTCATTGGCCATTTTTATACTTTGTTCATTTTAGACTGTTCAGAATTTCAGTGTCATGCGGAAGGTTCATAAGCAGCCAGAACTGCTTGGCACCTCCTCCTGCTGGTCACCAGCCTGGTGACATTTTGCTGTTGGACTTTATTTATGTATTATCATACATGTTTATTTAACAGGGACAATGCATAAAACATTGCTTCATAAAATTATATAAAGTAAATGTCATGCATACAAGTTTCTAGCAAGACTAATTTGCAACCCTGGTCCCTGGTTAGACTTCCAGAATTAAAGCAGTATTGAATTAAAATTACTATAGCCATTAAAAAAAAAACATACAATCAGTTTCTGCTTTATAATAGAATATAAGATGTCAAAATAAGGAAAGAGCACAACTATAAAGGCAGGGAGATAAATACCAGATAAAAGAATAGCTGTAGAATTATAGTTTGAAGTGCGCATGTGTTTGTAAGTGCATGTGCATCATGTGCATAATGTGCAAGTGTGTCTGCAGGTGTGCGCACTTGTGTACAGGTCTATGTGTACATGCATCACAGATGGCATTCTATTCCTTAACTAGGAATAAAAGGTCAATCAGTGTGATTGTATTGGTCAGCATGACCAGGTTAAGGTCTTGATTCATGGCTCACCATTCCATCCATCCTTTCCAGTCCTGAATGAAATGAAATGAAATCATTCTGTGATACTCCTGGGTCTGTGGAGAAGAGCACTGGCATCGTAAAGTACGATTAGGTTCCAAATTTTGGCGATATGGGATCACTACTCGCTCCAGGATATTCCAAAATGTCTATTAATTAATTAATCAGATGCCAGCAGAGCCGGCTCTAGAATTAATGGGAACCTACCTAAAAAGGTTTTTGGGGCTGTACCCCTTCTTGCCAAGTTTCTGGGTAGATGTGAAAGTGACAGAACGGTGGTGGTCAGTTAGCCTCACCCTGTGTTTTGGTTAGATAGTTTTTTATATTTTTATGCATGACTGTTTTGATTTGCTGTGGATTTTACTTTATGGGCTAGGTTACTAATTGACAATAAGCCACAGCTGGCATTACTCCTCCCTGCCACTAGACTGGTAGGGTGATAATTGGTCAACTGGGCACAGGTGTGAGGTAGATATACTAAGGTACCAGTGGAAGAAGAAAGTGGGACCTGGAAGGAGATTGTGTCTGCAATGGAATGCAAGCAGCTTGGGCCACGCAATTCTGGTTGAGCTTTGAAAGGAGTGGTGCCGGTATCAGGAAGGGACGGCAACAATGTGGGAATGTCTATAACAGCAGAAACCCAAGGAGAACGGTGGCTGGCGATGCAGAGCGGTGTTGCGAGGATCACCAGCCTGATTAAGAAACAACACAACGTAAAATTAATAGCTCAGTCTAAAGAACGTTGGCATGTTTAGCTATTGTATGGGTGGGTTGGCCCACCCATACAATAGCTAAACATATAGTTTACTAAAGCAGGCTCTGCCCATTCTCTGACATCTTCCAGTTAAAGCACAACCAGATTGGACATGGATCAATCATGACATGATGTCCCATACTGGATCAGTCCTGGGAGATGATTGGGGGGATGAAGAACTGGCACAGTGATGCTCTAGTCTTGTTACGTGTCTGCGGTGTTGCACTCCTGATGGATGATGTCTGATGTCAGACAGCCTACCACATGCCACTAAAAACACTGATACATTTAGCAGTTTGTCTTGTCCTTCAGCCATTCTGCTCACCTCAGTATTGTGTTTTACTTATTTCATTACAGATAAATCGAGTGGTGATGTGTGTGTGACAGACATGTTTATTGGACATTTATGAAAATATTGAAAACAAATGGTATCTCATATTGGTTCAATACCTTGGTCTTATAAACTCATTAGCACCTGCTAAGTCAAATCAAGTTTTAACAGTGCTTTCACATGTCTAGTCTATTCATCTTCATCATCATCGACACCAGATTAATACCCTACTTTACAGTATTATTGCAAAAGAAATGACCTCGTCCTTACAAAGCAGCTTCTTTATCCTTCTTTATTTTCTGCCCCAGACGAGTAATTCACAACAAAGGCCACAAACCATGCATTGAGACAACATTCTTTCTTGGAGGATCCCCTAGTGGTGCAGGGGAATAAGCGGTCTGCTCAGGGGCAAAACTGGGTCTGGGTGCCAGTTGTGCATCTGCAACTGGACCACACTTGTTGACATTCACTTTTGTTTTGAGTGTTATCAACAGGAGAATATTGCAGGAGGCTATAGGACAGGTGATACCCACGCATTAAGTTGTTAGTTTTTCCACAGAAGCATGAACCTTACATGATATAGTAAAAGTGATTAATCAGGCTTTCCAACAATGTAAAATGCAAGATTGATTGGTGTTAATACAGGAGTACTTACTTTTACAGCCAACTTTTATTGGTTTACTTTGACAATGATAAATCAATATCCTCTTCTTCAGACTTTGCAATCAGAAACATTCTTTTATAGAAAACCTCATTGTAATTTACTGTTTATGAATGTATAGTTGGCTGGAGTGCTTGGGGAAACAGTGAGCTGTCTTTTAAATGAAGGCCAGAGATTGTTGTGCAAAATAAGTGTGTATGTGTGCCTGTCACGATTCACCAGAAGTAAGTTTATAGATCAATGGCTACAGTTACATTATGTTTAATTTGGAATTATTCAAAATTAATTAATTTGGAACTAACAAATTCTCCTACAAGTTTACATGAAAATATTAATTCCAAATGGAGGTTTACATGAAACACGTCCTCACTTAATTCCTCTTTAGAGCGGCGGGTTGAGAAGGGTTCTGATTGAACGCGACGTGTGAAATATACCGGAAATAAACAAAGTTGGCTCCTCGTCTTTTTAGTCGTAACTTGTAAAAATACATAAGTACCAGTTTTGCCGCTATTTTTATTATAAATTTGAAGTACCAGCTCAACACGAGCATACTACTTCACTTATTGCAGCAACTAAGAAGGAGAAGAAAGATAGACTACCAAACATGGAAGGCAAAACAATGCACGTCATCGGGACAGGACAAAGTCACGAGTATGCGCAGAATGAACAAAATTAACTTAGAGCGGAATTAAGGTTTACATGACTGGTTTAATTTGAAAATATAAATCTAAGTGTATGTGTTGTGCATTTTGATATCAGCCATGTGTGGCTGTAGGCACAGCCATCACAATGAGAGAGGATTTAAATAGTCTGGAATTAAGATATGAATAAACAGGCTACTTACATTGGAATTAAGTTTAATTCTGAAAAGAAATTTGAATTAGGAATTAAGTGTTTACATGGTCATTTTTCATCAGTTTAAAGCAGAATTAACTTTTTTATTTGGAATTAAACAGGAATTAAAACTCTCATGTAAACGTAGCAAATGTGTCTGGCCTGGTCAGAGACATGCAGTGGTGAGAGACAGATTGTTCACTCTTCTTTGCAGTGTTGTGGCATTTCTGATTTATCTGCTCCATTTCTTTAGTTAATAGCATGTCTTCTTTTACTCCAAACAGGTTTTATTCCAAAGATTTTGCTCAGTTTTTAGTTCAGTTGGAAGGCTGTTGTAAAGTTGATAAATAATGATCTAAATTCCAGTTGTTGCTGCCATGCACAGTCAATGAGAATTAATAAACAAACATTTATAGATAGTAGGGATTGAACTTGTTAATTATAATTCATTACAGAAACATAACCGTGTTAAAAAAAAAAAATGTATTTAATCTCAGAACCTTTGTCAGAGCACAATTTCCTGGTACACCAATTACACTGATGCATACCATACCTCCGGCACTACAGTACTACCTAACTTAACCGCATTGGTGCTATAATCAGTTTCAGTGAGTCTATTTAAAATCAAAGTGAGCATCAACAGGTCAAGGGTCTTTTTCTGGTGGTTAGGAGGACTTTTGGTGAGTAACAATAAAATAATGGTTAGTTTTCTCTTCTCTGTTAGGAACACCTCCCTCTCCCCCCATCCCCCACCCCCCACCCTAAAGAGAACACAGCTCGGTCCTCATGCAGCGCTACGGTGCTGTCAGAGCAGGAGAGGATCACCTGTGCTGCATGATCAGAGTGAAATTGCCACTAAGTGATCCCATCCTGAATTACTGTCAGATATTAATGTCTATTAATGAAGAGTATGAATGGATAAAATTACTGGAACATGTTGTAGACTCTTGATTAAAGAATAACTGGAGCTGCAGCTTAGTCAAAGTATTTTAAATGGCATTTTAACTCTGGGTCTGTTACGTTTGGGGGAGGATGTTTTTATTTCTTTTTTTATTGTTTTAAAAGTTAAAAGCATTTTTCCATTTTTCCAACCTGCACTGGAAATGAATCCGACTTACTGCCGGTAATGCAAACCAAGTTCTGACTCCTGTCATACAGGGACCGGACAGCTCGTACAAGGGAGTCCGATACCCTATACTCCCGGAATATCCCCCACTGGAGTCCCCGGGGGACATGGTCAAATGCCTTCTCCAGGTCCACAAAGCACATGTAGACTGGTTGGGCAAACTCCCCTGTCCCCACCAGAACCCCAAAGAAGGACAAACCCTCCTCTCTCGGACCCCTGAATAGACTTTACTGGGGAGGCTGAGGAGTGTGATTCCCCAATTGAGAGGACCACCACCCCAGTCTACCAGTCCAGAGGCTCTGTCCTCGATGCCCACGCAATGCTGCAGAGATGTGTCAGCCAGGACAGCCCCAAAGCATCCAGAGCCTTAAGGAACTCCAGGCGGATCTCATCCACCCCCGAGGCCTTGCCACCAAGGAGCTTTTTAACCACCTTCAGCCCCAGAGACAGGAGAGTACACCCATGAGTCCCCCAGCAGTGCTTCCTTACTTGAAGACATGTTGGAAGGATTGAGGAGGTCTTTGAAGTAGTCCTTCCACCGACCCACAACGTCCCGAGTTGAGGTCAGCAGCTCCTCATCTCCACTGTACACAGTATGGACGGAGCACTGCTTCCCCCTCCTGAGTCACCGGATGGTGGACCAGAATCGCCTCGAAGCCGTCCGGAAGTTTTTCTCCATGGCCTCGCCGAACTCCTCCCATGCCTGAGTTTTTGCCTTGACGACAGCCGAAGCCACATGGCGCTTAGTCTGTCGGTACCTATCAGCTGCCTCCAGAGTCCCACAGGCCAAGAAGGCCCGGATGGTACTTCTGTCCTTTCTCTTATTGTATTAGCCTGCAGAGTTTCAGATCATAGACCACAGTACATGAATTATCCAATATTGAGCTTTTCAGTCACCCTCATTATTCTCTCATTTTTGTTGCTTTTGCCTTTTGTTGGTAATATCTTGACTGAAGTTTATTTTTCTTTTTTTCACATTTATGTTTTATTGTGTGTTTTATTTTTGTGTTTCCATTGCTTTTTTTTCCGATCACTGTTTTTGAGATAGAATTTTTAAAAAAGTGCTTTTGTAGCACTCCGTGTGTAGATTTGTGGCACCTGATGTGATGCAAAGTTATATGGTAATGGTATGCACTCTGGCCAACAGTAAGTATTATATACAGTACTTTATCTTAGCTCTTTATCTGTTGTGAAGGATGGTCTATTGTGCCTACAGCTTCTCTCGCACTTTAGCTGAATGGAGTCATTTGGGGGGATCTGGCCAGTGTTTCCTCTGCCACACTCTTTCTGGTGCTGTCAGGGGACCCCTTTTACACGACCATAGGGACATTTAGGGAGATAACAAGCCATCATAATATGGCAGAAATGCAATTAGTGGATAAGATGACAGGCGGCAAAGCAGATACTGGCAAATGGTTGAAGGATAAGTGCATACTCATGGCACCAGCTGACCTTTCCTAATCTTCTCCAGTTTTGTCACTTTATCTCTGTTTTTCTCACTGATGTTTACATTTGTTAGTTGACTTTAGTCCACTTTTGCTTCGTACTTTTTGTTTCATGTTGCAGAAAGGTAGTATGCTGTATTCATGAAACTATGAAGGAATTTGTGGAGCTGTAGAATCAATTCTGAAACAGCTGAGAAGAGAGAACAGGAAACAGAGCTATTTCAGAGCATTTTTCTCATGGTTCACTGATTTTATATGGTCACTTTAAATGATGATTTCTTGATTTAGTTAGAGCTTTTGAAGTTACCCTTCTGACCTTTCAAACATCAGAACAATTTTTTTCTAAACTTTCTTAAATAAGTTGACAAGGGACTATTCTTATGTATGGGCCTGACATAACAGCATTAGAGAGCATCCCTGGGATGGTCAGCCAGGTTATGGACCTCAGAATTACTGCCTCATCATGGAATTAAAAAGAAATTTTGTACATTGATTATTACACTACTGTTTCATTAAATGCACTTTTAGTGATTTTCTGTTGCTGTTCTTTAAGGCCTCCAGCTCACAAAAAGACTGGACGTTATTACTGTAATCTTAAGATAAATGCAGGTACAAAGTTGAACGTCTTTGTTCAAATATTTGAAAAAGAAAATAAGCATTTTTTTTTTTTTTGGATCATTATTGTGATGGACTAGTGACCTGTCTAGGGGGCACACTGACTCTGACAAGTGCATGCTGAGCTAAGCTCCAGCCACATTGTAACCCTGCATTTGTATAAGCATATAGAAAATGGGTGAAAGTGACATTAGTGCAGCACTGCTCAGTAATAATGATTAATATAGGCTGCATATCCAGTTGTATTTTGTATCCAGCTATTTAGGTCTAGATGTTGTCAGAAAGTATGTGTGCCAAAAAATGTTTCAAGCCAAGCTTTTGTGCTTACTTTTACCAGATACTTATCTTTGATAAGCATCTTCTATTGCAACAGTTATGCCTTTTTAGCATGTGTTGAGTAACAGTTCCAGATAAAGCTGTAGAGTTGAATGAAAAATCAAAGCCTGCACTCTTAAGATATGAAACGGTATATTTTTGTAGTCACCACTGGAAAAATAAAGCTAAACAACAGGAAGAAAGAGAGTGCAAAACATATTAAAAAAAGGTGCGCAAAGTATGTTAAATGACCCAAAACCCAATATTATAGATATGTCACTTAACCATATTGCACATACATATACCAGACACATTACACAACTCTTTTTTATGGCACTGCTTACCTAGCAGAGCTATTTGTAATCTTATTGATGGATCTATTCTAGTGTTAGGTAAGGTTGACTCTTTCAGTTGATTTTGCTTCTCCTTTACCCGGTATTTAGTAAATCCCTCTGTTTTCTCCTAGCCTAAGGTTGGGGAGATTTCCCTCTATGCTTCTCTACCTCTGATGAAATCTTCTTAGCTTAGGTTTGATAAAACAGCGCGCCTCACCTAAATATAGCCACCTGTGACTGCACAGCCCCAGTGTCAGTGATTTGCTTGCAGTGTGCCTACTGGCTGTGCCTTGCTCAGACAGCACTGTTATGACAGTTCATTGGAGCGAGTGACAACAAAAATAGGATTAACCCTTTTTAACCTGATTTTTTTTTTTTTTTTTTTTTTTTTTTCTTCCAGACATTTTAACTCTGGCTCTATGCTTAAAAAAAACAAACAAACAAACAAACAAACAAACAAAAAAAAAACTATTGGACTGCTCCTTTATGGACAGTACAGAGGATTCATTCTTTTTTTTTTCTGGGCTACAGATGTTTTCCTCATGTTGAATGTGGCAGGCTTATCATAGATTGCCTCTCTCTGTAGCTTAAGTGTAGCTTATATATAAGAAGTGTTTTATTAATTGTTTTTTTCCCCTCTTTCTCTCAAGAGGCTTTTATGCTTAATTTTCATTCATTCCTCTATTCATTCATTGGTATATAGTAATGGGCTTAATGAAGCTTTTGCTCTGACTATTATCATTTTAGTTTAACTGCAATTTTGAGCTGGTTATGTTAAACTGATGGCAATACTTGAGAGAATTTTAATCAGGCAGGTCAGGTTTTCTCTATCACATGTCACTGATTTACCCTGCTACCAGGTGCCACTTCCCAGTAGTAATCAGTTGGATAATCACCTGCAAAGCCACTAGACTCTTGACAATCACCATCTTTCTACTTGACCAGATAAGAAATGCACTGCTCTTTGAATTTTGTAATGAAAAGAGTACTCTTAATCACTAATTAACTTCTTGAAGCTTTGGCCACCCTGTCAAACAAATGATAATATCACACAAACATCAACAAGTATGGATGACTATGGTTGTGCAACTTCAAGCTGACAACACAGGCTTCACCTTGTGTATTGTGTGGTTGGGCAAACTAACAAGTAGGAAAGTAAAGTAAGGAGATGTAGAAAATACATAAAATTATAAACAAAAGCTGGCTGGTTTGAACTTTTGAAGCATTAAGGTTTACATTTGTACCAAGTAGCAACCCCAAGTGGGTAAAAGTAAAACCAATGCAGAAGTGTAAAAAATTGTTGTTCACCTCTCATCCGTTTTGGTGTCATTTAATCTCAAAATTCAGCATAATTAGGAGCGTCTCCTTTTAATTGACATGTATTAGTCTACGGTAGGAGGGCAGAGGGAAGCACAACTGTGGTTTTTATCTGGCTAAAAGCACACTATTGCTTCAGCCCGCATACCTCCATTAGCTGTTTAGCTTTCATTAGGTTCGACTTTGCTCAGTTAGTTTGATGGATGTCAATCACCCACCCTCATGCTCACATCCCCCATCTCAGCTTCACTTCTTTGCCCATTTTTGGATTTTCCGAGAGTGGCGACACGCATGACACAGTCAAGACTGAGATAGTGGGAACAGCCCACCCTGCTTAAATTTAGCCTTTAAGAAACTTATGGGTAATGTCCAGGAGGCTCCATTTATCTTTTTATATGCAGTCTCTGATTTGTACCTAATACATACTAGCCAAGTACACCTTGTGTTGTAAAAAAGAAATAATGGCAAATGTGATGGGACCTGATATTATTTGTGTTCTATAGACTTGTGGTTCCAGTTTAGACATTACAATGGCTTCAACGCACATGAACGCAAACTGACTTGGACACACTGCACACTGCGGCAGTTTTTGCATTGCAAGTGGTTTATTTCAAGTAGTCCTGTGGTGATCAAACCTAGATCAGGGGTTTGTGCTTTTTAAAATTTAATCCAACTTGAACTAGAATTATCAGACTCATGGTGAGTCAGTACTTCTGAGCAGGACGACTGAAACCAAATCAAATCTTAAAAGATAAAATTGGAGCAAATATTTTCAATCACATGCAAACACTCACGCTTGTAGTGCACAAATGAATCATTCAAAAGGGAAACCTATTTTTGCAAAAGCAGTTAAATTGCTTTCAGTTAATCGCTTTGGCTAACCTTGTTTATTGATATATTCCGTTCCATTCAGACACCGAGGCGCAAAATTAAAGGTATAGACACTGTTAAATGATGCCTGCTACTGCTACTTGACATGAGAGATTTCCGGCTTGTATATTATTCCTTTAGTATCTTTATGTAATTGTTTTCAGATAAACATATCTACAAGTTAAAGGCAAAAAGTGTTGAAACATGAAAAAATACAAAGCATTTGCTCCCAGTATATAGCTTTGTATGCAGACCTGCATTGTGTTGTATCCGCTGCGCCTCCTCAATTTAAATATAGGCTAGTCTGAAAGGTAAGTGTGTGTCCATCTCAGGATGTTTGTGGAAGCTCTTACAATCCCACTCAGGTAGCCCAACTTGCAGGGTGAGGAGAATGAGAGAGGCTTATCGTGTAGTCAGATGCACTCTAAGGGTGACAACATGTTCTTGCTGTCTCTGGTCACCCCACTGGAGAGCAGAGTGGGCTGTGGCTCCATCCCTCTAGGCAGTGAAATGTCAGGGCTTCCTTCGTCTGTACAGTGAACTCTCTGCTTTGTAGCAAGTTAGGTTTAAGCTTTCCTGTGTCTTCTTTTCTCCATAATTCCATAATTTACCATTTTATATAAGTCTAATTTTCCTAAAGTTGGTTTTACTCATATGTCTCATGCTCTTGTAACACTTCTTTAAAAACATCTTTGGAAATGTTTTTTAATTGATTATAGTTTAATTGTTTATTCTTGTTATGATGTTGGGATCAGAAGCATCAACCTGTAAGTAATTTATGCTATTCTTGATAGAAATAACAGACCAGGACTATTGTATCTGTGTGTGTAGTTGGACTGGAGTAGGTGATTTAGGCAAGGTATGGCTATGAATTATTTAACATAGATGATAGTTACCTTTTATTCAAATGAAGCTCTCTCCCAACACTGAAATATTTTTCTTCCCACTATCAGCTGCACTCTGCTGTCATTGTATTTCAACACAGGTGGTCTCTCTTCCACACCGACTCTGTGATTATGGATGCACACAGAACTATGGGATTGTTAAATGCCTTTGAAAAGTCCGGCAAACATCCCACACTCGGCCATCTGTATTTATAGAAGAATGTTCCTCTATGTCAGGGATCCACTGCATAACAAAACACAGTAAATGGATCCCTGCTATGTTTAGGTGGTCTGACCTCCATTCGGAGGCAACTGCAAGAGTGAAAAGAAGAAATCCGGAGCATTTTACTTTGCTCATGCATGGACACATGAAACATGCTGACACATGAACACAGACATGCGGATGTGTGACATACTCTCACACATACATAAAAAAAAAACTATCTGCACAGTATTTACCATAATATATGTTTATATAAGTTTAACAAGATTCAGAATTCTGAGCCATGATTTATGTTTCCAATACTCAATATTTAATTCATGGCCACACATCCAAAAGTGGAATAGGGCAGATCAGACATGGCAAATACAAGTGGCTGTATTTGCAATATCGTTCTTTCGGTCACTACCCACAGTTTGTGACCATAAGTGAGGGTATGCTGGAGTAACTGGTAAATTGAAAGCTTGCTTTCTGGGTCTTCATCATGACAGACCGGTGCAGATGCTGCTTTACTGCAGATGCCACACTGATTTACCTATCGATCTCATGCTCCATCCTTCCCTCACTTACGAACAAGACCAAAAGATACTGGGGCAGGACCTCATTGCCAACCTGGAGAGTTTGGGAATGAAGTTGAGGACCATGGTCTCAGACTTGGAGATGCTGATTCTCATCCAAGCCAATTCACATTTGTCTGAGTAGTTTAACTGAGAGCTGGAGATCATGGCCAGATTAAGCAAACTGAACAACAACATCTGTAAAGAGCAGAGACCCAATCCCATAACCACCCAACCAAATCCCCTCAATACCTGTGCCTCAAAATTATTTTCAGAAAAGTTTTGAACAGAATTGGTGATAAAGGGCTTCAAAGTATTCCCTCCACCAAACCAAAACATCCGTGTCTAGGTCAGCTGCCCCCGACTGTTCAGTCCAGTTCTTCATGGTCAAGTAATATGAGCTCAGTCCAATTAAACAAAATTATTTTTTTATGATTCTATTTTAATGTTAATTTTATTAATTGTAGCTCCCAGCTGGAAACTAGTGAGTCACATCAACTTTTTAAAAAGTTTGACTGACTTTTGAGTTGACATTGTTCTTTTAATCTTGTGTTTGTATTGGCAACTGGCTCTATTTATGAATGTAATCAATTATTATATACTTGTTTGGTTACTATCTTTGATGATGGAGGATTCCACTTGAAGGTGACAAAACAATAAACTAGGTGACATTAGGGCAGTGTTTCTCAATTCCGGTCCTCAGGATCCCCTGCCCTGCATGTTTAATAAGCAACTCTACCTCAACACACCTAAATGAAATAAATGGCTCATTAACAGGCTGCAAAGAACTTGACAAGCAAGTTAAAAAATCTGACTCAGGTGCTTTGGAGGAGGAACATGTCTAAAACAGGCAGGCCAGGGGGGCCTGAGGACTAGCATTGAGAAACAATGAGGAAGTTAGTTCTGAGTTCATTTTGAGAACATGGGAGAGAATAATATGGCAAAATACTTATTACCATTAGTAAATATGTTCTTAAAATGAAACCTAACCATGACTTGTGGACAAAAATCTGTCTGGAACTAATTGAGAACTTTTCTCATCTAATACTGCAGTTTAACTTATTATATTTTCTGAATGTAGAGCAGATAGCTGAAATGCTCCACACTAGGGCAAAGATGAAAAACTGCCCTACAGGCTTTAGATATTTCCCTGTTGCAACTCACTTGATTCAAACAATCTATAAGCCTGTATTTTTATGCAACAGATGTTGCAGTCTTCTTCATTTTTAAGGTTTTCATACTGAAACGTTACAGTGGCACAACAAAAACAAATGTGTTTACCGCAACACCCATTTCAATAAGACACTTCTGCTTTCCCCTCCTGAGCTGCCGGATGGTGGATTAGAATCTCCTTGAAGCTGTCAGAAGTAATTTTCCATGGCCTCACCAAATTCATACCATGTCCAAGTTTTTGCCTCAGTGACAACCAAAGCCATGTTGTGCTTGGCCAGCTGATACCCATCAGCTGTCTCTAGAGTCCCACAGGCCTGAAAGTCTCAAAAGGACTCCTTCTTCAGCTTTATCACTGCTAACGCCTATCACCTTATGGAAACATCTCCAGTCACTGGACTCAAAATTAGTGCAGCAGAATGCAGCCCACTCCAACTCAATGTCCCCTGTCTCACCTGAGACATGGTTAAAGCTGTACTGAAAGTAGGAGTTGTATCTCTTTTCTGACAGGGGACTCCGTCAGATGTTCCCAGCAGACCCACACAAAATGTTTGGCCCTGTCAGGCCTGAACAGTGTCCTCCTCCATCATCTGAGCCAGCTCATCACCAATTGGTCATCAGTTGACTGCTCCACCCCTCTCATCACCTAAGTGTCCAAGACATGAGGCTGCAAGCAAGATTGCACAAAGTCGATCATCAAAATGGCACCAAGAGGACTGTTTTCTCAAATGCTGAATGATGTTCCTGAATGAAGCAAATAATGCTTACAGACACAAGAATTACTTGCCTCATTGTTTCATCTTCTTTGTTGTATTGGCTGATGGGTTGGTATGCTTTATGGGAGAGGCGAGTTTATTATGTTTCACATTTCATATACAATACAACTCAAAGTGCTTTACATTTAATAATGAATGTAAATTTGAGTAAATTAAGGAAAAATATTGAAAACAAAATACTTATTTTTAAACTATTTCTAATAAATTGTGATCATTATATCCCTTTAAGACCTTTGGAAGTATACTCTTGAAAGGATCATTGGCATGCAATAAACAATGGTGTTTAATGTTAAGCTTTAGAATCAATTCATAATTGGTCTCTAAATTAGTCAAATAATCCCTGTCCCATACCAGATCCAGTTCGTGGGCTAAGAGAAGCAACAGGAACCATCTAGAATTTATAATATTATGAAACATAGTAATATCAAAACATTGACATGACATGTTTGCATTTCTTCCTTTGAAGTTATACTTGTCCTCTCGGGTTTTCAATGCTACTGTGAGCAAGCACAGTGTTGGCAAGGTCTTTCTAAATATAACTACACTTGACATCATGTTGGAACAGTAGATACCCTTTCACTTTGAAGAATTCCAATTACTGTCACTATTTCCTCTGTGTGTGTGTGTGTGTGTGTGTGTGTGTGTGTGTGTATGTGTGTGTGTGTGTGTGTGGGGGGGGGGGGGGTATAAACATGAGACGGAGATGACTGTCGATGTATAATGTATGTTTACATTTGCATCAGTTAGTGTGAGGTTTCCTTGTAAACTGTAACTCAAGCATATTAAAATGCAAGTTTTATCTGGATTGGTGTCTATGTAGCAATACTAAAAACATTTTACAGTTCTTGTTTTACAAGATGTAAAATCTCGCAAGGCAGTACATTCAGAAGCACCATTGACAGGAAGCTAGAGACAAAGGGTACAATCAGACCAGCATTTTGTAATTTAAGATCTTACTCCATTTGTCTGGAGAGTCTGCATTGTTTAGGGAACCATGAATGCGCAACCTCTGATTCAGTTTAAAGACGCAGACTTGGTCTGCTTATGAACACATATCTCGGTTCACTTCAAGTGGACCAAGTATAGGAGGAGGACTTCAAACCAAAGTCTGAGTGTGGGTTCAGCTATCAGCATTTTGAGTAAACACTACAAAAACATACACGTGTGCAAGGCGGTATGTGTCTCTGGCCTGGAGATGTGGCTCACGGTCCGATGTGGAAGACCTCAGTAAAAGTTCTAATAGAAATATGGGAAAACCCAAGACCACTAGGATCTGATGTGGTATAAAGAGAAAGTTTCCTTTACTTACCAATAGATGGATACGTTTCCTTCAGTGTTTTGTGTCTCATCTTCTTCTTTAGTAATTCTTGATGTAGTACTGCCCCTTGCAGGGAATGCATAACATTATTTAAAATAATATTTGAGTAGTGAATGGAACTTGGTCTGGAGGAATGTTGCACCCTCAAACATAATCCAGCTTTATGACTGCAGCAGTCATAGAGCTGGATTATGCACACAGCTAAAACATAAACAAACTGTTACGCATATTGTGAACCATTAGTAACTATAATGTGTCATGTATGCATGTGAAACTTGTTGAAGAATAAATGGTGTTTTATAACATGCATGTAGGGCTTTAGAAAGAAGAGATCATTTTAGATTTACAAAATGTTCAATAAGATGGTTGACTGTTTGTTATCAGGAAAACACATAAAAAGTGGAAACTAAAACAGGTTTGTAGATACTTTAAGAGAAAATAACCTAAAGAAAACACAACAGTTTACTTCTTACTTATCTTGACACTGACCAGAAATCTTTGGGGAACATGCTTCATTGTTTTCATGTAGCTGCAGATAAAGGCAAATGTACGAGTTATTTCCTTCAGCAAATCAGGAATGAATCATAATATCAATACACATCAGTCTTACAACAAGGAGCCGGAATAGCAGTAATTATTTGGTGTAGTCTAGCAACTGTGCAGACAAAATTAACCTTCTACTTTTCTTTTGGTTATGAATGTAGTAGCAGTTTTTCATTTGGCTCCCTCTTGATATAAGTCTTGTACAGAGAACAGATGTTTATGGCCCAGTTAAAGATGAATGGGTAAATAACTCAGGATCACTAGACCAGTGCACAATGCCAAGCTCTGCATAGTGTAGCCTGTAGAGTGCTATAACATATATCACAAAAAAGCAATCTGGATTTGATTAGCAAGCCAACAGCAAACGCAATTTATATCCAAACTCTGAGGCTTGGAAGATAGAGGAGATTGCAGTCTACGTTGTAATTAACAGTTAACCCTCAATGACCTGTAAGTTGTAATTTTATAGACCAAGCTTAAACAATTTCCATGCCAGCTCCTACTGTTTCACAGTGGGGTAGATATATGATGGTTATATAAGTAATATGTTGTAAGTGCATAAAAATATTTTACCTGACTTAACATCGTTCACACACTGCACTTTTACAATTAAACTATGTAGCGGAATAGCCTCTACAAATTATGAATTTATTAATTACCTCGGAGCACCACTCATCACCTTTAATTAACTTAAAATTCTGGCGGATGAGACACCTGAAATAAACTCAATTCAATAAACAGTCTCACTTCCAAGGAGTAAATCCTAAGAACGAATGAACCAGAAATCGTGCATTCAGAAATTATGACAATAACGGATGAATTGATTATACATATTTATTTACAATGATGGTAAACATACAGCAGTGAAAATGAGCAATGATGGAGAGATGTTATTGGTGAGATGGTATGATGAATTTGTCAACATGGAATTTCATTTATAACATTAATAAAGAACGCTGAGATTAATTAAATGAGATGGAGCAGGAAGAAACTGGTTGGAATTAAGCAAATAAATCGGGATGATTATCTTACTTAAATCTTTGACAAGAACGTGTTCAATAATTCTAAAGTTGGATAAGAATTCGAATTTAATTATTTAATTAGAATCTGATGTACTGGTTTGGGACATCACAAATGTCAGAGCGCTATCAGATCCTACTTTGAACGCTGAATCCGGAGTGTGGGTCGAAGCGGGTGGTTGGTCCCCTATTCGGCGCATTTCCGGGGGAATTGGATCCCTGGAGCGTCAGAAGATGTAGGTCTACGCAGCTACTCTGGCCTTCTGGATCCGTTCAGCGGAGTTCCAGAGCGGTGTGATGATGATCCAGATTGTCCCAAAAATAGATAGTTCCAGATTTTACGTGTAAAGACGTAATGGAAAAAGTTGGAGCTACGGTTCTAGTTAATTACTGATCTCGGGAAAAATACTGGTTACAAATAAACACTTGTTGTACTTTCTCCCGTTCGGAAGAACAGAGAGGTAAAAACTTATAATGAAATAACAAAAGAAAAGAAGACGAAAGGCTAAAGAACTAAACAGAGGACAAAAGAAAAGCAGAAACTTTAAGAGGAGACGAAAAAGTAAAGAAAAAACTCAGGAGGAGAAAAAGCCCGGAAGTTGGTCTGCCAGTCTAATTTAAACAGACCCGCCTTTCGAACTTCCAGCCAATCATGAGTTGCTTCTGTCAGAGGCTGACCAACCTTATCCAATCAGGTCAGCTCTAGTTCCTTCCCTCTGCATCTCATTAATGTGAACAGGATACTTTCAATTCCTTGCTTTGTCTGCCGCAATACACATCAAATCACATTCTTTCAGAGTTATGCAGATTCCTCGTTTGCTGGCGAAGGAAAGCATTTTATAGTATTACTTTCACACATGAAAAGATTGGCTACATGTAATTTTTATTAAAGGTGGATTAATTAATTGTCATGACTTGTCCTCATTGGGTGATCCTAAAAAGAAAACTCACATTTTATTCATTCACATTAGTAGCTTAAGAGAAGTCTGAAGCTTGGAAAACATACTCAACAATTATTTACTGCAGTGTTTATGATTAATGTGTGTGTGTGATCAGTTCAAAGAATTAAATTACATATCAAGATAAAATAATGGAAAAGAAGAAATTCAACCAAACAATTAACCACAGTCTTTTAGACTAAGTTAGATCAGTTCCTTCAATTGGGGAAAGAAGTTTGGATTCCTTCTGTCTCCTTCTCCGTCAAGTTGTTGGTCTGACTGGCGCCATGGAGTCTCGTCTTTTGGCTTAGAAGTGTCATTTCTGACAAGAACCAGGGTTCGGTCAGATGCGACTCTCGGCATTTCCCCCGACCTGCGACCATAAATTGTTAGATGTGCTTTAATCCTTCGTGTTGACACAGCTGCATTCTGTAGGGAGTAAAGGTGTAAATCTCGGGGTGTCACCCCTCCTCTTGGGTCAAATGGTCACTCTCTCTTCGTCCTGTGTGGACCAGTCTTACTGCAGAGAAAGAAATACAACTATTGTTTAATCCAGTCGAATGTTTTTAATCCTGGGAGGCCAAGATCGCTACAACTACAAAAACAGAAAAACTGGGGAATAAATGTATGAATAAAAAAATAAAACCCTTATGTACTATATAACTTGATAAAACTTGTATAAGTGTACATAAAAAGTATGTTAAAAAAAGTAACACAGAAACAGAAACAGTTACAACAGAATTTAATACATTTTACTCTCCACCACATATTTCCTGTTAAACTATTCAGGTAACAGCTTACTAGTTTCATGAGTATCAGTTTTATCCTGTGAGATAACAAAGACAATATAGTGACTATATATTTTATATACTGTGGTTTTAAATCCTTGAAAACAATGGAAACATGCTTGCCTGCATTTTTACAGGGTGTATGAAGCTCATTATACTCCGTCTCAGCAGATTTGTTACTTCATTGGGTATACAGTAATGTACATGAATCCATTTGCAATGCATTCCTTAGGAGAGCACCCCCACAACAAATCAGTCTCAGACCAAGAATAATATTAACAGTTCGGTTGAATGTTGCTGAACTTTGACAAGAGTATTCATCTCATCTTCATTTTTCCTATGTCTCCTTCAATCAAGGTTTTACTGGGATTTGACCATGCTGCTCCTGATGGTTGGCAACCTCATCATCATTCCTGTGGGCATCACATTCTTCAAGGATGAGCACACGCCTCCCTGGATTGTCTTCAATGTTGTTTCTGACACATTCTTCCTCATGGACCTGGTTCTCAACTTCAGGACAGGTATCGTAAAGGAGGACAACACGGAGATCATCCTAGATCCGCAGCAGATCAAGATTAAATACTTGCGAAGCTGGTTTGTTGTGGACTTCATATCCTCCATCCCTGTGGACTACATCTTCCTCATCGTGGAGACACGAATTGACTCAGATTTCTACAAGACGGCGCGAGCTTTGCGGATTGTCCGCTTCACAAAGATTCTCAGCTTGCTGCGACTCCTGCGCCTCTCTAGACTAATTCGTTACATCCATCAGTGGGAAGAGGTAGGAAAGATCATCTCAGGATGTTCAACTTTAGATTATTGTATTTGTATTGTATTTGTATTGACTTTGCTGTGTTTTCTGTTTGATGTGCACGTTGTGAACTGTTAAGTTTTATCTGAGAAACAAGATAATCAGAATTCACGTTGAGAGAATAAGAAGAGAAACAGCTGAGAAAGTCATAGTGGTTGACAACCATGCAGGCATAGCACCGAATGAAACCAGCCAATGCAAAGGGTTTACTTCTTACATTTAACAACAATCTAGATAGGGTTCCCGTATTGGTGTGCTACTACATATATGTTTTCTGTG
The DNA here is from genome assembly GCF_933228915.1 of Telmatherina bonti. NCBI lineage: Eukaryota > Metazoa > Chordata > Actinopteri > Atheriniformes > Telmatherinidae > Telmatherina > Telmatherina bonti. The sequence continues at coordinate 16,539,752 of NC_136619.1, read as the reverse complement.
TTCCCTTCCTTTTCCCTCCAGGAGGGAAATATGGATAAATCTTGCTTCTGATTGCATCCACTCTCAAAAGAAGTGAAGAGGCTCTTTTGCTTTATACATAGTCACCAATAAGTTGGTGACGCTGAGATGTTGATTAGCATTTTCTCTCTGTGTGCCCATCCAGAGAACAGTGGGACCACAGAACCCAGGGAGGGAAAGCTGCAGTACAACCATGATTATAATTGCAGCAATAATTAGAAATGTTCCTGTTACTCCCTCTGGAAAGGTCTTGTTTTTTATTCTCAGAGGTAAAAAAGGTGCAAAATGAGGTTTAACAGTTGCTAGTTGAACTCAAAAAGGAGGATTATATGTGACATAGAAGACAAAGTGAGGTCAGACTCACTGAGGTAATTTTGCATTTGATGAAAAAAGTTTGGTGTTGAGGGCTTTGTTACAAATGATTGCCAGTCACAAAATAAAGAAAATGAAGGTTGCAAGCATTGATGAACGCCCTCCGGCACCGCTTTAGCCTTGGCGACCTCCCTGCCACAGCACTCCAGCCCTCACATACAGTCAGACATGTGCTAATACAGGTGTCTGCAGCATTACCTGTCCATCCTTTAAGCCATTCTCAAGGCGGTCCCTGGGTTTGTGTGAATGTGACCATAAGTTGTTTAGAATCATGAGTGAGTGAAATGATGCTCTATGAAATGTTTTTCTAATGAATGCATGGCTTTAACATGAGTGACCTCCTGTTGCCAGAGGATGGGGCCATATGGCATTAAAGTCGAGAAATATTTATATGATCAGGATGGAAATGGACCGAAACATGGAGATTGCGGGGCATTTTGGTTGTTGTATGTAAGATATATTGAACACCATCCACGGTTATAAAATATCAACAATTGAGAGGCCATCACTACTGAATGCCAGCTCCTTCAAGGAAGCTTTTAAATATTTTTGATCATACCGGCATCTAGAGGAGGGGTTGCCAACCCAGGTCCGCAAGAGCTGCAGTCCTGCTAATGTTAGGAGTTTCCCTGCTATAACACATCTGACAGACAACAGAAAAAGAAAAAAAACACACGCATACTCTCACTGATTTCTGAATTGTACCGCAGATACTTTTCAGCCTGATGCATTTCTGTGTAGTTTGTATGTTTTTCCCACATACATGGGGAGAACAAAAAAATTACACACTAATTTTAGTTTAAAGTGGAATTTTGCTCTTCTTTTAATCTTAATCCGAAGAAAGCAATTTTAGCACTGTTTTTCCATTACTTTGCCTTCTTAGAAGATATTGTGCAGTGCTGCTCGATTAGTTGGTGGGTGTGTTCACCTCTCTAAATGTCTAACATTACAATCACAATTGAAAAAGTTGAATAGCTAACTGATTGCTAATCATACCAAACATATGCGGACCTCGTCAGTGACACTCAGTAAGTTGCAGGTTTTGAAATATTCAGATCACATTCTGGGTAGAACAGTGGATAGAATTGTGGTGACATTAATCATGCAGGTTCGCTGTGATGCCATTTCAAAGACAGGAAAAGTTCAAATGAATCACTGGGGAGAATCCTTTTGTCACTCTGTGTACCTGCTGCTATATATCTGAACCCAAAAATAAGGCTGAAATGCATGGGGTTTCAAGCTAAAACAGCATTTGAATGCAGCCCGTCTCACTGACAGTGGGCTTTCACTTGTTCACTGCAAGAAGGCAAAAGGGGGTAGAGATAAATGGAAATATAAAGGGTGGAAATGAAGGGAAAAACAGGGAAAATGCAAACAGAAGGGTGGCCTAAGCCAACGGTTATGCCCATTTGTTTGATAAATAACTGATCACCATTAAAACCTAGGGCTCTTTTTTGAAGAAACTATGTGATAACAATTGAAAGGAAACACATATTATATGTTTTTAAAAAGAAAAAAAGGAAAATGACATTGTAGGACGGCAATAATTTCTTCTAAAACAGAAACAATAACACATAGAAAAGCAACCAAATGCTCATGGAGCCAGTGCCATAACCTTGCGTTTTTAATGTGTCTATGTCATATGTGTGAAACTGTGTGTGTAAAGGTTTACTGATGGATTCTAGTTAGGCAGAGGAAGTGAAAGGCCAGCTTTGCCTCAGCAATGCTCGACCTCACAAAAATGTCATCTGTCACCAAGATCTCTCTACATATCCATATTGTTGTGAATCCTGACAAGACCAACAACAATTTTTTTTTTAAAAACTTGCATCTGATTGGAATATTCTAATTTTATCACCAAGTAAAACGTGGAAATCCCTATTTCAAGTTAATTACTGAATGAATAATTAGTACAGCGCTGGTAACTGCTTATAAAAAGAAACACTGATTGACAATATAGCACAAGAGGAAGACAGTGGGGAAGATCGGTGACTCCACACCCCTGAAATGATTCCCATTCCCATTCCCATTAATTTGACCACAGTACGTCAAATGGATTTATAGTTTAAGACAACATTACATTATGTTAGCCCATGAGAAAAGACATGTTATCCTTCTTTTAATGTATCAATTTTCTGGATCCAATTCAAGGTTGCAGTAGAGTTGAAACATACTGTATCTTAGTCACTATTAGGCATTAGGCAGGAAACTAATGGTGAATCTTTGCTCTCCCTCCTAGGGTCAGTTTATACACATGATTTAACATGGATGTTTGTGGACTGTAATAAGAACATGGAGTACCCAGAGAGAACATGCATGTATGAAGAACATGTAAACTTAATTTTTTTTCAATTAAATAGGGACAACTTCTGGACCTATCACAAGCTGTGTTTACATGTTCCTGTTCCAGTGTACTAATAACTGTGTCTTCACCACAGAAACATGCATAGCTGAACAATTTCACCTTCCTGGTGTCCCTTGTAAGATGTTTTGCTTTTTAAAATTGACATCTTACATTCAGCTTCCATTTCTCAATGCATGTTCATTAGTTTGATGCCTGTACTCCGAGAGGGTCTTGGCTGCTGACGAGAATGAGGCGGGGCTAGATATTGGACGGGACTGCCTGTACAAACCCCGCCCCCTCAACATTTTGATTGGATTAACCCTAACCCTAACCTAACCACCAGCAGTTAAAAGTGAAGCCTAGGCAGAAGTGCTTAAAACTGCTGTTCCCCCTTCATCTGCGAGGGACCGGCTCCAAAACAGAGCATAGACTCCCATGTTAAACAGACCAACTTCACAGCAGAAATAAACCTGTTTACAGCCTAGTACAAAAATCCATTTTAGGTTTAATAGGTCAGGTTTACCTTCATGACAACTGTGGGGGGAGTGAATTTTTTTCTAACTCCCCCATTTAAAAGTAATTTAATCTCGAAATTTGGCATATTTAGGGGTGTGTCCTTTTAAATCACAGGTACCCAAACTCCAGCTTCAAGTAAGAACGTAGAACAACCGTGGTATTTAGCCAGTTAACAACGTGACTTAACTTTAGCCCGCTTACCTCCGTTAGCTGGTTTCATCCTGTTAGCTCCGAGTTAGCTCGGTTAGCTCGTAGCTACAAGCAGCTCGGAGTTCGCTCTATGTCAATCATCCAGCTCCACACTCACAGCCCCCCTCTCAGCTTTATTTTCTGGGCAAGATGACACGCATGACTCTGCAAAGATGGCGATGGTAGGAACCACCCATCGAGCTTCAATTCAGCTCTTCAGAAAACTACCGGTGATGTCATGGAGGCTCTGTCCATCTTTTTATATACAGTCTATGGTTGGGAAGCGTGCCGCCTTATTGTTGTAAACTGCTGTGAGTGAGTGAAGCCACAATCATAAATGCAGTAGTTGGTTTCAGCACTACCAAAGCAATTTGTGCTATATAATATAGTCATTATGTATTTAACAGATCAAGTATATTCGATATGTCGCCCACTCATAGTTTATTCTGTTTCCATGCTCCTCAAATCATTTTCTTACAAATTTGGTAAAAATTGTTCAAAAGATGACTAAGCTCAGCATCCCCACTCAGGAACAAATTGGGCCAGTGTAACCTACACTTTTACAGCAGTAGGTTTGTCTGGCATCTCATAAATCTGTTTCATGATCCTTTGGGTGCCGTTGGCTAACTCACACAGTACACTCAGTGACACATTCACTATGAGTAAAAAAGTGTTTCTGAGAGACTGTCGACTCTAAGTGATGCCCCCATTAAGGGAAGAGCAGAATCTTGTTTTTAGAGGTCAACTTGAATGTTTAATATAATTCTTTGGCAGATCAAGAAGAATTTATGATATGCACTGGTTTTGGTGATGTACCATGCAATATTGCCATATGTAAATGTGTAATTGTAATGCATGTATTTGCATTTTTAATTGATATATGCATGTTTTTGTAAAGCTGGCTTTGTTGATGTGGACTATAATTGTATATCATCTAGAGAATATATGGTAGTACCCAGAGGCTTACATGTGTTTGCACATAAACATAAACTGCTGAAGTGTCCTGAAGCATGATTCTTGACCACTAAACTGCTCCTTTGAGCTTTCTGTGGGAAAAAAAATAACAGAAAAGCAGAGCTGCATACGTTTCTGAATTATTATCATGCAAATTTCAGTTCAATAAAACATGGTTGTGATGAATATGAGTAGTTTTACCACATTTCCACATTTAGACTATAGAGCAAACAGAAATCAAGTAAAGCTAGTTTTCCTCAAGAGCTTTTACAACCTGTGACAGGGGTGACATTTCAGAGATGTGGCTGTTATTAGACCTTTAATTATGATTTGGTAAAAGTTCCCCAAAAAAACCTTTTGACATAAAAAAAAAAGTGCAAACCTCTGTCATTGCAATAGAGCAAGAACTCCTATTTTTAGAACTGACAAAAAGATCCAATATATAGAAGCCACAAGTGGAACATTAAAATTAATTTGAACCTACTGAAACCAATATAAGTGGATTACAGTCTCTATGAGACAATAAAACACTATTTCAAAGCCTGGCACAGACAAGGCTTAAGGGTAAATTTATGCTCTCATCACCGTCTACAGGAAATTGACAAGTTCATATTTTATAATATAGTAGTGTTTTAATCATTTGCATGCACAGATAATTTGAGCTATGGTTACAGCTCGAAAGGGCCATTTAAATGTTATTCTCCTTGTCTCGTAGTACACTGTAAAGTACAGGATCCAATATAATTTATTGATCTAGAATGCAGGATTCACTACAATAGGGTGCAATATGCCCCCTGTCAGTTTGTCACCTTTTTCCTATTGATTTATTCCCTACCAGACCAAAACTAACTGAAAAACAAGCATCAAGCTGAGCAGTAAATTGGGCAACCGTGTAGCACTGTAGGCACTGTATGCTTTACCTTATTTTTCCTTTTCTTTTCTTTATGCACAAGATGTGTATCATCCCTTTTGGTTATTATTCTTACCAGCTTCTTCTTCTTTTATTAACTACTTCTTGAATTACTTGTGTAGAAGCCTTCAGCATAAACAGCAACGTTTCCAGGTCATTTTTCAGATCAGTTTGAGAATAGTTAATTTGACTCCCAACTACATTATTTGAGTGTGTTAATTAAACTGTAAAATCTGTAAAACACACATGTTCATTAGAAGCTTCTGGTTTACATGAAATTTAAAATGTAAGTTTTGGTCAGTCAAACTTTTCTAAACATAGCAAATGTGTGTGAACCATTAAGAAAATTCTCTTATAAACACATAATAAATCAGAACTCAAATTAAAAAGTAGAAAAAAATATACTGATTCATTTTTTCTTTAGGGAAAATATTATGGGATACTAAATAACTGTCGATGCCATGAGTATTAGAGGTTCTTGGATTAGCAGTTCATTTGACAATAAAGCTGTATGGTTGGTACCCGGTTTCAAAGAAAGAATCCTTACAACAGCACATTTGTATAAGAAATGTTGCAAGTCTGATTAAAAAAAGTCACTGGTGCTCATCAAGCCAGAAAAGGTAGTGGAATAATATGTTATTTAAATGCCCATTTCGTTTGAACAGTGCGACTTGAACACTAACTCAGTCTGGAAGAATATTCCGCCTCCCGAATTTAGTGGACTATCCTGTTGTGAATGCACCCTTAGTTCCTGGCATTGCTTCACAATGTCACAACACATACTGAGCACAAAATATTCTTTTGTCACTGAGGGATTTGTCACAACTGAAAGATTTATCACAACTGGTTGTTTCCCTTAAAAACTAATGACCAGCTTTAATATGGACTTTATTTGCTCTATTTATTCATTTTTAGAATTTGTGCTTTAGAATTTCTTTGGTGAAATCTTCTCCAAACATCTGATTCACACAAACATGTGTATTAGAGAAAAAAAAGATGTACAAAAACAATTACATTAAAATACAAAATAGTTTGTTTGTGCAAGTAAAGTGGCGTGTGAAACTGCCATCATTGCAAATCAATCATCATCTTTACCCTCTCAAAAACTCTAATCCGATCACCACTAACACCATCACTATATATATTAATATTTTTTTCCCTGCATAACTAAAGCAATGTCCTGATTCCCTGCCAGCTCATGAAATCTTCTTACATGTGCTTTTTTTTCATCATAGCTATCAAAAATTAGCTCTGATTGCTTCCATTCCCTTCCGAACTCTCCAGATGTGAGCGTGTTTTTACACCCGCCATGTTGACCGAATGTTGTTTACAAACAAGGAGGTTTTAGTGGTGGTGGCTTCATGCCAGTGATAACACTGTCATGCATAATGGCGTTCAACATAGTGGGCAGATATTATCACACTCCCACACAAACACACACACACATAGAGGCAGAACAGACTGTCATTGTGTGTGTCCCCATCTCTGTCTTGTCAGTTTCCTCTTGTCACTCTTCATTGGGATAAAAATAAGCCTGTGACCGGATATTCTCCTCATTGGAGTTGTCTCTTTTTGATGAACCAGTGACTTGGGTGAGATTACTCATCCTGTTAAATCAGATTTAAGGCAGTGCACTAATGACTAAGCTCAGAGGGGGGTTTCTCTCATCATGCCGGATGCCCACAGCATATCTGTCTGAACTAGCCAACTCAGTAAATGTTGCTCTCAGCAAACTGAGATAAGTTTGTGAGACAAGAGGTGGGGAATTTTTAATTGGTACATATCACAAATCACAAGACATGAGACAGAGTTGATGATGACAAACACGATATCCTGACATCATGATAAAGCATCAAATTAGGCTGATAGAGAGTTTCTTCCAACAGCAATGTGGGATTTTGACCCCAGAATTTGATCAAATGCAGGTTTAATTGTTATCATTTATCACTGAGATAATTATGCATGTTTGTGAATACAAGGGAGAAGACAACCTATTTTAAGTAGACAGAAGCAGGACTGTTACTGAAGGAAAGGGAATTTAAAAGACAAAGGAGGGAATAGTTTGTGCTATGAAATGACTAGAAGTGCCACGCTCTTTGGGTTTATTTGTAACAAGAAGACGTATTGTCTGTCTCCATTAATATTGGCATCTTGGATTGCAGAGATTTATGGACCCATCTGCCACAGGTGGCTTTGTGCTTCCGTTATGAAGAAACAAAATGATACGTCAAGAGCTGCTATAGAAGTCAGTCACATGACTGCCCCACGCGTCCAACGATGGAGAGGAGTGCCTTTCATTTCCACCCAGTAAATCCATACAAAATTATTTAAATAAGGTAAATCAACTAATCAGCTCCCCACTCAATGACCCATTACCTAAGCCAAGGACTGGTCTTTTAAAGATAAGAAAAGCGGGAATAATAGACCTAATGGGCTATTATTGAGTTCACAATGAGGTATGCCAGCAACGGTGACAGGTCTTCAACAGTCTGAATGAGCTTTGTGAGATATGAAAACCCACAATGGGCTTGTTTAAAAAGCTATAACACCCAAATGTGGAATCCAGCACTAATGCAATGGTGCATCTTGGTTGGGAGTGGAGCCAGAGTGGCTTTTGTGATCTGAGCCCTCCAGGTCTGTTTAGACAGATGATGGAAGGGTGTTCCCTGTGGTCCACTCCCAGGCCTACTTCTCATTCTCACATGCGCCTCGTCCACCATGACAGCATGCATGAGCATGACATTTTGGTCGAGGCATTTACAGTGAGAAATCTAACCCCTTGCCCAAAGCCTGCTCCACAAATCTGCCATAATGCTAGATGATTAAAAATGCCAGTGAGGCATTCAATACAAGTGTTGACATAGTCGATACACTTTATTAGTCATCACTCAAGGAAGTAATTTTTCACTTAAACACTGGATACAGCTTGTCTCCATCGAGAGGATGATTTTGTTTTGAGCTCTTATTACACCACCTGAAAAGAAAACACAGACTGTGTCTCGTGTATCCATAAAAAAATGCCTTTTGGAAATATATTTTTAAATACTCAGTTACAGTTGTTGAAATGAAATATTAATGAATGTCCATTTTATAGGGTTGGGTATCACCACTAATTTCCAAAATTGCAAATGACATGCAATGATTTTGTTTGATGTTCATAACAGCCTAGATTAGATGAGACCTTAATTAAATTTGATTTGATACAATATTGATTAATTTACAGATATTTATGTTACAACCAGGGATGTGTAGGATTTAAAGATGGAGGGGGAGGTGGCTAGCCCTCAGCGGATGACACAAAGTTCCTCGTATCAGTCAGTGGTGACAAAGACAATGAGTGAAAAGCAACATCAGAGATCAGTTATAATGATCCCCTGAGTGTGAGGACATGAGGGAAGTTTCCATGACCTCAGGCTCCTGCTGCGTTCTGATTGACACAGTGATATAAATGCTGCATGTTTGAATATAATAGACACAAATAATACCTAATTCCACTTACTATAAGGTAACTTGCAAGTCTCTTCATATATTCATTTTCTGTACATGCTTTGTTCAATTTTGGATCTCTCACATTCTCTTAAGAGTCAGTATAAGATCACCTATTAACATCCATTTAATCAATTTCAATCAATTAATCAACATTTCCTTAAATAATAACGTAACCTATCAGTGATGAACTTTAAATTATAGCATAAGCTGTATGAAGATAAAAACAACCACTAGGTAAATAATTGGAAAATGACAGCAGCCAAAGGTTATAAGAAGGATTTCTGTTGAAATTTAAGCAAACTTTGCATGCATTTAACTTACTCCTACAGCTGCACAAATTACACTGGCCAACATTGTATTGCATCTAAGCTGCACTTAATCTTGCATACTGGAACTCCAAATAATATGATTTAGCAGATCACATTGTGCAAAACAAGAATGCTTGAATGCAAACTGGTTGTAGACAAAGGTCCGTGGCAGAGAGGACACATGCTGATATTCAGTCTGCAGAATAGCATCAGAAAAAACCTCTTTTTGTGAAGAACTTTGTTCTTTTCTGAGTTGAGACACTGTCAAGTCAAACATTCATCATCATCAGCCAGACAAGCAGCAAACAGCAGATGCTGCGCCATAGTGCTACATTAACTGCGTCTGCACAGCCACCATCAGCGCCCTGAGACATATGCAACTATTCTCTCACCTGGATCCTGCTTTTCTCACTCCATCTGTTTGAGATGACTTGGCAGCTGCCTTCATCCAATCCTTGCCTGTCTGAGCTGGGATGATGGTCCACAAGGATACAGATTAGTTTGTGACTTGATAATTTAATCTCTTGTGTTTTTGTTGCTAAAAAAGTTTTAAAAGTATTGATTTTATTTGAAATTTGTTGCAAAATCAGCCATATTATAAAAGAAGTTATGCAATAAAAAAACATTGTGTCTAAAATTAGTAAATCTGCTTTTTTGTGTAAGTGCTGGCAATATGCAAACGTTTTCCAGAGGCTCTGGGCTGTTACAAGCACCACCACAAAGCAACAAAAATGATTGTTTGATCATGTATATTTTATACTTGATTTATTTTAGGTTTTACTATCTAATCCAGGTGTCTATAAACAAAAATCAGAAGTAAAGAAAAAAGGGGAGAAAAAAAGAAATATTGAGGCATGCACATATCCTAATCTGTCCCTACTGAGAGCCCTAATAAGGGACACGAGTGTAACAACAACCTCCCCACCTTGTAAGAACTGTTGTGTTATGTCTCAGCATCCTCATCAATCAAAGCTTTCCTGTTTATGCTGATGCTAATTCTGCCAGGCTCTCTCTGTGTTCCTATCAATTAAAAGGAAGTAGTCAGCAATCCATCATCCTTCATGTAACACTAGGTTCGCATTGCTGTGCAATCTTTTTTTTTTTTTTTTTTTTTTTTTTGCACTGCGTGCTCAGCATTGTAGTGTTTATGTACAGTAGTTGTTTTTAGTGCATTCAAGAGAAAACAGATACCAGATATGCAACTTTAGTTTTTCTTCCATAATAGCGTGCTGTAGTGAAGCGGAAGGGAAAAAAAAGAATACACATATCTCACTTGTTTGCCTCAAAGAGACAAACTTGGGCATATTTTTGGGAAGCAGAAAATCTTTTCCTGCTTGGCATGGATATATTTGAATTGATTACAGCTGTGAAGGAAGATAGGGGAATCACCTTCCCACACTAACTGTACAGTTAGGGTTACAAACTGGAGATTTGCATGGCATTACCTATCACAGTTTTCCTAGGCTTTATTCTCCACCCGGTGGTTCAGTGCTGGGGGTCTTTTGAGGGTACCGCCACAGTAGGAAGTGTAGCAGCAGTTATTGTTGAACAGAAATGAGTCATTCAGGCTGCGCTGAATATAAAAAAAAAACAAAAACATTTTCAGCTTCAAAATATACTGTGTCTTGTAGCTTGGTAGTACTCAGCATAAAGGCAGACTCAAGGCCAACCCATTACCCAAATGATACAAAGATATGTCTCTAAATGAGCAACTTTATATGGTTGTGACTAGGGCTGGGCAATATGACCAAAATCTCCTGATATAGCATATTTCATATCCCCAAAACGATGTACATAATAATATAAAACTTTTTGTAGTCATCTTTTAGTGAATTATCCTGCTCTGAAACGCATCTGCTACTGTCTTCCTCGATGTTTGTTTATATATTTCAGCATGCGTGCAGTAAAGCGCATCTTGACGTAAAATATTGCAGTAAAGCACCTTAAAGACTGGCGTAAACGATAGAGCCTCATGAAATGATAGATCTTTTCTATTGTCCAAACGACATATATTGTCAAATCGCCCAGCCCTAGTTGTGACGACTGTTTGCTGGACACCTTAAACACCTTGAACTGTTCTTAGCGAAGTTTTGTTATACCCCTAATAGTTTGGGTTACTCGGTGCATGAATTGGACCACAGCTCTTGATTTAATTCTTTTATTCTTTGTCAAAATACTGGTTTAATTTCTAACATTTTTCTCAGGTTCATGCAAAGTCTGCCCCCATCATTCCCAAATCTATCGTACAGCACACACCTTTGCACAGCTCAGCAGATGTTAAAGAAACATGTCGTGGATGCACTGGGACACATCATCAGTGCTGTATCCTGGGTTCATCAGGTGTTTCGGATCTCACAACATCAGACAACCTCGGCCAGGCGACCCAGCTGGGGTGATCAAGTCCCGGCTTGCGTCCCAGTAGCTACCCACGGATCTGCCCTTTTCAGCCACAGTCCAAATTCTTTTCTCTACCAAACAGATCGAACATTGGCAACTTGTCATTCAGTCAGACATGAAAGCCGTGAAAGTTGGTTGGAAAGGTCAAAATTCACTGTTAAAACAGAATGCACATTGCTGATTTACATTATTTATCAGTTTTAAGTTAATATTTTAACAGAAAACATAGACTAGTGAATTAAATAAATATTTAATGAAGATAATACAGTGAATTATCCTTGTTTTTCTCTTGAAACATTCCTCCATATATGTGCAAATACTGTCCATTAAAATAGAGGAGCAAACATCTATCCATGGCATCATTTTATTTCAGAATCTTGTAATGGAGAAATTACTGAAAGCAGTTTTCTTTTTTTCTTTTTTTTTTTTTTTGTTTTTCAGCTAAATCTAAATATCATTAAATATGTTCCTTTCGCCCAAAGACTGCTGGGATAGGCTCCAGCTTCCCCACGACCCTTGACTCTCAGACTAGGCTGTGAGGAGAATGAATGAATGAATAGATATGTTTCTGTTTACACTAAAGTTAAGCAGTTTTATGTTTTGCATCTGTTCTCTTCCTGACCAGAGCAAGTTCTAAACTGTGACCTTAAAACAACAAGAACAAAAAAGCAGAACCATTATTTTAGACTGCTGATGAAGCTTTAATGGATACCAGAAGGCACATTAGCCTCATTCATTGTGCAGGAAAAAACAAATCATACTATATTATTAAGTTTTAAACTTGCTAACAGATCCATAACTTAAATAACTTAATTTATTTAACTGACAAATCCAAAATTAACATGGATTTGATCCATAATAATAGGATATTTACTTTGCAGCTCAATTGTAGATTATTAGAACTAAAGTTAGACTAGTCTATTTGCCATAACAACAGACTTCATAACACAATTTTGCATGACATCACAATATTTCAACTTTATGTACTAGTGTAAGTAAAGCAAAACTTGTAGGAGGTTTTTGAACAGGTTGGTTGTTGCAAAATAGTAAGAAAAAGTCATCAAACCAGACTAACACCCACAGGTAATGTGGTTGGAGGTCTGATAACTACAGCTTGTATAAACAGGCCTGGGTGTGCTGCACAAGCTCCAAAGTTTCTTACTTTGCACCTTTTTGTTAAAAAAAGAAAAGCTTTTAATAGTTATTAGTCATAATTTTTTATTATGATATTGACGACCTGGGTCTTAAATAAAGAATAAAGTAAGTGAAATATATTGCCAATTGCTGATTATTTCCCAATACAGATGCTCTCGTTGTCATATGATTCTGTTCCTTTTTTCAGATAGTTAAACACATCAGGAATTGTGTTTGAAGAAGAGTCATTGTCAAGTTGTGGTCCCATAAAACCTCTCCAGATTGTCACTTTGCTCTTTGCACTAATAATATCTTGGTTTTATAACTGCACCGTCATCTGACAGAAACCACTAATCAAGAAAGTTTAGGACCATGTCTTTGCAGGAAACTATCTTTACTTAAATGTGTGATGATCTCACACAGTTTGAATCAGCACAATGTCTTGAACCTCTTTCCACATAGTTCAGAGTCGGTTTTGATTGGTCTGTAGAATGCTGAAAATATTAGGATACATGCAGCTTCTCTTTTTCTTATTTTGCTTGAAGTTGTGCCAGACGAGCATGGCTGGAGTGGAAAACAGCCCCAGACTTTTATATTTAACACCATTCCCCCCTCTTGTTTGATGTGGGGTAAATTGGATAAATAAACCATGTGTTCACTACTTACAAAGCTTTATTTTTCAAGAATAGTACAACTGTTTTTATTAATAAAGTAAAGACATTAAAAGTCTCATTTTCATGCTCCAGATGACAAAATTGTTGGCTGTTTTCATGCTTTCATTGTGAAAGGGCCATCACTTGCAGCAGGTGCCAAAGCTAAATACACACAGAATAATAAATAGTGTGTTATTAATACATCTCAAGAGACCAATTTTTCAAAATTTAAGGAACTTGTGTTTTACGGAAACCCTCCCTTTATTTTCTGTCTTTTTGTTTTTGTCCTCCAACTACTCTGCCCTTTCTCTTTTGCTATCTTCTAAAATCTATACCACCTGTCTCCTCACTTGTCTTCCAAGGGCATCAAAAATGTTTATAGTAGCATTTTCTATACCTTCCTTAATTTGTCTTCATGTCTGAGTTCATTTTAGATTTGACCCACTGATATATTTTTCATCAAGTACACATATATATAAAGACAGTGTGGCTTATTCTGTGATGCATACATGCATGAAGATAGATACTTCTGGAATAACTAAAAACATCTCTCTGTTCAGGAACTACACTGGGTGGAATGAGATCAGTCAGGTTAGTTTGTTTGAAACAACGCACGTCAGTTATTTATTTTTGATTACATTTTAAGGTAATTTGGGAAACATCAGTCAAAAGAATTTAAACTTATTGATGTTATTCTCAATTTTATCTATTAAATATTTTTCAGTCATTCGTTGGTTCTTTGAAAGGTCACAGTGTTTGTTTTATTCCCAGTACTGAATAGTTTCTTGACACCTTGGCTAAGTACAGATCTACACTGCAGGTATTCTTACTTGACTAAATCTAGACTTGTTGAAGTGAGGTGAGGTGATATATCACTCCAACAAATGCATTTCCTTATCTCATTACTTATTCAGATTTATTACTTTCCATTTGAAGTGAACAGGTGCTTGTTCCAGATGCAAAGAACTTGTCTTGTTTAAACATCAAACATTTAAACTCAAACCTTGCAGCAAACATGTTAATTGCTTCCCCAAAGTCCAATAACAGAGATAGACAAAGACAACAGCTCCACATTGTTTCCCTTTGCACCTGATAGTGTCTGCCTGCAGTGCCAAAGTACTTGGAGTAATAACTGTGTCCACCCTCCGCAGTACCGGTCTCCTTTTTGTCCTCTGCAAAACGTCTCATCGTAACCTCATCACCTCTGCTTCTGTGTTATGATTGATTCTCAGATGTTTAAGGTTTGTGGTCTTCACACAAAAATCCAACTGCATATTTTTAGTTGTGCCTTGTTTTGCATATGCCTTTGGCAGGCAGAAAAGTAGTTCCTATCCATTCTCAAAGTTTAGTTCAATATTAGCATAAACTAGATCTTTCAGTATCACTCTTCACTTCAGTACTAACTAGTCTCCTCAGATAATATGTGATCAAAGTAGGGAACCATTCTTACTTACCATCTTATTTATTTATTCGTTCATTTTTTGACTGGCACACCTGCCCGACAGTGATGTGGCCCACTGACAATACCTCCTGATTAAACACTTTGGCATGGCAGTCAATACACTGAGCAGCTATAATGCACACACACACACACACACACGCACACGCACACACACACACACACACACACACACACACACACACACACACACACACACGCACACACACACACACGCACACGCACACGCACACACACACACACACACACACACACACACACACACACACACACACACACACAACATAATTTAAAATGTAGTTCAGGAGTAGTGTTTGTCTCCTTACAGAGGACTACCTTTTGGTGTGGACTTTGTGCTTTGTTGCATTGCTTAACATTTTCATAAGAGAATCCTAAATATATTTTTACCTTTTAGCCTCTTTAAGACTTTTCACATCAGATGCATTCTTCCCCTTAAAGTTTAAGAAATAGTCCATAGTTAAAAACAATGCTTTGCTGGAATTTGCTTGCACCTTAGCAGGTTGTTTATATATTTAAGGGAAACATATGTTTAATGAGGCTTCTTTTGTTCCAAAGGGCATTTTACACTTTAATATAATGGAATGTGAATAAAACACCATTAGGAATTCCAACATCTCACAATATTACTTATTAGCCAGTATATTTTTTTTTCTTTGATGGCTGATTCAGGAAAACAAATAAGAACTGTGAGTTTATATGCACATGTGAAGAGGCTGGAAAATGAGCGGGTTTGTTCAGTGTTAAGCAAGCAAAATGTACTGCTGGGTGTTTTCTACCTAGGTGATGCATACAATTGCCCAAGGCTAAACATTTTGAACAAGAGCTCAGGGAGAAAAGGAACAGAGTGGAAGAGGGACACGCTGAGTTTCAGTATCTAAATCTGTAAGTGGACAGATAGATAGAGAGCGTGAGTAAGGATGTCTTCTACCATTCTGAGAGGCACATATTTCCTCAGCATAACTCTGGCTTCATGCTATCCTGTTGACACAACTAAATCTGATGTGATTTGATGGTGCAGCAGCCCCCAAACATGACATCAGTCCCTGCCAGCCTTTTTTCTTCACACGAACACAGAGTAACATCCAAAGAGGCACACAGACTTATAGGCATTCAGTTGGAAACAGAAAAATAAACATACCCAGCGATTTGAGAACAAGAAGGAAGATTAAACTTTGATGACAAGGATGCCTTCCCCTCCCTTCTTCATCATCACCTACTGCTGAGCAACAAAGTGAAGATGGAATATCCCCTCTCACTCACAAGCCCTTTAATGGCACAGAGCGGATTTTAATAAGAAGCAGAGTGGTTAGCAGTGCACACCGTGGTCTTCAATGGGATTAAAAGCCTTTGAATGGTTGAGGCCATTAAAGTCTACACCAGCCTAGAAGTCCTGCAGTGCCTTATGAGCATGTTTATCATAAGGATTAACAAACCCAGTGAACACACTCACCCCAGGAGCGCATCCACCTCTACTTGTACCATTATTGTGTTTGACTGAGTGACTAATAAGAGTGATTCAGCAGCTCTGGAAGGTAAAGCTCTGGTCCCAGTTTGCTATCCATACCCAGTGGACGCACAATAACATCTGCATCCACCAGCTCATCTCAGCACAACATGACAAGCTGATTTTTTTTTTTTTTTTTTCCTGCAGGCTAAGTACATGCTGCCTGATTCTAATATAGAAATCATAAGCATGACAGGGGCAGAGCATAGACCCAGAGGTCATTGCACAGCTTCTGGACAACGAAAAATCTCCCTTGAGGAAATCTGTGTATGCCTTTTGAAGACTGGAGAGATTTCAGGGATTTGATAGTCAGTGTGTTGAGTCATCACTCTAAACCATTTCCTGATTTTCTGCCTCTCCCACTCTTCAGATCTTCCACATGACCTATGACCTGGCCAGCGCCATGGTGCGGATAGTCAATCTGATTGGCATGATGCTGTTGCTGTGTCACTGGGATGGCTGCCTGCAGTTTTTGGTGCCCATGCTGCAAGACTTCCCCGCTGACTGCTGGGTATCCAAAAATAAGATGGTGGTAAGTGCTCCTCCTGCGTAGAGTCCAACTGCTTCTTTGAATCAGATTATGTCTTATCTTCGCTTCTGTAATTACTGTACAAAAACCCTTAAGCTTCCTGGGAACGATTGCATGTCTGTCATATTAAATCATGAATCAAACGTATTTATCTGCTACATTTATCTACATTTATTATTTTCTGATTATTTTATTTAATGCGAGCTCCTAAAATCAACCTTTTTTGTCTTATTTGGAAGGAAGTTGTTCTTAGAATATTGGTTTTCTGTGGAGGGAGGGTAGTCCGACACCAGAACTTGTTACATGTTATATTTCAGTTTCAAGATCATCAATCAATCTATCCATCAATCAAGGAAACAGAAAATTACATTAAAAGCAAACCTTATTATTAGATGTGCATGAGCTAGCGTGTTGTTAGCTGTAAGTTACAAAGTTACCAGAACATGTGTCACATGGGTAGTTACATCTCTCAAGGTGTGATGTTCTTGGTTCATCATGCCTCTCTGCCTTCCTGACAGGCTCACTTGTTTCACTGAATCTGCCTCCTTTATTTTTTAGCATAACAAAAGACAGCTGTTGCAAACAGCCATTCCCCAGAGATGCCTCAGTCTTTAGCTAAATTTAGCTCTATTCCCATACCTTTGTGCAGACATATGCACTCAGGTGAGGGGTGCCGTTCAGGGACAACGTCAGTATTTTATATCAAAGTAGCAGCCATCACGCACACCACTGGGTAGCTAAAGAAATTAAGAAGATATATATTCTGACTTTGTTGCAAATTTCCTTTCTGATTTTTGTTGCTAATTTGTCCTTTTGTCAGTGTGAACATTATTTAGCACTATATTACAACATTTATTTATTTATTTGTTTGTTTTTAATTCACTCTTTTAGTCTTTAGTCACCTTAAATTGAGATCATTTATAAGACTGAGCTGTCATCAGTGATAAGTATTAATGTGGCACATGATTAAGTTGATTTTTGCACTGTTATTAAAATGGTTTAAAACGTCTAAAAAAAAATAGCAAAACTGTACGTCATGTTCTTTGTAATAAATACTAGATAATTAGTGATTAAAGCTTTGATAGATATTTAACATGTATGAATTTAGATATGATTAAAATAAATATACCACTGTAAATGTAAACATATTTATTGTTAGATTTCTTGGCTGTTTGATTGATACTATATGCTAAGAGTCACTGACAGCGATGTTTGTTAATAGATGTGTTTTGCTGCTGGTGTTGATGTTTTTTATTTATTGATTTATTTATTTAATGTTTTGGTTTTGATTGTTATGACAGTTGTAGTTGCTGTTGTCTACCTTTTGTATCTTTGTCTCTTTCTCTTCGTATCTTTCCCCCCTTTTTGTTCCTTATGTCAAGTGTAACATGAATGTTATTCAACTAAAAGCAAATGAAATTTGATGAAAATAATTTCATTAATCCCAGAGGAAATTTTCCCATTTTCTTTCAGTTAATATTATTCTAAACAATATTAATTCATGCAAAGATGATTTTTGCCTAATTCTGGAGTGCGATAGCAGGTATGATCTCTGACACCTTTCTGTCTTGTGTGGGACTTTACAAAGCCTTAATCTGAACAATTAAGAAACTGTTGATTCTTTATTGTTTTGTGCAGAGGATGCCAAGAATCATGTATTATCTTCAGCAGCTTAAGTAGCATTGTTTTCCTGACAATTAGCTCCAGCGGCTCCAGAGTTATCCCCAGCGTTTGTTCAGTCTCTTTGGATCTTTGAGTCTGATGCTTGTACACCTATGTGAATAGCTGATTGCACTTTCCACAACAGACTTGTGGTATATTTGCCACATCTTGGTGCAGAACGATCTCAGCTTCCTTAAGAAGTATAGTCTGCTCTAGTTCTTCTTTTCATGACCTCTGTGTTGTATTTCCAGTCTAGTCTGTTGTCTACCTGAACTCCAACTCCTTGTATTGAGCTCTGTGTATTCTTCTACCACCTCCACCTTTTATTTCAGGATCTAGACAGGGTGTTGTCCACATTTAGTCTTTCTTAAGTCAGCAGTCATCTCGTTTGGTTTTGTTTGTAAGTTAGGTGATTGTGTCCACACCATCTCACAAATTGGTTGACCAGTTCTCTGTACTCAGCTTCTTGTCCATCTGATACACATCAAAACTCCACAGTCATCAGAGTATTTCTGTAGATTCAGATTCTTTTTTTTTTTTTGCTACAGTCCGGCAGGGAGAAAACATTTTCAAAATCATACTGACACTGCATTTAGAGTGCAGATTCTGAAATCAAACAGCATGATAGATACTAGATTGTGATGGACTGGCGAGCTGTCCAGGGTGTACCCTGCCTTTCGCCCAAAGACTGCTGGGATAGGCTCCAGCTTCCCCACAGCCCTTAATCAGACTAAACAGTTAGGATAACAGATGGATGGATGGATGGATGGATGGATACTAGAATGGGAATACAAAGTGCAGCAGGTTCGATTTGCCCTGCAAAACTGTAAAATTCTCAGAATAGATTTTCCTCTCAGCGCTTGAATTCTCACAGCAGCAAAGACATTTTTGCAGGGCTCACGTGCACTTAAAGCTGGGGTCGGTAATGTTGGGGAGCTGCAAGATCTGAAAGAGGAACCCCAGTTTTGGCTCCTCCCCCTCTGGTTTTGCTCCTTGGGTGATCCATAGCTTTTTTCTTACCTCTGCCAAGGAGGTTATGGTTTTACCAGCATTTATCTGTTTGTGTTCAAGATAACTCCAAAAGTTATGGACAGATTTTAATTAAATTTTCGTCAGTTGTTGGAAATATGAAAAGGAAGAACAGGTTTAATTTTGGTGGTGATCCTGATCACCGTTTGGATCCAGGAATATTTTAAATGCCGTGGCAGAGGTTTGGTCTCCAAGTGCTTTTCTAGTTCGCAGCTTTTTCCAACAACGACTTTCACTCTCTCGGCTGTTTAGCAGGAGGAGGCAAATAAACCGAGCTGGGTTGGGAAATCCTTCCTGCAGTTTCTCAGTCATGAAGAAGCTTACAAAATATAAGAAATGGACAACTTTAATTTGCCCCAAACATTTTGATTGGTCAGAGTTTTTACAGATTTACAGTAAACTGAGGAGTCTAACCATATTTCTTATTGTTCATGATTAAAAAATGTACAGACTACCATCAGGACGAGGAACCACTTCACCCAGAGTAAAAAAACTGTCCCTGAGCAAGATTACCTACTCCAGCTTTAATATCTAACAATTATTTTCATAAAAGCAAATCAGAACTTTATTCAGCCATTCATTTTCTGTACTGCTTAGGCCATTTAAGGGTCGCACAGAAGCTGGAGCCTATCCCAGCAATCAATAGGCGAAAGGCTGGATACACCCTGGACGAGCGCCAGTCCATAACAGGGTGTCTCAATGTCAGTTTTTCCTTTTATAACAGTGCTTTGTTTCCTCTTTCTATTCCAAGTGCCCTTTAACAAACTGATTTCATGCATTTCTAATTAAATTATTTTGGGGTTATTTGTTCTTGTCAAATTGGTGCAGCGCAGTCAAGTTTCCATAATTTCCACTGCCCATTTCTACAAATGAGATGAAACATGTACTCGCTTATCCTTTTAGGATGTAGCCTCTTAGTAACATTAGAAAGGAAGTTTGTTTTGTTTTACACAGTAAACAGTGTCTAATTAACTGTATAACATGGAGGAATGACTCCCACTGTGACAGAATAACAAATATATCACTCTGAATTTATTCAGGCCTTTAGGGCAGGCACCTGTCTGATGGAACGTTTCTAATGTTTTGCTCACATTACCTGGTTGACAAAGAGATTCTTAAAAGCCGAAGACTCACGAACAGTTGTTTTTATACTCTCATAAAAATTATCATAAGAACTCTATTCTTTTTGTTCTTACAGTAGCTGTCCTGATTTCTCTCTGGGTCATTGTCTCTTACCTTTTCAGGAAGGCACTAATAAAATTGCTATCTATCTCAGCTTTTCTGCAGTGGAAATGAGTTTGAAAGCAATTTGGACATGTCACCCCCAGGAGAGGGTTGATATTGATTTGCTATGAACCACCACCAAGATCTAAAGGAAAAGGAGCAATTTATCCACAAATGAGAAAACTCGCACAGAAATCACATTTTTCTAAATAGCTGACCTAGTTTCTGTCATGCAAACGTGTCTAATGCTCTGTCTGCCCATTCTCAGGGCTCTGTTTTAGGCTTGTGCCCAAATGTCTGCTTGCTCCAAATGTTTGCATTGAGAAAAGTATGTTTTACCCTGCCAGCTGCTCTGCACTGAACTTATACTGAATAAAATGGGCAACTGCCATTAGTTTTGTCCTTAGTAATTGGATCTGCATGTGTGTGGGTGAGCTGTCAGGTTGCTCATTGACCTTTAATAGGCAGTCAACACCCTTATTTGAGAAAGAGCAAGTCAGAAAGTGTTCCAATGTGCTCACCCTAACTCAACCCTTCTCCTCTGTTTCATCTAGAATGACACATGGGGACAGCAGTACTCCTACGCACTTTTCAAAGCTATGAGCCACATGCTTTGTATTGGATATGGTATGTACCCCCCGGTGGGAATGACAGACGTGTGGCTGACCATCCTTAGCATGATTGTGGGTGCAACCTGCTACGCCATGTTTGTGGGCCACGCTACCGCACTAATCCAGTCTCTCGACTCATCTAGACGCCAGTACCAGGAGAAGGTGAGTCAAGAAAAGAGATTTTACTGATGACTGTTGTCTCATTTTATTTTAAAGACAGTGGTTGTGGGGAAGGATGCAGGTTTGTCATAAGCATAAGGGTAGGCTTTGCTTGGTCACTTCACAATTGAATTTAATTGATTTTTGCACGGGCAATGACCTCAAATACACTTCTAGTTATGGCAGGTCCTTTATGCCTTTTCTAGAGAGAGAAAACGAGCACAATCAGGGTTTTCTAAATCACTGGTTTTAAAAGCCATACTCTGTCAGCCCTCCCTCAGAGAAAATTAAGACAACTGTGCCTATCACACTCCTGCTTTACAAGGAGATATTAAAGTCTTCTTAACTGTAAAGCTATACTAGATCTTAACCCTTTAGGCTTCAGCCTGATGGATCTGTGCCATAGTGACACATGAAAATTATTGCTTTTTTAATAATGAATACTTTCCATGCATGTTCCACCTGTATCAAAGCCTTAGTCACACCACACTCAGCTTTGTTTTGCAACATTTCTTTGGCACATAACAAGGAACATTACCAGTTTGAAACATGCCTTCATGCATTTGCAGTATTATTCTTTTTTATGGAACATGTAAAGGTAAAACAGAGGGAAATAGATATTAATACAAGTTGAAAAAAACTTTTTTTTTTTTTTTAAACCATTTCTGTTTGACTTGTTTCAGCCACTGAGTAATATTGATGGCACAGTGTCTCATCCCACTGTAACTAGCAAAAAAGACATGCAGCTAGCATAAAGATAATTTCACCTTGATGGTGACAGTTCCACATACATTAATAAGTAAAGTTTACAAAACACCTGTAACAGAGACATGGCACCAAGTTTTTCACTATACAAAACAATACAATAAGACATTAAATTAAAAAAAAAAAGGCATAAAAAAAAACTGTAAAACCATTTTAACAAATGGATAACACACATTCATAAAAGCCTCATCTAACTAAAAGCATGCTCAAATAAAGAAGCCTCCAACTGCTTTTTAATTAAAAAAAATCAATCGAGTCTAAGCTCCTTAAAAAAAAAGAGGAAAAAAATTATCAAGGTCGGGTGCCACAGAAACTACTAGTGACCACTGACCTGATTATCAAAGACCACTTACAGGTGAGTGGAAGTGGAGAAGACAAGAGGTGTAAGGATGATCCTGATTATGTAGAGCTCAAAAAGTATGATCAAAACTTTCCAAATGAATTCCAGACAGGTGAGGGATGGTAAAACCGGAGTGTGTGTCTTTTTTGTCCGTTTAGTCAACCCTTTAGGCGCCAAAGCTTTTACATTTTTTAAGATATGATTATGAGCCATTGTTTGTTATGGCAATAAAAAAAATAATCTTTTTTATATTTTGGCATCAGAGACTGGCAGCTGTATTAGATTCTACAGGTTTCAATATGATGGTGATGGGTGGTGCGGCAGTGGCAGATTGTTGATAATTGTGGCGGATCATTGATAGCCACAATCACACATTTGTCAAGTGGCGGTGGAAAGTGGTAACAGCTCTTTTTGTAGAGACATGGCCTGGTGCTTGTTGCAATTTTGCGACTTTGGCACCTAAAGGGTTAAAAGCCGATCAGCTTCCTTCTGTACAGCCTGGAAACAGTCAAGCGTTTTCTTATTTAAACAAGTGAAAATGTTGTGACAGTGATCCAAGAGAGAAGAAATAGAAGAATGAATCACCATCTCTAGCCTGCCCTTTGCGACTGTCTGGAGGTTTTATGATATTACATAATATAGCAATGAAGAAACAGCTAAAACACTGTCAGGTTTGTCAGTGTTAAAGATATGTATGTCATGTCTTTACATACTTACTCATGTTACAACTCAGAAAGGGAGTATGGATTATGGGTTTCCTCTTTAACTCACTGGCTGCCAAAGACATCTGCTATATATTACAGCGAATGGTTTTCACCTTATCCTAGCAGAAATTAACATGACTGTATGGTTGTTTTTCCTAAGATAGGAAAACCAGCCTTCTTTTCAGGTTTGTGCAAAATTTCTTATAACCAAACATCTTTATAAATTATAAATTATGTCTAAGTGTGGAAATAAATACAAAAGAATGACAAACTCTTCTTCTTGTTCAATAAATTAGGACAAAGTAAAATATATCATATGTATTGTTGTTTGTCTAAAGTTTTGTTGAACTAAGCTGAGAATCAAAAGGTTTTCTTTTTCTTTGTGATGTAAATGTATGTTTCAGGGTTTTGCTGAAGGATTGTGTGCATTGAGGTCATAACTCCAACTTCCCTAGTTCTGGGAAAGGCAAGTCCTAATGGCTGGCTGTGAACCTCTAGTCACGTTCTTCAATGCCGTGCCCTCTGTAGACCCAGCGTGGGCGATAATGAGCTAAGCTGCTAAGCTGCCACAATGCCCATCGTCTGTAGCGTAGAGCAGAAGAGGGTGGACGACCTCCAGAGAATGGAGGCTCGAGAGATCACACCTAAATGAAAGAGAGAGAGTTGGAGTGAAAGAGGGCAGGGAAAAGAGCCAGGCAGACAGGCTGAGGAGCAGATTAGCTGATGTAATGGGTGTGTGGTGGTACATCTTTAAAAAGAGAGAAAGTCCACCTAATAAATGATCAACTCACAAAAAGTAGGTAGTGAGTAACAAAGAAGCTTTTTTTGCCATATTTAACAGCTTCAAAGCCAAAGAGTCCTAGAAGTACAACACTTTTAAGCAGGCTTGTATCTAATACTCCTGATCTCAGTAACAGTTTAATGAGATGGGTGTGAACCAGCCCCAGCTCAACTCACAACATGTCTGCAGCTCGAGGTAGAGTAGCATAGCTGCCAAGTTAATCAAACAGCTGGCCTGTCTCAGCACCACTCAGCATGTGCTACCAAAGCCATTCACTGCCATTTCTGGGATCACCCCCAAAGACACCTTAGAATCCCCCAGCCACCTGAGAGGCATCCCTGTGCTCCATTTTCCCAGTGTCTGACTGCAGAGAGGTTATTACCACACACAGCAGTTAATTTTAAAGAATGTGGATTCTTTCATTTATCTTTCCGCAAGACTCAGCGGTCAAACACACTCTGGGTCTGCCGTCACTTTGTCACAGTTAGTTGGTTTGTCTGCTGCACTGTACCTCCCACCCTTTGTTCATCAAGGTCAGTTCCTTCTCAGACATACACATTTTTATGTCTTTTCCCTACTGGTCATCCATCAGTTGTGTGACTGTGGGATCTAATTCCTGGAGATTTCCCAGTCCATGTTAGACTAATACCGGTAATCCACATGATCAAGAAGTGGACAATCCCTGGTGTTTTTCGAAGGCAGGTGGCTGTTCTTAGATGGTCACGGGCTGCCGTGACAGGGACAGCTGCTCCTGTCTACAGGGATTCAGCTAGCACAGAAATCTGTCAACTGAGCCACCACAACAATCTTTCTATACAAGATTACATGCAAAATAACAAATAAAATAAAGATAAAATACTGTTGGAGAATGGAGAATGCGGGTATTACAGCATTTGTTTACTATTATTATTATTATTATTATTATTATTATTATTATTATTATTATTATTTAACTACAGATACTATCTTACTTTTAAAAAATTACATTGTGGATACATTACCCTAATTTATCATATTTAATGCATACAGATTCGGAGACCTATTGTATCCCCACATTGTATAAACATTTGCTCAAAACCCTGCCATATGCCATATGCAATGTGATGCTTGTGTTATACTTATTGGTGGATACTTTTTGCTCTACAGTAATTTTGACATGTTAATGTAGGCTACCATACAAATATGAAAATGATCATTTTGTTTGTTGACATTTTGTTAAAGTTCCAAATTAGGAGTTCAGATTATCAAAAACTTTAATTTCTTCTTTCCATTATTTATTTGGTCAGACAATAAAGATTTGATTTGCTTCAATTTAACTGTACTCTATGACAAAACCAATCTTAGGGCTGGCTCTACAAAAGGTTTGCATGTACTTAAACATGGGCAAACCCACTGCACTTATAAAAAAATGTACAAATTGATTTACTAACAGTGCACTCTGGGGGCTGTAATTCAAAAGTGCAAATTAGCTCATCTGCATCCAATTAGTAAGTCTGTCGCAATGAATATGCAATATAGGGCATTCACACATTATTTTGCGTGTGTTGGGAAAAGAAAATATAAATTTATTAATGCAATCTATCAAATCTGATAGCAATTTTGCTTTTAGAAAATTCACCTATATTTAACACGTTTCACAAGGACGTGCAGATAGTTTGTGCATAATTGCGCACATGGCCTCTGGTTATTTTTGGAGGAGGAGACATCAAAACAAAGCAAGAAGATGCAAAGAACATGTTTTTTTATCCTCGTGAATTTTTTTTGTGATGAACCAGGAAACAATCATCAAAACATATCTTCAGATGTTTTATTATATGCCAAATTTTCTTGTCTTCACTTTCTAACATCTAAATACCGTCTTTTTACTTCATCACTGTTTGCATCATTTCACCAACAGCATAAACTTTTTAATAAATTCGTGCCATACAGCGATTATTTGTGTGGCAGTCACATTTCTCTGCTGTAGGTCATGCTTTTTCTCCAAACTCACCATGCTGCAAACCACAAAATGCATGAAACCCTATTTTAAGTATGGGGTCTCAAACATGTTTGCTCCTGTTGCCCATTTACACAATCCCTCTCAGTAAATGACCCACAAACCATTGTTCAGTCCCTTGCAAAAGATTCTAGATTGCACACATAAACTGCGACTTCCAAATTGGGACCTTCGTAGTTCTGACCCTTAGAGTTTTTAGCTAGAAAACTATTCATGCATTCATTCATTATCCTAACCGCTTACTCCAATAAAGGGTTGTGGGAAAGCTGGAGCCTATCCCAGCAGGCCTGGGGCGAAAGGCGCTATTGAACTAGGATATTGCAAATTTAATCAAAAGCTACGCATAGTCTCAATGAAAAATATTATGACACAAAATTATTGTCTGGGTTTTATAAATGTAAAAATAAAGGAATAGTAAAGTAGAATAGGTACAATAATTCCGTTACAACATTTAAACATCATTTTACTTAGCCATCACAGAAGATTACAATATAGTTTTTAATAATTTTTTTCATTAATACTTAATTTTTTTTCTTCAAAAAATATATTTAGACTTTTATCACAAAAATAAACTCGTTTAACCCTATCATGCATTTTATTGGATATTTTCATAATGTACGTATAACTCTATTTTATACATATTTTATAGAATACATTATTCATTCACTCATTCATTATCCTAACCGCTTAGTCTGACAAAGGGTCGCGGGGAAGCTGGAGTCTATCCCAGCAGTCTTTGGGCAAAAGGCAGGGTACACACTGGACAGCTTGCCAGTCCATCGCAGGGCCACTCAGAGACAAACAACCACTCACGCTCACACTCACTCCTATGGGCAATTTAGAGGAACTTATTAACCTAACATGCATGTCTTTGGATGGCGGGAGAAAGCTGGAGTACCCAGAGAAAACCCATGCATACACGGGGAGAACATGCAAACTCCACACAGAAAGGCCACTGTCCAAGCCTCGCCCCAACCAAGGATTGAACCTGCGACCTTCTTGTTGTGAGGCCACAGTGCTAACCTAGAATACATTACAAAAAAAATCTAATAAATTTCAAATCAAACATCACTAATAAACTAAAAAGTATCCTTGCATTGTATGTTTGTAGAGGTAAAATGCTGTATTATTAAAAATAATTTGGCATTATTTTGTTTTTTGTTTTTTATTAAGGCATGCATTAAAGTTTTGTGGAGCTTATGAGCATAAAATATAGATAATAGTGGTTTTGTATTTTACCTGTTTACAGTGATTATTTAGGTATCAAACACATTATGTGATGTTAAATAACCCAGTTTAGCTTGTATCAACCTTGCAACAAGTGATTGCATTTTTATAGAATTTTATATTTGATAGCTTTTGTGAACTTTTCTTTGCATCTCTGTCACGTGACCAATGTGCCAATCTGGACAGAAGAAGTTTCCACAAACATCTTTGTTATCTTTTCTTGTTTAGCTTTTGTTTCTGCAGTTATGGTTATTTTGGTTTTATAGCCTTTGTTGGTTTCAAACAGCACTATGTTTTTAAATCCCTAATAAAGCTGTTTACTCAATGCATACTGTACATGGCTGATTCTGCTACAAAGGGATTCTACTTACAAAATGGGAAAGAAAAAGTGAGTGGAATTAGAATAAGTTAATACTCAAAGGCAAAACAGTATTATATTGAAAAAGACTAGTATTTGTATGGCACATTTTATGTATAAAACAATTCAAAGGGTTTAACATAAAAATTTTATGGCATTACAGGTGGTGCAATGAAAAAAAAGTGAACTAGCATAGTGTTGATATCTTATGGCTGGAAACCTGCTACACTGTGCAGATGTAAGGTGCTATGTGTAACACTGGACCTTAGCCCCCAAGCCCATAACACAAACTAACTCACACTACTCTCACAGTGGGATGTAGGGCAGATAATGACCAATATTTAGCTAGTGAAAGAAGTATGACAGTGGAGCCAAGCAGAACCACTGCCAAAATTTAACTGCTCCCTGCTGGTTTTGATGTGACACAAGCTCTGCATTTATCCACTGTAAATGAGGTGTAAAAAATAGAGCACTGAACTCTCATGGCTATATAGCAAAGATAAGAGGCCATCTGTCCAGTTGGCATACAGAGGTGATATCTAGGTAACTTTTATGTTTAGATGGGAAACAATTCCACAAAAAAAACCCTTCTAAACCAGACCTATGAGGTACTCTCAGAAGTGTACAGATGGGGAGAGGAGGGAAAAGGGGGAAAAAAAAGGGTTCTTTCTCAAAGATGGTGGAAATTATCATCAGAAGGCCTGGGTATAATCTTTTCTGAATAGAATTATATTACAGTGTGGCACCATGTGATAAATGCCTGAGCTGTCAGAAGCAAGCAAGCAGACTTAAAATGGCTCTTTGGAATCAGGCAGTGTGTTAACCATTAAACAAAGTATAGCAAGTGTGGTTCCCACTAAGATGAAAAATAGCTTTATAAGATTCATTTTCACTCAGCTAAACATATTTCTGTCTCTTTAATTAAGTGTACAAACAGACCTTATTGATTAGGATTCATAAAACTGTGTTTTCTCACAACTCTGTTTGTTCTACTTGTATCTGAACAGGACAATTTAGTAACATGCACATTTGATATGAATAGTGTAGGTTTTCTCTTAGTGCATAGCTTATTAAAGATTTTATTTTATGTCAAATTATTTTTTTTTTACTAACCTTAACTATCATTATGGTGTTGTGGCCTAAATCTTGCCAACTTGGAGAGAGATTTTACTGCTTCTGTAGCCCCAACCTTCCAAATAAAGGCTTATATATGAGGTTATAAGTGCAAAGAGTCGCAGTAGTTGGGTCAGGGTGGGTGCACGCATGTTGTTTGTGTGTCTTTTGAATGTATTTGAGTGAAAGCAAGATGATGATTCAATGTTTATTTTAAAAATTGTTGAGTTTTATACTTGAGTGTACATTGTTCAATTCTATTCTATTCTATTCTGCAGTCATTTAACAGACGCTTTTATCCAAAACGACTTACATATGAGTGAGAACAACACAAGCACATTGTGCTCTCTATTCTAATATACTTTATTTAATTTCTAAATAAAGTACATTATAAATAAAATTAGATTTGTTGTATGTCTCTCTGCTGCCATATTGTGAAGTAGCTGTTAATAAGAACATTAAAACTTCAAAAAATTCACCAATGTTTGTTATTGTTACTGTAAACCAGTCATTTCATTGTATTTTTATACAGTTGTTGCAAACCCTGAATGAGTTTTATCCTGTAATATTGTAATAAATGTTTTACAACCAGACCCAAAATGATCTGAATAAGTTGTCAAATACTTTGAAGGACTTCAAAATGTCTTGTCAGCATTGACAGGCTTCATGGTTACAAGCCAGTTTCTGGGCTATATTATAGGTAGTTTGAAGAATGATCTCTTGTTGTCTGTGGAATCAACTATGTCTTTAGCAGGCAACCACAAGAAAACTTTTTTTTTTTTTTTCATATTTAAAGGAAACTACAAAACAATAAAGAAAAATTTATAAAGATCAGCACTGAAAATCCAAAGGACTTACAATCGAGCACTGGCACAAAAGTCAGTCTGTCTGATGCAATGTACTATTTGCTTTGCATTTGCTAATCCAGTACTGTCTGAATGTCACTTTCAGTGTCCTGTAGGGTTTCTTAGACAATGTTTAAATCACTGATACATCAACAACCTGCTACTTTCTGCACAGAAGTGTGATGTTACTCATGTAAAATGCAACTAAACATTCGTATTAGTATTTTACACATATTTCTATTAGCTTGCGCTTTACAATACAATGACTTGTAATGGGTTAGGAATCCTTCCCTCTTGTCTCAGGCATGTTGAGAAGCATTTTCACACAAAGCGAATTACATCTCTCCAGATTGGGGGCACAAGATGGCTGCACATGTGGCTGTGCATACAGGGCACGCCAGCCACTCTAGCTTGCTGTAAGCTGCTACTTATCTGTCACTATGGCTCTCTGCTGCGGTAATTTATACAGTACACAGAGATGGCGATGTGGACAGAAGAGATAATCCTATTCATTTCTAGGTGACTTGTGATCCTTGTCGTATCACTAAGTGTGACAAAGCTTTCTGATTTTCTGTTTCATGTAAACATTTCTTCCATTTATAATATATGTCTATATCTATATATAGATATAAATGTGTATATATATTCTTGTCATCGAAGGATGAGTGAGGCTCTGTTTGTTGTTAGGGGTTCGTAATGAAATCAAGGATGCTCAAGAGACTGCATGTTGTGACATGCAAATCCCAAATGGCTTAAGGAGTAAACGACAGTGGGATGCTGCAGGCCCACCCCTTTACATCTTTAATTAACACTTGGCAATTAAATGTGGCTCTTTGGAGAATAGTTAATAAGAGGCCCAAAGCTGATTATTTGGGGGGCTTAGAGGCTCTGAAGATCTTTTGTTCCTCTACTTCAGTCCTCCAATCCAAACCTTTAGAAATACAGTAAATAATTATCAGTGAGTGACTATTTTTTTCATATTTAATTGAGCTATCTCATAGCAGTGTCCAAGAGAAATGGAAAAAGAAAAAAAAAAAAGAATACTTAAGAGATTAAGTAAAATATCCAGTTTTAGTGGTTTTGTATTCAGGCTAGACTTTAACCTGGTCATGGCTGTTTTGTTTCATTTTGAAGACCTCATAGCATCTTTCGTGTCAAGAAGATGTAGAATTCATGCAACTTGGTGCCTTGTGGAGGTTAACTTGAGATTGTGCTGTATGGTCAGCCCAAGGACACAGCTGTCAAAAAGTTCAAGAGTTTAAGGCTGAGTCCGTCATACAGTAATAGCAGCTCTCGTTAGTTAAGACCTGACTGTTGGAATTAATATAAACCCTGTTACATTACCCTTTCCTCGCTGTTTGTCACACAACCTTTACTCCTGATTCAAGAACTGTTGACACTGATTCAGATACTATAATGAACTTGATAAAAAAACATAAATAAATCAAGACATCACAGAGCTACACAAATTGAATTTGAAAATGTACTTTATTCTCATATACTGATTTACGATATATTTAATGATACCAGGAATGTATCCTTTCTCAAGAGGTTGAAAGTGTTATTGTCATGGTGCTAACCATCACACCACATACAGCCCCATGAAAAATCTGATTTTAAAAAATCTTCTCACTGTGAAGGATTTTTTGAACAAGTTCCACTTTCTTTTTTTTTCCTTTCTTTTTTTTTATTTTAAGAAGTAATTCTTACAAGGAAATATTAAATTCAGGATCTTCCAAATGAATAAGAAACTTCTTACAATTCTGTATATTTGGACTAATGTACATATCTCTGTATATCTCAACCAGGCAGTGTTTTTGTGAGACAGTGTAAAACTGACTCTGCACCATGATTGCTTATTTGGATATTTCATGTTTATAATATCAAGTGGAAACATTTAAATCTTCAGTCAGTGTTGTTATATGACCCATACCTCCTGACTGTGAATATTAGAATGGGACATAGCAAACAGTGGGGGAAAATAAATATTTAGAAAGTATAATTAAGTGGCTGATATCTCTATTGGGAAATGAATTATTAATGTTTTATTTGGTCAAAAATTTGCATTTGTTTAGAGATCTGCTTGAGAGGAAAGGGAACTGGGGAAAAATATTTATGATAAAGAAGCAGAAGGATAGAGTAGAAAAGTATGAATGGGAGCACATTTAATAGTGGCCATGTGGAGAAATAGCAAACTAAAGAAAAAGAAGGATTTGAAGGGGGAAAAAAGAATAAAGATGCAGTTTTGTAAGGTCTGGGTAAAACATGCCATCATCACACTATTGCCAAGGCTAAAAGCCAAAAGGTTTATCTGCAGAGAGAAAAATAAACCCAACCTCTTTACTGCAGTGTTTTTATTGTAGATTATTATATTTACTGTTTTATGAAAAGGCATGGCTATGGTTTGAGAGTTTGCCAAAAACCTACAACCAGGTTATCAGGGATGCTTTTTGCACCTGTGTACCACAGTACGGCTATGTTCCAGCAATAACTGCAAACTATTTTGAGCACTTTTCTAAAATAGTGCACAGAAAAACCATTAAGTCGTGACACCAGCAGAAAAATTGGGGACAGAGGGTATGTTTATCCCTATGTTGCATCCCTTTTTCTTTTATCTCCTTTTTCGCAATAAATTACCATAGTCAAATACTGATATTCAGATATTCAGAAGGCAAATATATTCATTATCAGTATCAAAATTCAACATGACGGCAACATTAAACACATCAAAGTTTGATAATAGAGTTTGATTAAAAGAGTAGGTTGACACATTTGCTTTGAGGTTGCGGTAAAAAAAAATTTGCTGCTCAGCTGATCCCCCCTTGTGCTAAATTAACAGCAAAAGCTGTTCACTATCCTTTAACCTGCTCACTTTTGAAAATAACAAATTAAAGAAAGAATAAAGAATTATTTTCCATTGGCTACCCTCTGGAGCTCCTCTGCTGTCTGAAAGCAGTGAGGAAATCTGATGGTAAAATGATTACCTACTTAATGCTGACTGTGATTTGATTTGGCCAAGTAGAGCAGGGATCGTCCTGGTGGCAGCTTGATGGTGGCTGTGCAGCAATAAGATAATTTCCTGTCACAGGGGGTTTTATCAGCCCATCACAGCACTACCCCCCTATGGTTGGTACTCCTTACTCCCCTGTTAGCTCTTCCTCTGAGACTCAGCAGCAGTTAGTGTATATAAAATGTTTTATGGAGTGTTGGGCTTAGCCACATATATAGTAGTCATCTGGATGGGAATAGGATAGCATCTTGCATTTGTTCACTTGAGTAATAGCCTTTTGTGCTAAGAGAATCAACCATAATTTTGCTGCAAAGCAGTGGATAAATAGAAGCATTTTGCATTTTGTAAATGTAGAAAAAAGATAGGGAGACATTCTGCAGGGGATGGTAATCCAGGGCTTTAAAACACAGCACCATGCTGTGGAATGTCTAATGCAGGAAAGATAAAGACATTAAATGACTTTCAGGATGTGGGTAACACCTGTCATCTTCATCCTGCTGTCACATGCAGACAAGCCATCTTCAGAACTCTCAGCAATCAGAGGGACTGCAACTATGGCTACGTTTGTTTTCTAAAGCATTTCATCTCATGGAGGAGAGGGGTAAAAAGTTCTTCCCTTTGGAGGGATTATATTTCATCATCAGATGAGAAAATACTCAACGTTCTGCTGAGGGGATTGTGAGGATAAAGCCTCTAACCCTTACCCCATGACAGAACTCATTCATCTTCCCCCAGAAACACAGAGACTGGATATCTTAAATCTTCTTTCCACATCTTGTTCCTGCTTGTGCAAGTATTTAATTTCCCAGGTCATTTTATCCAATGTCGACGCATAGAACTAGTTGTTTACATGACATTTCTAAGAAATATTTGGTAGAATGTGAACAGTTTCCTATTGTTAAACATATATTGCTACCTGTCTGCTTTATTTCTTGAAGGTGTTGCTGTCACAGCTCATTCAGGGTTTTGCAACAATTTCTCGCTAACTGGTGGGTGTTGAGAGGGCTGTGTCATCACTGTGCACAGAGGGGCTCCAGATTGTTTTATCTGTCTGTGCATGACTTAGGAGGCTCTGGTCAAACACAGACCCATTAATTCTAAACTAAATTCGTCCAAGAGGGGAAAAAATAGAAGGCAAGTACAACAGATAGAGAAATAGATGGTGGGGAAAATAAGATGGTATCTCATTCAGTGATTTGTCCATGGATCAGTGTAAAGATACAATGCAGTTATGGTTATATGTTTAATATTACAAGATTCAAAGTCTTTGGACTCTCTGTGTTTTTCCTTATTTTCACAAAGCTTGAAATATTTTCTACTTTCACAGAGCAATCTGACTTGCATGAGACAGCTGTTTTTATTTACTGTGCTGTATCATAGCAAGCCTGGCCTTTTGATGATTTCCTCCAAGATCAGCAGTGGTGACTAGGGTAGTAGTGTCAGACAAGACGGAGAGAGACATCTAAGGTCAACCGCACCATTCAGTGGTAATGCTGCTGGCAGTGGAGAAATTGTGATCAAAGAGCACCTCCAGCGTGGCTCCATGAATGGTTAATGCATTTTCCTTTTTTTATTTATTTAGTTTTTATTGATTTTTTTTTCACAGTGGCTCAAGGGTTCTACCTGTAATTATTCTCAAGATGCCCCCAGTGTGCTTTGATCTGCATTGCTGCTTCTAATGCTGCAGAATCAATGAAAAAACATTTGACAGATACTTCATTAGTTCTGTAACAAAACACAAAGACTGAAGAACTCAGGCTTCACTATTAAAGAGAAATGTTTTCATGAGTTTATATTTGTATTTGTACGTGACTTTGGTAAGCAACTGTAACCTGACGTGCTTGACTTTTGTGTTGAAATTTCATGTAAACAGATTTTTGATAAGTTTTTGCACATGTCAAAACTGTAACCGGAATTGTCACAATGGTGTTATTGATATATATTAATATATTTTGGTGAGCCTGACATAACATTGCATGATAGGCTTTTATCTCCCTCCTCTCAGGCACAGTACATTTGCTTGCCTGTTTTGGGAGACTTTTACATTTGAAAAAGAAACTGAAACCTGATCAGAAACAATAAAACTGCTCTTTTGTTAGGACTAACCTTCCACAGCCATCATGGAGTAGAAGTTTCTGTATCTGACTGTTGTGTGTTTGTCTCTGCAGTACAAACAGGTGGAGCAGTACATGTCCTTCCACAAGCTGCCTGCAGATATGAGGCAGAGAATCCACGACTACTATGAGCATCGTTATCAGGGCAAGATGTTCGACGAGGAAAGTATCCTGGGAGAGCTGAACGAGCCGCTGCGAGAGGTGGGATGAGCCTTGTTTTACATCACTGCTGCACTTGACTGTGATACATTCAGAATTGTTTGCAAAGCATGGCATTACCCTCAGTTAAGTTTCCCATTTCCTGACATCTTACCCTTTCACAAATGCAAAGTGAGATTTTTTTTTTTTTTTTTTGCTTTGCTCTTGTGTCCAAATCAAAACAGGAATAAAACAGATAGAAGCTCCAAAATAGTTCAAATGTCTGCACAGCTGACATTTTTCCTGCAGTAATGTCTTCGTCGTTTGAAATTGTGACAGCACAATGCATCTTTTAAACCTCCAGCTCTTTTCTGCTGTTTTCACTCAGTGTTGTTTTTTTATCATTTGCTTTCTTTTCAAACAGGAAATCATCAACTTTAACTGTCGAAAGCTGGTGGCTTCGATGCCTCTGTTTGCAAATGCCGACCCGAACTTTGTCACTTCGATGCTCACAAAGTTGAAGTTTGAGGTGTTTCAACCTGGGGATTACATCATAAGGGAAGGCACGATTGGCAAGAAAATGTACTTCATACAACATGGGGTTGTCAGCGTACTAACCAAAGGCAATAAAGAGACCAAGCTTTCAGATGGATCCTACTTTGGGGGTAAGTTGAGCTGGTGCTGGCACCAGAAACACAAGCTTAAAGGTCACAAATGCTAAAACACCTCATACTGCCAAGCCTAAAGGCATTTTCAGCTGCTTTTCTCGTTCCATGCTTAAAAACTAAGCATTCAAACTTGTTCCTCCTTGCCTCAACAAGCGAGAATGAATTGTAGAAACACCGGTTTCAGGCTGGAGGAAGTGAAAGTACAGTAGAGGAACAAGCTGTCTTAGTCACACGACAAAGCCGTTAAAAGCAGCAAGCAGAACAATACAGCCTTATTTAGGAATGGTTCCAAAGCAGTTTTCATATAAAAGCAGCAACATCCCCAAACCTATAAGATGGTGCGGCAAAGCTAAAATTTATGTGAAGATTACTGATTTGCCAAGCATGTCTGAAAGTGTATTGTTCAGCAAGAGCAAAGTGGACCAAATGGATGTGGATTTCTACTGGTTGCACTTTTATATACCTTACTCTAATACACTATTATTGGTCAGATCTACACACCTTCTTTTCAGTGTTACGGGCACAAAAAAATGTGCATGAGGGGCTATTCTGCCCACTTTGCTATCAAGTATGTGGGTTTAAATCTTGATTTGTGAGTGGCTGCATTTAAAAGAGCTTTTTTTTTACTGAGATGTTAACTCTTGTTTTAGCTTGAAGTGGAATGTTGTGCACTGCTTGACACCTCACTCAAAATCCAGCTTCATGAAGGAATTTTCTCTTAATTTATCATCTTGTGAATGCAGAGCCAATCCAAATTACGAAAAACAGCACTTGCCATTCTGCACTCAAATGTCAAGAGGTCAGAAAGCTTTGAAATTTCTATACACTATATGACTGCTCAGGACTAGTGCGATAACAGAGTTGTTACATACTTATGTTGTGCTATGTTCTTAATCAGGGTCAGCTAATGCATAGCCCCCTCATGGTCCCACTGAGCCTGTGACACATGTTGGAGACAATACTGCCATACTGCCCTCACCAAATAGCAATTAATTTGCCCAATGACAGCATATCATTTAGACTACACTGTTAAGTAATTAGAAGTGGTGGCTAAGCATTTAACAGCACATGACCTGCCAGTGGAAGTTTAATTACGATTTGCCTGTCCAAGTCCATCTCCATGCCCTCTCTCTGGGGGGTTCCAGAGAAATAATGAAAAGATGGCAGGCAATCTATCCCTAAACATGCCAAAACTAATCAACACTTTTGACAACATGGCCATGGCTCTCAAGGGCCATTTCAAATGTCCAAATGCTCTCTCCTTTGGTCCGTCCTCAGCTCTCCATTCCATATATTCTGAACACTAAAAAAAAGTCAGTGCTCTTACAGGCTTGTCTTTTGCACATTTATCCAATTAATAGTAACAATTTGCGTGAAAGCAGATGTGGGCTGAGCTTGTACACACTAAATACTGAATAAACTGAACAGAATGCACTGCAAAGGGCAATGTTATCAAAAAGCATTCAACTGAACGCATCTGTATTTGGCTGTTTTGTCCTTGAGTAAGCACGAGCAAGTAGCAGGGTAACCCACTACACAAGGGTTCTGCTTCTGGAAAACTCACTTCAATCTTAAGCTTTGGATATGTAATTATTTTCCCGTTTATTCGATGTAAGCACAAGACTTTTGACGCCATTATCTGGTGATTTTTTTCTTGCACTGCTACTTCTCTGAGGGATATGAGTGTGTGTGTGTGTGTGTGTGTGTGTGTGTGTGTGTGTGTGTGTGTGTGTGCGCATGGTTTGGAAGGTTTGTGGAAAGCCTGTAGCCACTGGGAATTTGTTACCAAATATGAGTTAGTCATTCATGAAATTAATTGGTGCAGGATCAGCAAAGAGAGTGCGTGGCACATGTGGGTGTCAGTGTCAGTGAGCAGGAAGTTATAAGCAGTGAATATTTTTCTTTTCTCTGTGATTATATTGAGATAGGAAAATCTGCTCTGCGTTGATTAAAGTATTTTGTGGTTGGTGAGCTTGTGGATTTGGAGCAGAAACCTTCCGCTCATCAAAGAGCTTTTTCTTTTGTCGACTCCAGTTTACCGAACAGCAGATTGCACGTGTATCTTCTCATCAACATCTCAACAAACTCATGTACCATTCCGCTCATTCATTCAAAGACAACCTAAATTATTTACACTATTATATACTCTGCAGTCTGCTCCAGTTTGTTAGCTGTTGGATTAGCTCGAGCCAGAGAGCCTAAAGTCTAAAGTGGACACGACATGTCCTGGATGGGAGCGTCGACTGGGCACACAGCGATCCAGTGGAGAGGAGAAATGTAATGTGACTGCGGTACTCACGCCAAGGGACACATGGATCACTGCCAAGGCTGCTCTCTGGAGGCTGCTCTGGGCTCCGAAAGAAAACATGCACACTCCACCCTTGCCCTCCACTTGCCTCTTTCTCTCCTCATGGTTCAGTATTGAAACACTTATCTGAACAGCATCTCCTCTACCCTCTCTGTGCCCAGACTGAGGAGGTTATTGTGTTCATCCTTTGTTGCTTGCAGTAATTGATGTGTTGCCAGTTTAGACTGCAGTTCTGTATAGGTTGAAGCAGAGCTCAGTGACCTTGCGGTGGCCCTGCATGCCAGTCAGAGGTGCTTATCAAATGCTGTGTTTGATTGAACCTCTAAGATAGCTCATTTTGGTTTGAAGTGAGTGGCTTGTAGTAACTGTGTTAGTGGGGTCAAACCAGAAAGAGTGTCAGATGGAGGGAAAGGTTTGAGGAGCGGGCTAGAGTTAAAGGCACTGGTGGCAGTCAACTGTGTCATCTTCTTGGCTTTGCTGACTCTGTAACATTCAATCAGTAATCTTGTGAAATCTCTTTCTCTTTCCCTCCCTCTCAGTGTACGCAAATAAGTCAAGTCATAGAGTTACCAAATGGCGAGCTAGGCCAGCCAGGCTTTATGAGTCAGGATCCATTTATCCTCCCGGTTGTTAACTCAGCTACACCTCTTGTCTCAGGGAAAAGTCAGCTGACTGAGTGACGGAACGGGGTGTATGAAGAGGCCTTGTAAATGCATGATGTCATAGAAAACAATACACTGCAAGAGACTGTTTGGATCCAATGCACGTATGTGGGAATATGAAATGATGCTACATGACTGACAACAAGTATGCAGCATCCATATACTCACTACTTAATTTAGCAACATTAAATCACACAATTTCAGCTCAAAAAATGAGAGTGCAACAATGACACATGATAGAGCCTTGACATCAGCCTTGATGACAAAGTACATTTGATTCTTCCTCACTGTCTGCACATGCAGCTAAACAGAAGGTGTGTAATACAGCCCTGCTAATGCTGCGAGGGAACGAACATGACATGTCATGGAGAATCAGCAGCCCACTGCGGTTGTTTCAAAGGTTAGAGAGTGTCTGCTCTGCGGGCTGGGGGGCACTTTCGGGAAAGGAGATGGGAGCTGACAACAGGATTCAATGTCCAGGTGAGCTTTGCCAAACTAGGCTGCAGGACACAAACACTTCATCACGGTCCAAGCAGCCCTGCTCATATTCATTAGTTCATATTCAAGCTCACATCCTAGTATGGAAGAAGGCAGGTACATCCCTCCACACACATATGAGCACACAAACAGAAGCACACATTGACATTCAGTCAGACTAATGTGCAGGCTCTTTAGTATGCAGTACAATGAAAGCATGCATGGCACATTTTTCTTGATAGCTGCAAAGGTTGTAGAAAGGCAGTTATGAACGATGCTTTTACAGAAAAACTTACATTGCTGTAAATCATAACTAAATATATGCTGTTCTACAAATGAGGCAAAATATATATTTGATTTCTTTGGAGTATTCTGTCTGCTGCTGCCTTCGTGGCTAATTTAAGTCATGGGTCCTTTTAAGTTTGATGCGTTGTCTTTCTTGCAAAATTATGAAATTGCACATCATTTGAGTCATATTCATCTTTACAAAACTGAAAAAGAAATTAAAAATCTGCATATTTTGTGCTGCTTTGTAGGACTGTTTCAAACCTTACTTGCAACAAGAAAACAAGCCATATTTTTGAAGAATTTCAAACTGTTATCATTTTCCACCACTAGATGACAGACATGTGAATCTGTAACACTTTAGGCAATTGACCATATTTGGTAACTTCACTGGACATACGAAATGCTAGGCCATGAAATCATGAAACCACACGGAGTTTTCCACGCCAATCATCAAAGATCAGGTTGCATCCCAGCCACTTCACTGAGATTGGTAACTGCATTATAATATATCCAGAAATGCCACACTTGTAAATAAGAAATCAGTCTGAAACACATAACTCATTTTGTAGAGATGCTCTTTGATTTACAAATTTTAACAAACATTGAAACAGCAATCGACTCAGCAAGACTGGTTTGTCTCTGTAAATGAATTTGCAGCCATTTTTTTGCTTGAAATACATGTAAATATGTCTCATATTCCAAGCAGAATGCTGCATAGTCAGATTATGATAGTTAAAAAAAAAATGGTCTCAGAAGTGACATTGTTATTCAAAGCAGCAGAGGAGCTTTTAATATCAGCCAGCAAACCCTGGCTAGTCCTTACATCGCAAAGCATTTTAAAATGTCTTTGCAAAAGACACAGTGCAAGTTCCATTGAAACAAAGCTCAGGTGTTACACAAGTATAAGAATCACACTTTGTTTACTGAGAGAGAAAAGCAATGTGCATATTTACAGAAATGGCTACATAAAAACATCTGTATTTACATGTAAAAAATCTTAAAGGGAGATGTTCTAGGTCTCAGAGGACAGAAAATGCACTTAAAACATTTTTTTAGAAGACAAATGAAGGACCAGCACTTCTGGATGAATGAAGACATACCAGCTTTTTACAGTGGCTGTCAGGAAAAAAAAAGAAAATTTCTTCCAATGGATTCATGTTTAAGATTTGTGCCGGTGAGGAGATGAACACTGGAGAGAGTGACACCACACAGTGTGTCAAATCCTCAGTGAAATATCATGGTGTTTTTCTCCTCTGAATTTGGATACCTGCCACTGTTCAACCCTACCTTGACCGAGGAAAAGTGGCTCTCCATTCCTCAGAGAAGTGCTGCACCCTCTGGTGTGCATCTCTGTGGAAAAAAGCGTTAAAAACAGTGCAGCAGCATGCAGAGCTTAAACACAGCTAAATTATCTGAAGAACTACTTGAACGCCCACAAAGACCAAGGAGCGATGACTTTCATGGACTTTCTGCAACAAAGCATATTTTTGGAGCACTTTAGTACTAAGAGCAGCAAACATTCACGACGTCATAGAAGCCATTCGAAATGATGCTGAAAAGCCATGACAACATGGGTTTGAACAGATTTGTCGAGTATGTGAAGCTGATGTGGTGCTGTCACCGGATAATGACAGCAAATCCTGCAACACTACATGCACATTTAACAGATCTTCCCACTCGCATTACAAAATGACATTTATTTTTCCAGTCAAAATTAATGTATGAAACTAAAAAGAGAACAGAAGCAGGTTTTTAAGAGACTTATATAAAGATATGCACACAAAATGTGTCAAGTTTTCTTTCTTTCTTTCTTTCTTTCTTTCTTTCTTTCTTTCTTTCTTTCTTTCTTTCTTTCTTTCTTTCTTTCTTTCTTTCTTTCTTTCTTTCTTTCTTTTTTTCTTTCTTTCTATCAAAAGCTACACTCACATCCACACATCTGCATTTACTCTCCTCTTTGAGAGCTGGTGCAGGGACTCAAGGGAAACATCTTTCCAGTAAGAGCCCAGAACACGTGGATTGCAGCATCCAGCAGGAAACCAGTCATGTGTGATCTTACCAAGGTCACAGCACATGATGTCTTAGTCCTCCTTTCCCAAAGCAACATCCAATTTTAATTGGTGTCATTCAATTTTAATGAATGCATTGTCCCCTAAGTGTGAAAATGAAATGCATTATGGTTGATGGTAAAAACATCATGTCAAAGTAATGTCTCACTAAACTTACTTTTGATTACAAGTAAAACTGGTGAAACTGATTAAAGTAAAAAAAAAAAAAAAAAAAAAGAAAAAGGAGAAAGGGCAACAGAGAAAATACTCACATGTCTTTTAGATGAAGTTCTCCTTGTTGGTTTTGCATTTATCAGTGAAAAATATTCTGTTTAACAACACATTTATATTCTCAGTCATTCTTACTTATGATGATATAGCTGAGCTGACAAAGCTTACAGTTTTGGGGTAATTGTTAGTCACCTCATCATTAGTAAAACTCACAGAGATGGGGGGACTGCAAGCAGCTGTCAGTTTGAGGAGAAAACACACCCCCTTATAGAATTCAGGCTGAGCGACTAAGCCTGTTCTGTAATTTCATGCAGGATTTGGAGGGTATTGCGATGAGTCACAGGAGATGTGAGTAAGCAGTGGAAGTGGAGCATTCATAAATAAATTGAATGTAACTTGTGCTATACACAAAAACACTCTTGAGCTGAGAAGTACAGTGCAGATGTATACGTCACTCAGCAGCAAATGTTATTTTCTGCCTTATACTGAATAGAAAACGCTTTTGTGGAACCCAACTTTATTCAGTATTGTGTCTATGACAGTAAAGTATCAGTTGCAAGTAGTAACATAATAAAACAGACATTTATGAGGCGTGCCAGATTTTCAAAATAAGAGCAGCTTTTTTTTGTTAAAATAACTATGATGTTTAACATGGCAAATATTTGCACACACTTTTTCCACTTTTTACTCTTTTTACTTTCAAACTTGGGTCTAGACAGAAAACAAGATGCCTATTATTCATCTAAAAAGACTTCTTGTTGTTGGTTCGCTGTTGGGATACGTTTAGCTTTTAGTTCTGCATTTACCTCAGGATGGTGTCTTCCTAGGTGGGCAGCAACGTTAGTCATATTAGTGCAGTACACAACTTGTGTAGTACAGAGTTTATAAATACCTTTCGACCTGTTAAGCTCTGCTTTTCCGTTCAAAGCAAAAAATCCAAAATGTGTCCACACTTTTGACCTAAAATGAGATGCGAAGGATTTATATCTGCGCATTTCTGCAGGTTTTCTGCCATTGTCAGTCTTTTGTTTAAGTGTTATCAAAAGATGGATATAATGTCATGTTACTGTATCGTTAAAGAGAAACATTTTGCCCTTTGCTGGAGAAAAAAAGTAACTTCTTCTTCATCTGGCATCTGAACATATAAAAAAAAAAATTTTTTAAATACATTTTTGACCAAAAGACGTATTAAAAATTGTAAAACAAAAAAATCCTGATTTTTATGTGAATCAAATTTTTCCTTCGACCCCTAATGGATGGATGGATGGATGGACACTGCTGCTTGACACTGCTACCGACTCTGCTTTTTTCTGAAAGCAGAGCTGGCATGATATGTCAGGAGAGCCGCATTTCAATTAGGGAGTGAAAAATATCACCTCAAATCAAAGTGACATATTGACATATTGGACAGAGTTCATCTTCAAGGCTGTCACCTGTGTACAGTATATTGCATCTACACTGAGCTCTAAGACTAACCTTTTATTGTTTACCAGA
Organism: Telmatherina bonti; assembly: GCF_933228915.1. Taxonomy (NCBI): domain Eukaryota; kingdom Metazoa; phylum Chordata; class Actinopteri; order Atheriniformes; family Telmatherinidae; genus Telmatherina; species Telmatherina bonti. The sequence continues at coordinate 16,496,706 of NC_136619.1, read as the reverse complement.
CCCGTATAATACCAATTATTTTTCATTTTTTTACTTCGAGTTTAAAATGGCACAGCAAAACGCCTGGACTTGACTTGGCTTTTACAAAGACTGTTAGATGAGGCCAGAGGGCTCACTGCAGCTCAGTATCTCATCCTGGAAGCGTTGGCTTCATCCAGAAAGCCACGGGACAAGAGGATTTAATACAGAGCTGTGATGCTCCTCTCCACAGGGGATTACTGGAGCAGTGCTGCGGGAAATAGACCCCCAGCACAGCTATAGCCAGGGCTGCCCCCTAACACACATTTCAGTACGCTGTCACAAGCTATATGCAAACACACATGAGCATGCACACTCAAGTATGCACACTCAACCCCACATGGTAATTTTGCTATCTTTTGCATTCATGCTGCTCTCTGGTTAAGTGAGCTGTTGCCCATTCACCCATGCTCTCTATCAAACACAAATACTAGCACACTGCGTATGAGGTTGTGTTTCATATAGTACATATTTTGCACTTTCTGTCCTACCAAATCATGCATTTTTTCCATTATCAGAGTTGCTGTCACAGTTTTCAAGCCATTGCACACCACTATTACTACTATAGGCTCACAAAAAAAAAGAAGAAAGAAAAAAATCCCTGCTCAGCCTGATTCTGTCCAGTGCTGTTGCTGTGGATTGAATGTTGTTTATAAGATATGTTGACCTTGTGGGCATTTTTTTTTACAGTTTTTGAATCATCCATCTACAGTCATTCTGTCTGTCGACATGTGGGGCAGACTTGCAGTTTTTTGTACAACATGAACATGAAGCAAGAGAGCTCAGAGAATTAAGTGTGATCTGCAGTTGCCTGCTCATACATGTTACTGGACAGAAAGGGATTCTCAGCATGAAATTAATTCTCAAATCTGGAAATATTTCATGCTTTCTGGAGGTGAAGTGCAAAGAAGGGAGGACATAATGTGAGAAGTAGAGATGGAATTCATGGCTCCTATAAATGGATCTGGATCCTAAGGAGTTACTCCTTTCAAAGAACCATTAAAAAGAGTGGCTCATTCTTGGATTTTATTCAGTTATTAATTTTAGAATTAAATTAGGTGTAATCTTTATTTTGTTATCAGGGAAATTATCACTAGTAGCAATTACATGGTACTGTTTGATCTGAATAATTCAAACTTTATGTTCAAACTGCAGGTGGGAATCATTCTGAATTATATTTCCATGCTTCCACAGTGTAATTTGATTTTCTCTTGTGGCACAACAAGAACTAAGATTGCTACAATAAACTTCCATGCAAAACTATTTTACTTCAAAATTTTCCACTCAAGAACATTTTAGTAAAGGAAAAAAATCACCAATAAAATAATAATAATAATAATAATAATAATAATAATAATAATAATGTACCTTTTTAAGGTCAATCATACATGTCATGCTTACTACCATGATTACATGTGGGTAGTCGCATTGTTGTTACACAGGAATTATTAACTGCAATTGTCAATACTATAAATGTGCACTGTAAAATTTAACTAACATGAAATTATTAAATAGAATAAATTTTCAAAACTTGAACATAAGATTTCCAACTATCAACTATCAACATGTATTTCATATCATATGCAGTACCAGTGAAATGTTTGGCCTCACACGTTTTATTTAAATCACTTTGTGAATGAAAAACATTTGTCTGGTACTGTAGTTTAATCAACAAAATAGGGATGTCCTTGGAGCACAATAGAGGTCATCCTATGGCTAATGAACAGCACAATATGGTTGTACTTAATTTACAGTGTTTGTATGTAATATATGAATACAATTACCCTGTTTTCAGTAGTCGAACAAACTAATGTGATATAATTTATTTAGTTATGAGCTCCTAACCAGCTTTTGATAACATGTTTCAATTTCAACTGTGCACCCAGACATAGTGTCACCCATATAAAAAAGCACTCACAAAGCTTTTATATTGTCCTTCAAAATAAAGATCTTGATTTGTGCCAATACAGAGTCTACTTAAATTAGATTAAGAGTTATTTAAAACAGATTAAAAAAAAAAAATCTGCATTTAGATTCTTGAGGTGGGGTAGGAGGACAGGCTGTGGTCAGCCACATAACAGAGCACAAATACAAGCCCACACCTCAGCACATCTCCACATGATCCCACAAGAGAGTTGTGCATGGACAGATTTCATGGGGCTACTGCAAATTGGCTGAGTAAGCATGTATGTGTGTAGCAGAGATATGGACACAGTGGAAAGTAGACACAGGGAGCTGATAGGTACGTCTATACATTCCTCAGGCCAATGTGCTGTCTTCTGTTTGTGTTTAAAATATGTTGCAGAGCAGTTCATTGTGAGAAGAAACAGAAAGGTCTTGGTTGAAAAACACACAACCCTTAATTGGACTGAGCAAAAATGAATGAATGAATGAATAAATGAATGAATGATATGGTGCAGAAAATGTAAAAACTTATGCTTTACTTGTCAATTTGCAAATAGTAAAGTTGTTGACGATGGAATTTTGATTTACAAATCTTTCTACAAATCTTTACTTTGTCATTTGCTCTTTGTTTGTAAGGTGTTTCATTTTGAGCACAGGTTGGAGCTTGACTTGTGAAATTGTGTAAAATGTAAAATGACCTTCATTGTTTTTGTTCAAACAGTTCAAACCTGGTTATGCTTGTAAATTTCAGAGATTTTGTAACTATTTTTTTTGTTGCAGAGATTTGTTTGCTGACTCGTGGCAGGAGGACGGCCAGTGTCCGAGCCGACACGTACTGCCGTCTCTACTCTCTGTCTGTTGACAACTTCAACGAGGTGCTGGAGGAGTATCCCATGATGAGAAGAGCTTTTGAAACTGTTGCTTTGGACAGGCTGGACCGTATTGGTGAGGAAAATATTTTTTTAAGATCAAAAAGCAAACCGAAGTAAAACATTTCAAATTATTGAGCCTAAGTTACATTGACAGTGTCACACATGCCACCTTAAAGGCTGCATGCTATTATATTGAAGTAAAAATCTTAAACACCAACACCAACAGATACCCAATGACTGAAATTACTTTCATAGTCATCTGCATAGAAACATGCAGATAGGGCTCTGGTTTTGAAATCCCTATGAAACTTCTTTTACGCATAAAATTGGTATTCATTCCGCATCCATCACTGTTTCCAGGTTCAGTCTAGGCAAATGAAAAATTCACAATGAAAGGAATGCCTGTATCATCACTCAGCCATCGCTGCATGCTCTGTTTTATCCTCAGCTATGTTTAGAATGAGAGATAGAGAAATTGCTTTAGGGGGTCTCTTTGTAGAAAATGGCTGCTTTGAAAAGATGTGGTGGGCTGATAGTAATGTTCCAGTGGGATGGTCTCCAGTGTACAACCTATCTCCTGGGCTTGATACTCATGTACACACTTCTCTAATAAAGTGACTCACACAGCACTGATCCACAAACTAATTACTGCCTCGATGGACTTTGCACAGTCTGATTCAGGGAGTGTAGGGGATAAAGGGTCAGGTGGGGCCAAGACACACTAGAAGTTGTCATTGTGCTTCACATTAATATAGCATACTTATGATAGAAAAGGCAGAAATCAATTTGGATCTGATTTAGTTTTCAGTATCCTCTAAATTTGAAGCTTTTTGTTTACATGAAATTGAAGACAGTTCTCGACAGATCAGGCTGACAGAACTTTTTGTTCTTGTGGAGCTGTGTGATTGGTTGGGCATTTGAGGTGGCCATGGTTAACACAGAAACACACAAAACGCACAGTTTCCGCTTCCACATTTTTGCTTTTGCAAGTTGAACAGATTGTTTTGATAAAACAGCTGATCAATGTGGTTGTAAAAAAACTTTTACAACATGTGGCATTTAAACACATGGACCCAGCCCCAGGCCCAACCTAGCCTGCCCTAGATGTTGTTTCTCATAATTATGAAATAAACAGGTTCGTTGCACAGACATTGCTGCCCGGAGTGATCCCCGCCCTGCATCCAGAGCTTCTGTCTCTTCCACCTCTCTATTATTGTTTCTTTGTTTCTATGTTAAAATAGACTTTATTTCTGCCCATTCTGCTCCATCTGTTGTAAAATCTCTTTTACTACCTTTTCCCAATTAAGATTTTAAGGTTTCCAGTTTTAGTTGGGTTTTTTTTGTTGTTGTTTGTTTTTCAAATTGCCTAATAATAGCACTGCTAATGCTGGTGTTGTGTAGCTACTGAAAAGAGCTGTTGAAAAAGATATACATATAAATGTAGGCCAGTTTGAAACTGTTTATTATATTTATTGTTATTCTTTTTATGTATGGGCACAATATAAAGCCATAAAGATTTTGCTTCTGTTAATGAATATTGCAAATAATTTCAGTATGTATTTGGTGCAGCTGCAAGATCTTTCTAGTTTTTTTTTTTTTTTTTATTGAGCCCATAATTTTGACTCCTCTCTGACCTGTCACTCTCTGTGTCTTCATGTCTTTGTGTTTGTGTTTTTTTTTTGTTTCTTTTTTAAAGGAAAGAAAAACTCAATCCTTCAGCACAAGGTACAGCATGACCTCAGCTCTGGTGTGCTCAACTACCAAGAGAATGAGATAATCCAGCAGATTGTGCAGCATGACAGAGACATGGCTCACTGTGCTCACCTCATGCAGAATGCCCCACCCCAGACGCCTCCCTCGCCTACTCCTGTCATCTGGGCCCCCTTAATCCAGGCTCCTCTTCAAGCAGCAGCTGCTACAACTTCAGTTGCCATTGCCCTGACACACCATCCCCACTTACCGCCAACGCTCTTTAGACCTCCAGTTTCTGTTCTGGGTTCCCTCAAGGACCCACCCAGCAGACTAAGGAAGTTTCACTCATTTGTTCCTTCCTCAGCAACACCTGGTTCTGCTGGGGACTCTCCCTCAAGCACACCCTCTAAGCTGTGTACTGGGACAGACATGTCATTGCTGGCCTCTTTTCGAGCCCAGCACATGACATCGGGTTCTGCGACAGGTAGCTCCTCCCAACATGCCTCAGGTAGCGGAGGCCAACATGGACCTACTGGGACTGGATCTGGATCCAGTGAAGGAGGGACCTGTGTCTTCCCCTTTGGTCCTTATTCATCATCGGGCTCACCCTCATCCAGTACAGCCCAGCTACACCCACAGCCACAACATCAGCAGACCTTTCGATCCAGCACTCCACCTCTTTCAAACCTCTTCCACCAAGGATCTATAGGTGGAAGCACCGGGTCAGGACTAAGTGGAGGGGCAGCTGGTGCCAGTGGTGGTGCTACAGGGTGGTCATCAGGTGGAGCAGTTGGAGGTTTTGTTGAAGGAGCCACTGGAGGGGATTCTGCTTGGGCTGGGGAGGACTTTACAACTGGGGTGGCAGAAATGACTTCTGCAGGGACTTATGGCTTAAAAGGAGCCATTGATGGATCAGTATGTGCAATCTCAGGGGAAACTGTTGGTGGACTATCAGAAGGATCAGTAGCTGCTTCTTGTGGCAGGCTCACAGGTGGGGCATCAGGTGGATCAATGGTGGGTCTCAGCTGTGCGTCAATACAAGATAAAAACAGGAGATCAATCGGAGGTACTTCCAGGGGATCAATTGGAAGAGCTTCCCGTGGATCAGTAGGTGGGACCTCTGGAGAACCATTGGTGGTAACAACCACTGGAGGATCACTAGGGAGAACCAATGATGGCCCATTGAGAGTAGTTTCTGTGGGGACCCGTGGGGGAACATTTGGAGGTGTTTTAGGAGAGTCTGCTGTAGGGAGTGCTGGAGGATCATTGGGAAGGGTTTCCAGTGGATTAGCAACTAGCCATATAGGAGGAGCCTCAAGTGAGCCAGGAGGAGGAGGATTTATTGGAGGATGTATGAGCAAAAGTGTAGGAGGTGCAGTTGGAAGCCAATTAGCAGGATCTGCAACCTGTGTTGGTGGTGCTTCTGAAGGAATTGCAGCTGGATTTATTAGTTCCTCTCATTGTCAAAGTCCATTATCTACCGGTTCATCTAGTTCTATGCCTAGTCAGATTGCTCATAGTCAACCACCTTCAAAGCCTCCTCAGTTGGCTCCTCTGCAGCAGTTTGCTGGAGGAGGCAGGACTACCAGTGGCATAAATATCTTCCATTCCCCCCCACATGGTTCCCCATCCTGTAGTAGAGGACAGCACAGTCAACAGCTTGCTGAGAGTTCCCCATCTTCCCTTGGGCATTTTAGCCTGGCAGGCCTTCAGTCTGGCTGCTTACCTCACCAGATCTCAGTGGAAAGGTCTGCATTGGCTTCCTTGGCTCAGTATGGTTCAGCAAATGCCTCCCCCTGCCTTACCCCTGTTGCACCCAGTCCCACTGTTCAAAGTCCAGTGACTGGCAGGACTTTTCACTACAGCGACCCTTCAAGTGCCACAGGATCCCACAGTTCCTTGCTCATGCCTCAGTCTCCTTTACTTTCGCAGCTTCCCAGCCAGCCACACACAACAGGAAGGGATTCTCCTCTGGGACGCTTTTCAGAGGACCTAAAGCTTTTATCCAGTTCACACCCATCTCTGCCCCAGGAAGTTGCCCAGGCCTTAGGCCACCAAACTCCTCATTCCTCTGTGGAATATTACCCATCACCATTTTCCTCACCAACTCTTGTGCCCAAGCCCTGTAGCTCAATAACAGGGCACGCGACTCCTCCAGTGCAGATGTCTCCAGGGCACCCTCATCAAACTCAATCCATGGGCTCCTCACCAGCCTTCCCTTCACGGAGGGGCTCTGCTGCCCACTCATCAGATGTAGAACCTCAAACTGTACGTTCAAAACTTCCCTCAAATTTGTGAGGACGGATCACACCCTCCTGTGTTCCCCTGAAATGAAAAACACAAACTAACTCCATATGTGACATTCTTTTTTGTCCTCAGACTTCACTGTGTTGCACCTCATTTTATCAAGATTTTAAATTTACTGTGATTATAAATAAAAACACATTACCAGATAACTCAGAGCTCTAGAAAATTACTTGTTTATGCTATTTCTTTTTCTTTTCATACATATTGTACATAGATAGAGATATATTTAAATGATAAGTTAATCAAGGGACTAGGAGGGTGTGAGAGTGATGTCTTTGACTATGCCAAATTTATCTTGTGACTTTTGGGAAGTTAATCAATGGACAGAATAATACTCTATTTCTGCAGGAACCTATGCACTAATCCCTGCATGTATAAAATATCCTCTTTTTTGTCTGTATGTGTTTAAGAATAATTATTTAAATTTTTAGCTTCAACAACATGCTTCGATAAAGGCTGACTCTTGTACCATCCCATTTTGGGTCACATATTGTTGATCCTTAAAATTTATCTATTAGATTGTACTTATCTATTCTCTGTATAAACTTTTGAAAACCTTGAGAGATGGAGATGAGATTTTAGGAAACCAAAAAGACTTTTCCTGTTGAATAGCAATTCACCTCTCTGTGGCCCATTGATCCTTATTTTATAAAACTTAATTGTATAAATCCTCTTTTTTGAAGCAAGGAAAGAGAGGTTTGATGAGCTACCTTTCTTCTCAAAATTTAGAAATAAGAGCAATTGATGGACTGGCTTTCTGCGGCATCCTCAACCATATCCTAACAAGCTCACTTTGTCTTCCAAGCTCATGCCGCAAATGTATGTAGTATGTTTTGTTTTTCTTCCTGACTGTGTGAAACTGTTAATGTGTGAGTGTTCAAATAAGGGTGCATAAGTGGAGAAATTGGATGCAAGGCAAATGTTGCCAGATTGATTTGCTTTTTTACACAAAACCAAGTACTTCCATAAACCACAGCTTGTGTGATGCATTATGTAGCGCTCAGATCATTCAAAGTCACAAATTATCAAAACCCAGCGAGGAATTAAAAATTACAATGGAAACTTGAAAATATAACTTATTTTTCTCCCTTCAGGTTTCCATATAAATGCTCAAAACAAGCAGTGCACACGCTGAAATACCTGAAAAGTGCTGGAAACTGTGATATGCCACTTAGTCTGTTATTTCTGCATTAAATTCTCTACATTAGCTGCTGTGTGGTCAGCATAGACACCTCTCCTTGACAGCTAAGAGTTTGAGATGTGGAATGTATGTTCATTTACTGATGCTTAACTAAGTACTGTAGCTATGGGGGTTGTACTGAAAAAGTATTGTCCTGGAGGTTTAAGAGACTGTTCTGTAATTGAAAGGTAATTGAATCCATATCTTTGATAAAGGTTATCATAAACAGTCATTTTACGGCTAAAGTGTCATTTAAAAAGACACAAAAGCACTGGCTAAATTGTTGATGAGGCAATCTGGATTTGCTTTTCAGTAAGTTGTCTACAACAGCCTGATTTTCACTGCAAATGCACCATAAAGTGACACTGTAAAACTGCGATGCAGCTTTAAAGCAGAGAGAAATCACTTCTTATTTATGTGTTGTTTAAGAATAAGCACATCAATTTTTGCTTTTCTAAAAATATTTGATCCGCTTTAAAACCACACCAATTATTTAAAACTATATACAAATGTAGCAAAAATGAAAATTAGTATTTTTCAACCACTTATGCATTCAACATTAACTGATTAAGTAGTCCTCTGACCTTTTGTTTGTATCTTTTTCATCAGAAGCTGGTTAGCGGTCGTAAACCTTCACAATGCACTGATCATATTCACATATAGGTTTTGACCATGTTACCCTTAAAGCTGTCTAACTGAAGTCTCCCAATAACGTTGATTAACTGTGCACCATTCACTTGATTATTTCTTAGTTTGTTATAAATGCATCTTATTTGTATTGTGTTTAAGCACACTTTTGCAACTATTAACCCCATACTGTAGTCACTGCTAGCCAGGAGGCTCAGCTCTAAAAGGGTTCTTAGACAGTGAGTAAAGCCAAAAACACTAAAACAAAATAAAAAAAATTAAATTGGCTTGTCCAGAAAAGTATAGTAATTACCGGTAGCACAATTTAGATTAGATTTTTTGTTTCATATTGAACAGAACTGCATTGCATTCATCAGGGAATCAGGTCATTTTATTTTACAATGCAGAATTATTGGAAATAAAAATTTATGCATTAAACAAAAAAAATAAATAGATAAATAAAAAAAGAGAAAATCAAGCAAACAAAGTTTGCAGAGGAAAAAGTGAGTATTTGTGAAGAGCTGTTGATTTGCTCTACTTGAGCTTAGCGTAAGATTGTTAAATTAACTCTAACAGCGTGTGGAAAGAAAAGTATACTAAACTCGTAATGAGAGGACAGAAAAATCTGCAAAGGTTAAGTAATCTAAGAATTATTTCTGAACTTTATTCAATCTTATTTGAAACTTAAAACATGACTTGTTTGAGCTTTCCAGTGTATCTCTAGCGTATCTTTTTCTCATTGGAGAAAAAGATGAGTAAGTGGTGAAATAAGCCATTGAATTTTTTTGGTTCCACACAGCTAAAAAAAAAATTAGGTAAAAGAAATAATTAAACATTTTTTTAGATCTCCTCTCTCATTATCCTTTCTTTTGGATCTCCTTTATTTCTTTTTTAATTTTTCTCGAATAACCTGCTAACCTGAATGCCTTGCATGATCAGACACTCTGTGATATGATGTAGCCAAATTAATAAGTGAAAATTGCTTCTGATGCAGCAAAACAATGTAAAACCATAAGTTTTCCATCACTGTGCTTCACATTTAATATAAAGGTATTTTTGGTCTATTACCAAAAAATTGATATTGATCATATTTTGTGCATATTATTGTTGGTAAAGGGTTCTGGGCTTTTAAAGACATTCTTGGCTCCTCACTGTGATGACAATGTAGGATTTGATTTGCACTTTTTTTTCACCCAAAGTTGCCCAAACCTTGATACGTCTTTTTTTTTTTTTTTTTTTTTTTTTGCTTCTTAAAATTTTTTGTTTTTAAAACCCATTCATGCACAGGACTGTCAAATTTTGAAAACATACATTGTTGGAGTAAAGTGAAGACCAGGCCCTAAATATGACAGGGTCTGTCTGCTACTCTGTTTTTGCAGTGGCTTGTAAAAGTAAGAATGTCCTTAGTGGTTTCACTGCTCTCTTTTACATTATAATCAAATATTTGAAATAGTCCAAATTTCTAAAGTGAAATAATAAAAAATAGTTTTGAAAAACTTATCTTGATAATCTGCACTAGTTATAAAAGATACCATTCATGAAGACTAAGCTCTATAAACAGGTCAAAATCTGTTCAAATTATAAGTTGTAGTAACACTGAATATGAAGAACGGCAAGATTAATACACTTTCAAACCACTGTAAATTTGATTTTGTGACGACTGCAGATTTGTCTATCTATTTGATCTGTTTACTTTAAAATCTGTCAAAACTTATAAGAAGATTGAACATTTGCATGTCAAAACAAGTCAACATAGTTCATTGTTCCAACAGGATCTGCTTACTTTATGTGGTTGATGGCATAGAGATTATTTATGTAATTGTGATAAAAACTTTAAGCTGATCTTTTGAATTTGAATATCTGTCATAAGCTGTTATAAGTTTCTGAAAGCTTTGTCAAGAAAACTGTACACACAGTAGAGGAAGGTATCACTAAATTCCCAGTGGAGAGGTGCAGTGATATGATCTTTGTGTTTATCTGTAGCTCATCAACAAGACAGGCCCAGGTACCACTAAGACAGCTGAGTCCCCAGCTCAGTCACAGCTTTCAGCCACAGCAGCCTAATTTAACAAGACATATTTGTAATCCCATGACCCTCACAAGCTATCACAGACATGCACACAGAGATGACCACACCAACCCATCATTAAAGTTGCGTTTTTGTTTTTTTTTTGTTTTTTTTTTTGTTTGTTTTTTTTTTTTTTAACAAGGTGCACCAAAACATAAAATGGCTTGCTGCTATACAAAATCATATTTACAGACATATAGTCACCGCATCACTGTCTGATTCTTGCAAAAGTATAAGTACAGTTTTATTTCATGCTGCAGGATCATCCTTAAATAAATTTGCAGCAACCAAATCTATGACCAATTGATTTTCCACCTTTTACATTCAGATCTGCTACGGTGGTCTTATGCATCATGTTCATACTATATATGTAATAAGTGGTTTAATCCATTTTATAATTTATGATAAAGCTATGAACACACACTGTGTTCTCCAAAGCAGACCAACAAGATTCAAACTGCTTTTACAGTGGAACTTGTTACACATGTACTTTGTATACTGAGGAAACACTGTCATTAATTATTGACACTCCTTTGCTTGGAACCATCCAAATGTATTTTAAGCAACACTGTTAACTGAGGATGCATATCATGTGTTGTTTCCTTTATTTCTGTTGGGATAACTGTTTAAATATAAGCATCATGACACAATGTCAAGTTAAAATTAATGTGGATACACATAGAAATACTTTTTCATAGTTTTCCTGCTGCAGTGAGACTGTTTCAGTGATGACTAGAGCAGTGTTTTGTTCATCTCTCCGCCATGTAACACTCTGTACACCCCTGCTGTAAACAGCTATTGCTCCAAAAGCATCCACATTGACTTTGCACTTCGTGGTAGATCATTTTCAAGAGGATCCAAGTGGTGAAAGTGACAGAGCTCAGTGTCAGAAGTGACAGTAAGTAAACAGCTGGAGCTGCTCCACATCTGGAGTATTGATTGTCTGCTCACATTGCAGGCTTCAAAAGCCTCTGTTGTCATGTACCTGCTACCAATAAGAACACAGATGTGTTGTATAACATCAGGAAAAAGCCCCTCCTTTTGCATCTCTAACTATGAACTTATTAGAAAAGACGTGGAGATGGAGAACAGTTTGAAGCCAGCCTGTGAGGTAAAGGTGTAGATTTGAAGAGACGTTGATGTGCCGAGAAAATGATGTAGGTGGACATTCAGCCACAGGGAGGACAGGTACACAGGCAGGCGCTCCGAGAGGTACTCAGGCTGATGGGCTTCTTTTGGCATGTTGCCCCCTACGTTATGATTGTTTCCGAGTGCTTGTGGTTGTTTTTCAGTGCGTTATTGATTGGTCGGATATGAAGGAAAGCTTTGAGCATTGTTGTGTAGCGAGCAGTTAGTGTTTAGGATGTTTATGTGTGACTCCGATTCCCAAACTACAATGCCAGGGTTTTTAGCTGTGGCTGATGCTCTGAGGAGGGAGAAACAAGTTCAAAGGTCATAGCTTAGGAAGATATTGGACAGGGAATGATTAGTTGGCCTGAACATTTTGTGGTCCAATATCACAAATACATACTTTAGGGGAGGGGTACATGTGCTTTATCAGCTAAATCTGTTCCTGTCAGTTCAAGACCTGACACAACCTGCATGATGTCCTGTGTGTTTCATGTTGGTTGGCCTTGTTGAAAAGTCGACTGTCTTTGAAATTTTTATATAAGAAAACTACACATTTTCATGACATATTTTGATTGATGACCATGCAGCTTTGAAATTATGTAGTGGAAATGAGAAGGGACTTCATAATCCTCAGGGTCATGAAATATTATCAACTCACAGAAGACCATGTAATCCTTCATTCTGACTAAAAACAGGAAAATAGCAGAAATTGTAACAAGATTTCCACCTGACAGCAATGTTTATTCTTCAAGCAGATTTTCTATTTCCATCCTCTCATACGTTTTGCTATAGCTACATGGGTAGCACAGTGTAGCACAGAGACAGTGTTCTTCAAAAGAATCAGCTGGGAATTAGATAAGGAAGCTTTGAAACTTTGTGTCATAAGAGGAGTGAATAAAGAAAAATAATGGTGACTCACTCTCATACAGCGAACTATTTTCATTGTCTTACTGTGTCACCGAGCTAAACACGCAAAAAAGACTCCTGGGTGAGAGCAACAGAGGCAGGGAAGGGCAGCTAAAGGATCACGATGACAGCCAGCATTCTGTCCAAGCTCAGTTCTTCAGACATTGCTTCAGAGGAGACAGAGAAAAAAAAACATCTGTTATGCCTATTTTAAACCCCATATGGTGTATTTTATTTAAACGCTATATGAATATAGATCTGTGGTTCCATTTTTTTTTTTTTAAATCTAGATCAGGACAACTAAATGTTCAGATTTTTTTTTTTTTTAAAGTGAGTTAACTGAGAAATATGAATTCTTTTCTTAGCCATGCAAGGCTCTGGTCTTGTCCTTGTCCTGAGGTAACTTGATGTGCTGAGAAGCAGGTTTGTGCTTTGCTGAAGTCCCTCATGGCACCTCTGTACTGTTTCCAATTCTGTGATGCAGCAATCTCAGATTCTGTTTGGTGCACTTCCAATTTCGCCGCTTAATCTTAGCCTCTCTCTCCCTTTGTACTGCCACTGCTCGTCCATAAATATAAGTTGGTGAATCAGCGATGCACGCCACTGAAATCATTTGCTGTGATTGAGGATTAAATGTAGCAGGAATGAAATCGAACCTGCAATTTGGATAGCAGATTTTTTTTCATAAGCTCCTCATTATTCATTCATAACTAGAAATTCCTCCCACACGTTCATAAACATTTCTTTTGCACGCTTTTCTTTTCCAATCAGGTGTTGATTGGAAATCTTATGAAGATTGATATATCTGGTGAAAAGATGTTTTTACTTGCATATATAGTACCATTCAAAAGTTTGGACACACTCTCCCATTGGATTTGGTGCGACAGAATAACATGACAGTCGTGTTTGACCATGATGGGCTGTTGAGCAGTGCACTGTAACCTAAATTTGACCCAGTTCAGATCATCATGCAGCAGTAGTCTGATCCTTTAGGATACCAGCACCATTCAGGAAACTAGCAGGAATCTTACAATGTAGCTTCCAAGTATTTGATTAAAGTCCTTCCATTATAAAAAATAAATAAATAAACAATAACTGCATAAATAAATGACTTGGTCTTATAATCTAAACATAATATGAATGGAAAACTTGGATTTGTGAAAAACATGTTGCATACGTTTATTTGGTTTGCAACTGATCGGACAACTCTGTGTTAAGCCAAAGGTGGGGCTGCTCTTCTCTGGATTAGTGGAGGGCAAATAGAAAGGGCACATTTATACTCTGTTTGGAGAGATGAGGGTTTACATTTTAAAAAAAAAAAAAAAAATCCTGTCTCTCTAAACTGTCTTTCATTTGCTGAAGTACGTACTATAAGTCCACTTAATCTGATGTTGGGGGCATAATGTCAACAAGGTACTCACTTATACAGATTTATATATTTGCATACGACCTATTTATATTTCTGCATTTATTTTAGAATCTCTTAATATCAACACCATACCAGATAATAAAAAACAATGAACACTAAACTGTGTGTGTATGTACAGATTTCATAACATGCCCATAATTTTTTAAGAACACATCATTTGCACTGTATGTCTCATTTACTTTGTTATGGCACCAGAGTGGGATGTTTTCAATATGATTCTCCAGATGAAGACTTTCTATTTGGCGGCTCAACCTTTTTGTTTCATGAAGGCGGTGACTGGTTCAACACTTCTTATGAGGACTCAATCCTTTTGAGGAGGACAATATTTTGACCGCTTTGCTATTGATCAATGGATATATATTTTTTCTGCATTTAACATGAGAACTATGGTGGAAAAAGCAATAAGGGAACTGTGCAGATATTGTGTCACTGGATAGGTACCTCCTGGACATTGCACCGACCCACAAAGCAGCCACAAACACACTGTAGCTGTGGCTTGGTATTTGTGTGGCAGTGAACAGGGCAAACTGTCAATAAGCAGACATACTGGATGAAATAAAATGGTATAGAATAAAAAAATATAATACCTGCCTGGAGGTTTGTATTTTTTTCTACTATATTTAACTTGGTTCCAATTTAATTCATGTTCTCTAACATGTATGGACACCTTATGTAAGTGGGTTTTTTTTCTGCATTATGTGGACATGACAAATTTATCGGTTACTCTTTCTTTGTTCCTCCCAGCTTGTTGCCTTTTTTTTCAAAAATAAAAGTCCATTGCATTTCCACATCCACTCAGATGCAAACAAAGAACCCTCTGAAGACAGGTGAAGTTCCTCCGAATGCTGGAAATGTTGGCAGACTGTAAAAAGGAGGACAGTCTGTGTCTGCCCCTGTGAGCACTCAACCATCTGCTTCATTAGAATTCCCCCTTCAGGTAACCTTCTCTTCTCCAAGAGGAACTTGCTTTAAGTGAAGGGCTTTGTTTTAGATTGTCTATTGTAAATACACATTGTTCCTCTCTTCTGATGCCTGCCTGCTGTGAGAAGAGGAGCTGACTTCGAGCCACCTGTTTGGCATCAAAAATGCACACATGAAACAATCATAAGTGGTGCCATATCAACCTCCCGCACAGACAACACCTCTGTGTAGTTTTGTACAGCAAGCCACATCAGTGAAGTCACAGTGACATTAGAGCAGCTGAGGTGGCAGCCATGAAGGGACAAGCAGCACTAAAGCTTCCCTCCACAGCATCTGGGATAATCTGTTCTAGTTCTTCTTGGGTCACACTCAACAGTAATTAATCCTGCCATTACCCTGCAGGCGTCAGGGTTAAAACTCTGCATATGCCTGTGTCTCAAGGTTTTTCCTCTTTCTCCCGACAGCCCCCTTTTAACATGACGCTGGTTGTGGAACAAGCTGAAAGTGTGGCTTGACTTTTACTTAGATTAGAAAATTGTAACAGTGACATCTGAGAAGAACATGAAGATTACGGGTATGCAGAATTTTTGTCGGCCAGAGGGATGAAAGTAGAGTGTACGAAATTTGCACACTCAGTCCAAATTACAAAGCGAATGTGGATCAAAAGTAAAACTGATGTATGAAATCAGAACATAAAAACTTTGTATTACCTGGTTTTTAAATCCCCCCCTTGCCTTCCCCACCCCACCCACCCTCATGAATTTGTTCATTTAGTTTGACTGCTTTTATACAAAATGATTTTTTCTTCCATATCTTCTGACACTAATAGCGTGTGGACTTTGCACTCGTTTTTGGCAGCCAAGGGCCCAAAGCACTCAGAAACACACACAGTAACTACAGCATATCCGTATTAGTGTTTTTCCTGCTCTAAAATCCTGCCATCAAAGCCTTTTGACATCTGCCAGTTTGTTAGCAAATATTGTCCAAATGCCAACTTTGCAATATTTTCTTGTGTCCATGTGTATGTGGGTGGCCATGCACATGAGTTATTCTGTGTTAGCGTGTGACTCTGCATCTCGCAGGATTAAGTTCATAAAAGCATACGCAGAACAAATAGCCTAAGGTTCCCAACCTGATTTCCCCACTCACGCGTGTTGCTCTGCCAGCTACCCTACCCCCTCAAAAAAAGCCTCAATCCTCTGCTTGGCCCTTTCCTACTTCTGCTAAAAAGTTATTTTGGTCAAAAATAGGTTGTATGTGCCCCAGTTAGAGGTATTTGATTCTGCTCAGTGACCACTGAATAGGAGAGGCTGAAAAGGTGACAAGACAGAAGAAAGTCTGCCAACAAGTTCATTGTGTACATTATCAAGTTAGAAAATTAAATTAAATAAAATTTATTTATTTATTTATCTGTTTTATTTATTTACAAATATAACAAAATAAAGTAAAAGCTTACTAAATTATTGTTCGTGGCTGGCTAAGCATTGGTTGGTTGGAGGCTGTAACGCATGTATGTGTGTATGGTTGTGTGTCATGTTTTTGCCACCCTGATCTCCCGGCGCTCATCATTGATTACTCGATCCACCTGCTGGCTTCCTAATTGCCTCTGCTACCTCATTCAGTTCACCTGGTTTCCTTTTCTCTCACTGCCTACTTAAGCTCCCTCCAATCCCTCCTTTTCTGCCAGATAATAATCAGACCTATGTCTAGTTTTGTTCCAGCGGTCTACGGATTGTTCCTCAGTTGCCGACCCTCTGCTTCATGCCCCTGGATTACCCACCTTGCCTTGCCCTCGACGGATACCGCTACCTTTCGGATCTTCTGGTTACCGACCCTGCCTGTCTTTGGATCTCTGAGCCTTGTCTTTGCCTGGATGAGTATTTTGCCATCCTGTTTACCTCCCAGCTGTTGCCTGGTTTCTTCTGCAGACCACTCCCCTGGACTGATCTTCTGTTCATACTCCTCCACCAATAAACTGGTCATTTGTCCCGAACTCCCTGTGTGTGGCTGTATTAAGGATCCTCAGGGTAACTCATTACAGGTGTGTGTGTGTGTGTGTGTGTGTGTGTGTGTGTGTGTGTGTGTCCTTGGTTTATCAGAAATGTCCAACTGAGCTTACAGTCAGTTTAGGAAAAGCACTTATACAAGGAGGGAACATTTGGTCCTTTCAGACTGAAAGGACCAAATTTTCAAACCGGTAACATTTTATGAGAGGGAACAGCATTAACCATATCACCAGTCAAACAATGACTGTATAGAGATCAGCCTTTGACTAAAATCCAGACTCCTTACATACATTTTTTATGTAATGTAAACTGTAAATTATAAATAAACTGCTAAATTGAGACAAAAAAATACATTTATAATTTATTGTTCTCTATCCATTTATATGATTTATTTAATAACCTATCACTTTTTTGTCACCTTTTTAGAGGGCACTATCGCTGTTATTTGCTTCAATTCCATCAGCTGCAAACATATTGGTGCATCTGCATTAACAGTCATGTCAAATGTCATGTAAACATGTGACTTGTCAGTCATGAAAACCTTTCTGTGGTTACATTTCAGCTGCAAAGAAGAATGTTTAGCTGTAAAACACTCTGTCAAGGTTGTTCCAAACATGAGGACCCATATGCAGGAACAGAGCCAGGAATGCTGAATGAAGAAGTTTTAATTACAGAACTCTGAACTGAACTGAACTAAAAGGAAGCAAACACAATGAACCCAAAAACAGACCTGAAACCAAAGGCTATAAATACTGGGGAACAAAACAAGAAACAGGTGAAATGGATGAACTAACAGGACCAGGTGAAAACTTTGAACAGCAACAAAGGCCACGCAGAGAGCAAGGGAACTGAACAGGGAAAAACTACAAAATAAAACAGGAAACTTGAACTAAAGACACAACACAAAACACATGAAAACGTCATGACACTCTTCCTATCACTTCATGAAAAGATTTGAGTGTGTCCTCTCCCATAATTTACATTGTCCTCAAACTAACCGAAATGGAAATACATTCGATTACAGTCACTCTTTTTAACCTTCTCTGGTGTTTTCCAGGTCATCTGGTGAGTGTTAATCGAAACTGAGAGAGACAGACTTTGATGTGATGATGTGCTGCCTTGAGCTATGACCCCACTGTGACACGTCAACACAAGAACCACTAGCTCAAGTTGTCACGCTGCCATCTGCTAATAGTCCATCCTAAATGCCTCTTTCAAACTACCCCCACCCCTACTCCCATTTTTCAACAAACTTGCAGAGAGCATTACAGTCAGCTCCCTAAAATCCATCTTCCATTGCTCACAAAGGGCTTGAGATTGCATTACTGAGATTAATACCAAAATGTGAAATCAACTCTGTCCAAAATATGACCTCTATTCTGCTAAACTGATTGTTGGGATGCCAGTAAAAAGGATATTTTGGTATTTTAATTTAAAGTAGAGGGATCATCAGTGATGGTTTTTGAAACGATGAACTGCAAGATGATTTTTTTTCCCCTTCCACATCAATTTAGCAAAAATAAATACATTTAAATAGAACAACATGCTATAGTTCAGTGGATAATGCCTGCATATTTCATAAAAGCCCCTTCTCTTCCAAAAGTAAAAATATGAAAAGAAACCCAGAGGAATTCATTTTGAAAGAGAGGAAAATACCATTTTCCTTATATTTAGCTATTATAATCCTCCATGACTGGTGAGCCCTGCTATGCCCTCCTCCTCTTCTTCCTCCACCCCCTTTCCCCCAGTGAGAGCTGATGGGTAGAAAGCCCTCCTTTTCTCATATCCTCCTCCTCCCCTTGGATTCACAAATGGTGTATCCCTCAATTTTCCATCGCTTGCATTTCACAAACTGTAGAGAAAAGAAGCACCCACCCTCCTCCCTCCCTTCCCAGCCTGCAGCCATTGTTCCCGTTTTATCATATTAGCCCATGCCCTTGAACATTTTGCTGCCAGATGCAGCCTTTGAACTATGGTGGGAAAGTAGATCATGACGACCATACCATAAATCATATGGGCTTAAATTCTGACGGTAAATGGCCAGGCAGTAAACCATTGGCAGGCGTGAAAAGAAAAAATGAAAAGCCTTTATGAATAATTTTTGTGGCGATGAAAACTTACAATAAATTAGTAGCACAATATTTGGCAAAAAGCATGTTAGTGTGAGAGTCGCCCGCACACAACCTATGCACTGGGATGTTGTCATTAAACATTGTTGAGAATAAGTGAGTCATTTTAGTTGTTTTTTTTTTTTCAAAAAAAGAAAAAGAAATAATAAAAAATATGTCAGCCAATTTTCTGAATCTCAAATTGGTCAAAGTGACCTCCATGCCTCATTTCACAAGCAAATTAATGTCATTGTCACCATGGAGAGATTAACAAACTTCTACTATTCATACAGTGAATCCCAGATTCACCAAATTAGATTGGGGCAAACTTAAATACATGTTACTTAATTACTTTCTTACTATTTTCGAATAAAATCCTCCTGATAAGTAGCAAATCTATGCAGACTTATTCCTGAAAAAGCCATTTTAAACACAGACCCAACCCAGAGTTGTGAACAAAATGTTCCTCATCAGCCAGGTAACAGATGGAATGCACATGGTGAAAAAGTCAAAGCCGGCACTGCAATCGTCGTCCTTATGTCAAATGGCCAGCATGTTATGTCATTAACCCAGGAGAGCTGTTGCACACACACACCAGTGTTGAGTGAAAACAGAATCAGCTGTGATTGTCAGAGCTCTGCACAGTTGAATGCTGAAAGATCTTTCACTGAATTTTTCTTTTCACTTCTTATTACAGAACATAAAGCTTCCATTTTGCTGACCACCTCTGGTGCGTTAAGAGTTAGAAATAGATCTCACCGTAAGGCTTGAAGGACTGCTGAGCAATCAGGAGCACATTCACTAATAGAAGGCTGTGCAGAGGAGAGTAAAAAGCCCAGAGTGGATGGAGCAGAGAATAATGAGAGCTGAGCCAAGAGGGAGACCTTCAGCAAAATTAATTAAGTTGAACATAATAGCTACACAGTGTAAATTCTAGAACACCTGTGTATTGATTGACAGTGTGTATTGACCAGGTCTGATTTTCTTTTGACTGGGGCAAATTGAAATGGTTCTTTTGCCAACATGTCTTCCAAAAGAATCAAATCACTTGCCGTTTCACAAAATGTGCAAATCCGCTCATGCATTTGATGATTTTCTCCTTTTGCCTGTCAGCTCTGAAACGTTAAACCATTTATGTCAGTCTCTTGTTTCTTTCCTATGCTGTTCCAAATCGCTGTTGCATAAGTGAAAATATTGATCTTACATGGGTTGGTTCTCTTGAGCAACAGAAAGCTTGGCTAGCATTAGGCTACCTTTCTGGTTTGGGTTACTTTTGGTACTCATATCATTATTTATTTGGTCACTTGGGGGCAGCAGAAACGTTGCACACTGACACCTTGAGATTCATTTTAAAGCTAATGCCAAGCTGGTTGTAACCTCCTCATTTCTTTAAGTAATAGTTCATAGAAATATATGTTTCTAATAGTTCATAATAGTTTAGTCATAAATTATTTTTTCCAAATAGAGAGAGAGTAAATAGCAAGTGGATATTCCACTCAATAATTTTGTAAAACAAAGTTACAGTGACAGCAAGAGGCAGGATTTACAAAAGCACCAAAAGCCAACAATGATGTGCAAATTTCTAAAAAAAAAAAAAAAATAGCAAAAATCACAAATATTGAATTACATAAAGGCAGCAAATACTGCTTCAGTAAGAAAGAGCCCTCTTTCCTTCGCTGAAATTGATCCTTTTGAGGTTTTGTACCTTTGATGTTTCCTCTCTAGGTGAAGGCAGTGATGTTTATTTGCAAATTCTGGGTGGTTTACATTTCATGTGATTGTTTGTGTGAGTGTATAACCACATAGCTCACAGCCATGCATGCAACAGACTGTTACAGAACAGTGCTGACATCCCCAGAGCCAAAATGAGGGGAAAAAAAGGAAGAGGGGGGGATAGAGGAAAACAACTGTACTGCATTTAAGTCTGTGTGTTGTTTGTGCACTTTTGCTGTTGGGATGGAGGAGAAGTGAAGGAGAGAACCAGGAGTAGAAGAGGTGTAGTAAGGAGGGGGAGGATGTCTGAGGGAGCAGGAAGATGTGGCAAGGTGATGGGTGATCGATGGAGTATGTCTGCAACCAGGACGAGCATACTGTCTGCGTGTGTTTTATTGTTAGAGAAACAAAGACATGGTGCACCATAATATCCATTCCTTTTCGTTCCTATCTTTTACAGGGAACAGTTCATTTTTATTCATTCATTATCCTAACCGCTTAGTTGAAAGAAGGGTCATGGGGAAGCTGGAGCCTATCCCAGCAGTCTTTGAGCAAAAGGCAGGGTACACCCTGGACAGCTCACCAGTCCATTGCAGGGCCACACAGAGACAAACAACCACTCACACCCACTCCTCTTGGCAATTTAGAGTAACCAATCAACCTAACATGCATGTCTTTGGATGGTGGGAGGAAGCCAGAGTACCAGGAGAGAACCCGCGCATACACAGGAAGAACAGGCAAACTCCACACAGAAAGGCCACTGTCCAAGCCTCACTCCAGTCAACGAGCCAGTTCATTTTTATTTTATCTTTTTCCTTTATTTCAGTGTTAAACAAGGTGGTATTGTCTAATAACTTAGTAACCATAGTTTCTCAATCATCCTCTTGTCTGCTGGACATTAGGCTTTAGTCTTACAGGACATCCCAGTTGTCAAAAGGGGAAAAAACAAGTGATTATTACATCAAGGGAGTATTTCTGTTTGTTAGCTTGAACGTGGTGCAACCATAATTGCTATGAAATGGGTTTTTTTTATAACTGAGAAGAAGCCTCTTTCCTTCCCTCAGGACACAGTAAATTGGTGACTGGGTTATTGCTCCGAAGATTATAGATTCCTTTACATTGAAAATTGTATTTTGAATGTTTAGGAGTTGATAAGAGATAGTAGCTTTAATGAATGTTGCTGGGTTTTTTGGAAGATAAAAGACAAAGAAGAATAGGCATGCAGAGTATCTTTATAAAATTAGTTATACTAATAAGCCCTTTGGTACTCCCACGTGCTGCAAACCACATAACTACACAAACTCTCTAGATTTATGTCTTTCAGTGGATCGCTCGTGGCCAATCAAGGTTCATCCTTTCTGAATTATCTACACAACTCACATGATTATTGTAACATGGTATTTCAGATGAGTTACAATCAGCATCAATAAAAAGCCTTCAGTAAAACTATCCTTTGAACTGGTATTAGTGCTTTTCATCCATCATGTAAAAAGTACTTATTGTCCAAGACTAATAATGCAAGGTTTTAATTTGGGCCAAATATATGATTGCCAGTCAAGAGTAACATCACAAAATATCAGCTTAGAATTAAACATCCATAAAAGTTCACACATTAATCAGAACTTGTGAAACTCGGCTTTTCTTTTCTGATATTCAGACAACAAAATAGTGAGCTCCTTAAAGTTACCTCAAAGTTTTCAGTTTTTGCAGGAAGAGTTTACAGATTTTAGCAGCTACAGGCAAGTGAATCAAGTTGATGAGCTTCATAAAAAACAGTCTCAACTGACTTTTTAATGTTTTCAGCTGCCAAATTTGAAAACATCCATTTTAAAAAGGTTCTTAAAACACAAAAAAGGTGGTGGTGGGGAGGGGGGGGGGTGGTTTTGTCATGTCGCAATAGCTTACTTCTGCAAGGGTTCGCCATTTTAACCCACCATTTTTAGCAGCTGTGTATCTGGTTTTTAGTGCGACTAAGTGGTTATATCCAATCACTTTGTAGAATAACTGCAGTGAAATGCTTAAAAATGCATAAATAAAGTTTACAGAGTAAATTTAATCATTTTCACTAGCAGGAGAGACAGTTTTATTGTTGATGAGAAGAAAAAAAAAAAGACGAAACCCCAATAAAGATCCAGTACTGTCTCTTCCTCTCTTTTACTACATCCTCCCTGCTGATACTTCCTTCCTTCACCTCCATCCAAAAATCTCAAATCTCTGTGGCTATGGACAAGCATACTGTTAATAAATCTAACTGCCTGCAGGGAAGTGTTTGCTCTGCCTGTGTGTGTTTGCCTTGGTGTATGCACATGTGTGATAGAAGACCAGAGATACTTGTTTATCTGTATATTAAGTCTCTGGGCAGGAAAAGGTGCCATATGTGATACTGATAGCAGTCCGGAACGATAGCATATTTTCATATCTAAGTTATTTTCAAACGTCAACAGCATCTACCTATTTTACAGTATTTTTCCACAACAGAGAAACTAATGTTTGCCATTTTGTTTGTTGGAAAATATAAAGTGAAACAAAGCTCCAATGTGCAGGACACAATATTCCTGATCATAAGGCACAATGATGACGAGGTATTAAAGCCACTGCTGTATTTAGATTTGCATGTTCTGTGCTATGTCACGGCTCAAAGGGTGGGTCACATAAATTGATATGCAGGTGCATAGAATCACAGGGTTCCCTACAGCAAGCAGGCAGCTCTCTTGTCAGAGGTGTACCGAGGCATGACATGTAAAGACACACACACTCGTATGTGCCACCCCCTTTCAGCCGCCATCCACCACAGGACGGCCGATAAAAATATCACAGGCCCTATCAGGCAATTAAACAGGGAGACACAGTAGAGAGTGTTGGCTGTTTAATGGCTTTGGCCTCCCTGCAGAGAAGTCAGCATGATTGGCCAACAAGGGGGATACAGACCACTGATGGAGTGGGAAATCAAAGGTGGGAGAAGCAGCTAGACTGGTCTCAGTGAAGAGCTTTTCTTACATATTACAAGACTTTCTGTTTACGAAAGCTATTTTTTTTTCAGGAGAAAATTTTTAGTTAATTTTTAAAAATGTATTTAATTAAATTAGGTTAATGAACTCTTTTTTTTTATAAGTCTCCAGTCTAGAATATGTGATTATGCACTTTTTACATGCTTCAGTAAATACCTGATTGATGATGCTACTGCTGTTTATCCAATAGTCTGACATTTTGTGTCACGATTCCTACCAAACTTGGTTTCACAATGATAAGCAATTCTGCAATCTGAGAACACAAGGACTATCACCCTGGAAGCTGTATTTGTGTGGAAACATCATGACTCTGGAAGCCAGTCTGCTCGCAGATGTCTAGAACATCATGGAGGTGATGGATTTGTAATGGACATTCCTGGAACCCAAATGGGCATTATCAGCTCGCTGATAGAGGCAGGTATCAGCTCCATGTCTCAGTCCCTGCCATGACTACCTCTCTCACCTCAGCAGGATCTCTGTGATGGACTCTGTATCTCACACAATCTCAATGATACAAGGTGGCACTACCCTGGACTTGGCATGAGATATGACTTTGTTTCAGTTTTGTGTATACGTGTGTATATGTGAGAGAGAGAGAGAGAGAGAGAGAGCGTGAGAGAGAGAGAGAGAGAAAGAGATACAGTAACAGAAATTTATTTGAGATTGTGCGTCCCGTGTTTTCTTGGTTCAGGCTGCTGGTAATGGAAACCGATAGCACCCTCATCGTCAGAGGAACAGTACTGACGACATTCATGATAAGGGCATAACCTCCATTGGGAGGGTTTTGTTTGTTCATTTGAAAAGGCTCTATTTAGCTTTACAAGCAATAAAAAATCACCCAGAAATTAGGAAAATAAGAAATTTAAAAATAGAAACTAGATGTGTTTTTGATTATGAGCACCCAATTTTTCAACTGTCTTGAATCACAAATATACATCTAAAATTTGAAATAAATCAAATCCCTTCAGAAAAATCTGCATGTTATGATGTTATTTGTGGGTAGATCTGCTGCCTCCACGAACATCAGCCTACTTACATGTAGGAGACTTTTGAATTTTAATCTTTGCAAAATAGCTGCTGAGGCACCTCTGAACTGAGAGTTGTGACTATTACTGGGGAATTGCAAATTTCAGATCCCCTAATAGGAATAAAATCAAAGGAGATTATACAAGAAGCATAATTTCTGAGTTGGTAATGCAAGGAAAGTTGAGTTTTTACAATTTCCTTAAATTATTATACATAATCCCCAATGCATTATATGTTTTATGTGTTGTTTCCTGATCTAGTAAAACAGTAGGCGACATATTTTCAGAGCATTTTCATTTAATCTCTTTTTGTTCTGTGAGCAGATTTTGTATACATTGACTGGTAAAAGCATCGTTAGCAAGTAAACACATAGAAACAAATGTTTCTCAAATGAAAGAGGAGATTCTGTTTCCCTTTTTACTTTTCATGCATTGCAGGTCAAGTCACATGAACATTTATAATTTATCATCATCTATTATTCTTTTTCAAAACTTTATTCTGTTAATTGTTTTTGGAATCTGTCAATCAAATGATAACAACATAATTATATAGTTCACAGGGAAACTCCCTTTTTAACCCAGGTTGGGAGGGTAGAGGAGCTCTGTTTTCACCATGATGTCAATAATTTTTGAATGACTTTTTATTATTAAACATGATTAAACAAAATAAGCTACATATTTTTAATTGAAAACATTTTAATTTTCTCTCAGTTTTAACCCACTGAAGCGGCACTGTTGCACACAACTTTGGAAATTTTTTTTTTTTAATATGCTGACTATATTTACATCTATTGATCACTTGAGTCAACGTGAAGTAAATCAAACTTAAAATCCATTTGGAAGATATTGATTTGGGATAAAGCAGGAGAGTTAGGATCATTCATCACATCACTAAGGACACTAAATTGTTGTGCAACTTTTTTTTATTTTAAGTTATCTTCTACAAACGGTACTTCATTTTGTTCCATAAAAATGCTACATTTGAACTGAGGGGTGACAAAAATGGTCTGTTACAACATTCACAATACTTAAAAACAAAAAGTACTTCACTAAAGCAGATGCATATTTGGTTAAAAACGTGTGTGTGAGGGGAGGGGATCTTTGTTAAAGAGAGTATCTGTCTGTGTGTCTCCACATTCTGCTCCCCTCCCTACCGGACATACCATCCAGAGGATGGGCTGCTAAGTCAGCTCTGGTCCTCCCTGCTCCTCATCTTGCTCCACAGCTCAGCCTCCCAGTGTGTGTGCTGCGGACAAAGATATGATTCTCAAAGGGCCGGCACATTGCTGCTCAAAGGCTCCCATTTCTGCTTGCTCCTCTCAGCATCCCTCTGTCACATTTTTTTGCTGATGGAAAAAAATAGCCTTGCTCACACATCACAACATGCTGTAGCATTGACAAAATGACTTATTACTCCTTGCTGCACACTTCCCTCTCCCTCCCCAGATTCATCAAAACCTCCTCTCAAAATGGCTGGCACCTCCTTGCGCTAGTCTAGCCTGTCACCCTTCCTCTGCAGTGACCTTGAGACAGAGATGAAGGCGTGATGGTGCGCCCATAACTGCTGCAATACAGTTTGTGTCCTTATACGACAAATATACACAGCACCAACATGCCTCTCACTTACACTGACAGCTGGATGAAGAAGGGAAGGGGGGGGGGGGGGGGGGGGGGGGGGCACCCTATGCATATCTACATCAATCAAAATAGGATTAGGGTGCTTCTGGTCTCTTCTATTTCTTCTTAGGTTAAAGTTGCTGATGAAATATGGAGCTGTTAAGTGGTAACTGGTTGCAAAGCCACATGAAAGCTTCAGATAATGTCACTAGTTTGATTTAATACCAAATTCATTTATCAATATTATTTCCAAATAACAAACCAGCTTTAAAGGTTAACATTTTGTCACACATCTCTCATAAAAAATACTTTTTTTTCAAGTATTCATTGTAACAGTAGAGCATGGTTATTCCTAGTGACAGCCGTGTTTCTGGCAGCAAGATACTCAGATTAAATGACGTGACAATGTGTGAAACAGAACTGTCTGCTGTGATCAACCACCTCCATGGGCAAAATGATCCACCCCTCTCTGTGAATAAACTTGTGACCGGTCACATGGCCCATCGAATGTCACTCTTTCATGTCCTGGTGGAATAGGGACGCAGACAAGCGATGATGCATGAATTCTTAATCAAATAAAAACTGGGAGAAGTGATATGAGTGGAAGGCAATCGTCCTGCCCGTGCTGAATTAATAAGGCACTTGCTTCCTTCCACATGCCAGGTTTCTGAACGATATGGTCCATCAGCCATCTTTACTATCCACCTTCATCCTTAGGCCAGGAAGATAAGGCTGAAAAACCAAATCTGCATCCTGTGCTGGACACTTTTAGGCCACTTTTTCAAATGAAACTGAAAGTCTGATAAGTTGAAAGCCTGCTCACTTTCCATAGCCATGAGAGTGAGATCAGGGGGTCCCAGCGCAGTGAGGTCAGACCCCATCCAAATTCTGTCTAGATCTGCTCTCTGACCACCTGAGCCTCTCTGCGTTGTGCGTTA
The DNA here is from genome assembly GCF_933228915.1 of Telmatherina bonti. NCBI lineage: Eukaryota > Metazoa > Chordata > Actinopteri > Atheriniformes > Telmatherinidae > Telmatherina > Telmatherina bonti. The sequence continues at coordinate 16,469,235 of NC_136619.1, read as the reverse complement.
CGTGTTCGCCTGCTGGCAGCCGAGTCAGGCAGCACAAAACCAATTCATTGCTTCACACTAATTCAACATCTAGTTGCACTTGCCCTGTCAGCTTACACCTTCTCTCTCCACGCCACTTGCTGTTTTTTTTCCAGTACCAGAGGTGATGTCAGCAAATTGTCCTGCCAAAGGAACTCTGCAGTGTATTTTACCTTAAAAGTAAAAAAAGTAAAACATTACTCAAGGAGGAGTTGGGCATTCCCATGGCAACCAGGTCCTGTGGTATAGGCAGTGATATCAAGCCAAGCCCAATGCCATTTGCATACAAATTGCCCAGCTGGTACCTTGTTGTTATGACAACGGCACACAGCTCCCAGAATTCATTTGGAAGTGAAATACAAAAGGAGACCAGCCACTGAGGAGCACTGTCATTGATGAAATTTCTTCTTCTGTTATAATGAAAATGTTGCTGACACTATGTTCCCATATGAATTCAGACATCATTCAATACATCTAGCGAATACACACACACACACCCCTAAAACTAATATATATACATTAAACTAAACTCTCTATTAAGTACTGAACTCACTATAAGTTCAAACCCCTTATAGGAATAATTTGAATCTCATAGGGAATTATTGTCAAACTATCTGTTCATTACACTCAGTTTTAATGTTGATTATGTGTTTATTTACAACTTTAGGCACATCTTCTTCTTCCTCTTGGACATCCTGATTTGGCAAACCTGTGTAATTCCTTGCAATGTACCGTACCAAATTCTTAGAGCATGGGAGAGAAAGTTGACTGTGCTGACAGCACAGTGTCCTCTACTGGCAGAGTGTGGCAGGAAGTTTACACAACCGCCTGTCTGGCCAAACAGATAATATTTAGCTCAAGGGCAAGTGAGCTGATGCTTTTTCATAGTCATCCTGGCTCAGTTTACTGGTCAGTCAAATTGCCCTGCACTGGGCTTCGTGAGCATTTTGTGAACCCAGCATGTCTTTTTATTCCAGCAACCCCCATGAGACATCAGTTTAATCATTGGCCTGTGTGCAGCTGTCAAACCATTGCGGGCTAATCAGTGCCCCCCCCCAACAGGGAAACAAAGCAAAAGCACTCCTGGTTCCAGTACTTGACCTGAGCTAATCTGTAGGTAAGGTGAACCCTCACCTTGCCATGCACATGCTTAACTCTGCCCCCCACCCCACCCCCAAAGCATGTTAATGATGTGCAACAGCCCCCAATGATTGTCCTGTTACAGATTGTTAGAGACAACTGGTGCAAACTACCTCAGCCCGGATTGAAAGGCCTGTATCAGCAACAGCTCAACAACACAGCAAGATGCGTGCATGTTTGTGTGTTGCAACCTCTACCTCGGGGTGGGAACAGAAGGAAGGTGACACATTGTGCCTCTCCAGCATATAAATGGAGCCTTCTAGCCGCTGGCTCTACAGCATGACAGTTTAGTAAGTTTCTTCCCCCTGAACGTGCAACCCTTCCCAAGGTCACAACTTGCCCGCAGCTTATTTCTATACTAAAACAGCATCCTACTCATTTGTCACTTACCATCCGATTCAACATGGCAACTCGATGGGGACTTTGTGGAGCAGGAAAGATCAGCCATGACTACAGCGTGGCTATGAAGACTCTGCCCTCTGAAGATCATCAGGTACAAACATGTTCTCCAGCCTGTTATTTATACAAATGATAACTCTTATTCTGGACTGAGCTACGGTATGTGTGTGTTGTTTGCCCTTTTGGTACAGATAGTTGCTATTGCATCAAGGAGCATGGAGCGTGCTAAAGGTTTTGCCAAGAAACATGACATTCCTAAAGCCTACGGCAGCTACGAGGAGCTGGCCACTGACCCAGACATTGGTGAGTTAGGAGCTCAGGATGACCAGGCTGCGTAGGCAGACATTTTGGTGTTTTGATGTCACAGTCTGAAGATGAAGATGAAACACCTGTGTCCTCACAGATATTGTGTACCTGGGGGTGCTGCACACAGAGCACTGGCAAGTTGGTCTGCTGTTCCTTGAGGCTGGCAAAAATGTGCTATGTGAGAAACCCTTCGCTATGAACTCCAGACAGGTGAAAGAGCTTGTTGCAGCAGCAAAGAAAAACAATGTTTTCCTGATGGAGGTAAGGTGGACCTTTGCTCAAGGCTGACTTACTGACAGACAATAGAGGTGATTGCAGTAGCAGCTTTTGTGCCATCATAATGTGAATTACTGAATCTGTGCTTAATGATAGATACAAGAAAAAACACACGTCATGAACTTAGCGTAGCGTAACTTTTGCAAACCCAGAAACAGCACAGAGCTTTGCTCCTTATACTTTATGACACAGTATCTTGACAGTTTTATTAAATTTTGTAACCAATTAATAAACAATGGAAAATGCTTTTTTTTTTTTTTTTAAATAAAAAAAAAACAAATGAAACTCCTGCTGGTCACAAAGATCAATTTATTAAAGCATTAGCAGAACTCTGCCCACTGCTTGATCATGGGCTCTTCTAAAAAATAAATCACGATTTTAAATGTGAATTACATAGATATATCTTTATAGCATATTTGCTGTCCTTAGACAGAGTGAAGCTTTTTTTCACAACTCTAAACTAAAGTAACAATCTCCTAGTTTGGGTGCTCTTTGCTTGACCTTTAATGTAGAGATGTAAGTATTCGTGAAGTTCTGATTCAGGTCTGAGCAAAATTGTTTATTTTTTAAAAATATACGGTAGCTGCTGGTATTGGAGAAATTGCTTGCAGAAAATGACTAAGAATGTACACATTTGTAGCCCAGGAGGCTCATAAAGCTGTGGTGTGCTGGGTTTATTCATGGTTCATTGTGTTTGTCTGCCACAGCGTCAAATAAGTGAAGAGCTGTGTTAATAAACTGCTGCTCAGGTGAAACTTCACTATAAACTGCTGTTGTAGTAATGTGATGCTGTCTGCTCTGTCCCTCCCAGGCCATCTGGTCCCGCTGTTTCCCTGTACATGCTGAGGTGCGCAGGCTGCTGGCAGATCAGGCAGTAGGGGAGGTGAAGCTAGTGAAGGCCTACTTTGGCTCCCCCCAGCTCCACATCCCTCGCTCAGTGGAAAAGGAGCTGGGTGGAGGGGCTCTACTGGATATCGGAGTGTACTGCCTGCAGTTTGTGCTGATGGTGTTTAACGGCGAGAGGCCAGAGTCCATCCAGGCTACAGGGGTGCTGCTTGACTCAGGTATAGCACACAGGGTCATGTAGTGGGATGTAGATTACCATCATTAACGACACAGCATGAATCAGTAATCACAAACTGAGATCCACTGAAAAGAAACACAGGACTAAAGCGTCCTTCGTGTGACACAGGAGAAACTTTCAGAGAAATTCACTTAGAAATGAACTCAAATGTAAACACCTCAGGGCAGAATATCTTCATACAGAAAATCCAAGACTTATTATTAAAATGTCAGACTAATCCAAATCCCCCTCAGAGACTACAGTAATACTGGCAGGAGAATATGTAACTGCATACCGAGCGGAAAGATATTCTGCAATGTAAAGCCATCTCACTGTACATGATATGGGTATTTTCCTTGCTTTTATGTCAACTTAATGAGTATCTGAAAAACATATTCCTTTTCATTAAAAAATCCTCTTACTGAGGTTGGATAGAGCTGAGCTGAAATAACCGCAGCAATCTGAAGGACCACTGTTATGCATTTATTAGTTCAATTATTTGCTGTTTTCCCATTTTGCAGTGACTTAAAGTTTCAAATATTTGACAGAAGTGGATGAGTCAGTGGTTGTTGTGATGAAATTCTCCAGGAAGAGGATGGCTTTCTGTTCCTTTTCAATCGCTGCCCGGCTTCCTAATGATGCCGTCATCAGTGGCACCAAGGGGTCTATTAAAGTATGCTAAACCACTTCTCTACACAAACATGTTACCTATTTAAGCGATGATGGAAATACAAAAACTATGCATTTAATCAATCTGAAGCAATCAGACATAAAATCATGCCAACTATATCTGACGATTTAGGAGTTAAAGAGACTGCATTTGCTGTAAAATGTACCTTGTTTTTGCCCCTCAGGTCCTTGGCCCCATGCACTGCCCTACCACACTGGTGGTGAATGGCAAAGAAACCGAGTATCCTCTTCCTGAACCGTGCCTCCCTTTGAATTTCACCAACAGCACCGGGCTTCGCTACGAGGCAGAGGAAGTGAGGCAGTGCCTCCTTAAAGGTAGGTCATGATAAAAGGAAAGTTGTGTTTGCGTCTTCAAAGAGATTAAATTATTTTGAACAGCTGAAACCATCGTTTCAAAGGTGAGGTCAGTTTTGAAAGGAAGAGACTGCAATTCAGTGAAACAGTTTCATTCTTGGCACTTCTAATGATGTCTCAGACAAACGGTTCAGCACAATTGCAAGCATCAGATTGAGTCAGAATGCATGCTATCAGTCCTTGAAATGTCCTCTGTATATGTGTATTATCACAGGCTTGTTGTTTGTGCTTCTTATATCCATTTGCATAATCTTTTCATCCATGCTTTACCACACTGTATGCCTCATTATGAATATGTACATAATTTAACTGTGGTTGTGCTCAGATGTCTGTCCCTCTTTCTGATTTTCCTGTTTAACTCCTCTTCCTCTGCAGGACTTAAGGAGAGCCCACGGATGCCTCTGGCCGAATCTGTCTTGCTGACAGAGATCATGGATGAAATCAGGAAGCAGGTGGGAGTTGTCTTCATCCAGGACAACCAGTGACATCACTCCAAAGCAGAGCTGTTTCACTTGACCCACAGTAAACCTACTCAGACGGGATGGAAGGAGCTGCTTAAGGGAAAAGCTTTGAATCACTGGAATAAGCAGATCACGCAAAGCATCGTGGGACAAAGCCTGAGCAGATGCAAGAGCAATCAATGGAGCAATTCTGACTGGGATTTACCATCTAATTAATGATCAGCAGATTATCAGAACATGTAGGGGTAATTAAGGGGTTTCTGTTTTGATCCGCATGCTTTTTTTTTTTTTATCTGTATATGCTCATGATAATGTCAAACATTTTTATTCAGCTATAATATAACAACCAACTTTAGATTATCCAGATAATATACAGAGAAGTTTAGACAAAACCATGCCTTAAACCAGATAAATCACAAAGGAAGCACGCATGTTGTGTATCACCATCCTGTAATGAAGTCCTAGACCTTTAAAGACCAACCCAGCTGTCACTGTAGGGTGTGTGATTGATGAATCCAATAAAGGACTGATTGTGAAAGCTGTGTTTCATTTCAAACAGCAACGGCAGGATAGAAGAAGAGACTCCGAGTGTTACATTGGAATGAAGGTGTTCTGTCATGTCTGACCCTTGCAGCAGCGTACAAATAGATTCAAAAATAGGTGGCGGTGTCTGCTTTTCAAGGTTAGGACAAAGAAAGGCTTCTGTGAGTCAGCAAAGAGCACAGCTCATTTAATACTTGCTCTCAACCTTTTGGACTCACAGGACATCTCAAACTGGAGGATGTTTCACTGATGCGCCCCATGAATACCAAATGAAACATTTCAATCCAATAATGCCATTTTGTCCCTTATTTAATTTTCCTTGATTAAGGAGGAATTCATATTTTCTTTCCATGCTCCCAGTGCCATTTTGAGCTGCATTTAAGAACCAATCAGCTTCAAAGTAGATGGTGATAAATCTCACTATGTACAACGTGATACCACTTGGAGGTGCCAAGCTGTTTTATGGATGACTTCTGTTTATAATAAAGAAAGAAATAAAATTGGTAAATGCACAGAAAAAAAAAACATAATACAGATGACGTTCATATATTGACAATGTTTCATTTATATGTCTCCAGCTGTAGGAAAATATATGCTGCAGCACTAAAAGTATTCCTAAAATGGTCTAAAACATAATTCCGCTGTTCAGTTTGTCAACATTTTTTTTCTCATGAAAAATGGAGATTGGCTTATTAAAGTATGTAATTGCATATTGCATTTAAATAGCATATCTAATTTGGTGGAGTCATATAAATTAAACATGCATGAATATAATAACTCCACCAAGCTTCAGTAAGTTTACTGAGGTTGCAGAAGATTTATGTGCAGCTAAAAATGATCATCACCTGTTATCTTAAATAGTTATGTAAATACTCAGAATTATGTCAAATTATATCATGCACTCACTGAATCACATTTTAGCCTGCAAATCTTATGAAATCTTCTGGGCCTCTTTTGCTACACATCTAGCTCGACATATGGAAGCAAAAAGTCAAATCACCAGGTATTTTTCTGGCACACCATGGTCTCATGGTGAGTTTTAAATAGGACCTTAAGAGGACCTTCACATGAAAGATACAGACAACAGTCACTCAAATAACTGGGGACTAAATTAAGGAATTTGCTAAATTATAATGTAGTGATATAAGACACAGTTTTTTATATAATTGAGTTGAAGAAAAAACAATGAAACAAACCAATTGATCCTGGACAAATTAGCACTTATATGATGAACAGTGGGACAAAGTACCTGTCAACAGGTGCAGGACACCTGACTGTGTCAAAGGGTTGTTCAATAAAATATTAGTTTATGAATGATTTTATCATATTTGTTTGCTTTAAAAAAAAAAAAAAAAACAGTTTCCATTGAACCAGAATTAGAAAATAATGATTTTTTATCTTTTTTTTTTTAAAATCTATCATAATTTATATCTGATTTATATTTATTATAATTTATGTCAATTTCAGCTTATTTCACAGACAGCTGTTTTCGTTTCCTTTTTTATTGGGAGGATTTGAATACATTTGAGGACGACTGGAGAACATGGGGAAAAAATCAGCTTTACTGATTGAATGGGAAGTAAAATAGCGAATATATATATATATATATATATATATATATATATATATATATATATATATATATATATATATATATGCAGACTAAAAGAGAAAAAAATTCTTCTTCATGTTATTATAAATATTGTTGATTTGTTTGGTCTTATTTTCACATTGTATACTTGACACACCACATGTATGCTGAGATGAAAAAAAACAAACACTGGGCGTCGTACAGTTAAAGTTGATACTCTGTCTCCACCTAGCGGCAGAGACGAGCTATTGCTGATCGATTTAAATCAGCTAGCTTTGACAGCTAACCTGTCTGCTTCGACACTTGATCCAACATGGCAACCAGGTGGGGAATTTGTAGCGCTGGGAAGATCAGTCATGACTTCACTGTGGCTCTGAAAACTCTTCCTCCAGGAGACCACCAGGTATTTATATTTGCAGCAGAACAAACACGAGCTGACCCGATGATTCAAGATTAAATTACTGAGGCGTCTTTCTAGTTTTTGGTTGACTGACCACTTGCATGCTCTTTGCGGTGATTATAAGTTTTCTTAGAAACAGTTTCTGTGAAAGCTTCAGAGACACAGGTGTTTACTTGCAGTGAGCAGCTAAATAAAGCAAACAAATGAGGTGAGCGACCTTGCTTACAAACTGCACGCCATACTCGACATTTATTCAGTCAGGAAAGCGTTTACACTCCTGCCGTAAATCATGCAATAGCCTTGCCTACATAACACCCCTCCGCCCCATTATGTAGTCATTTTAACGAATGAACACATTTAAAACAAATAATAAATGCAACACTTTAAAGAACACTTCACAACTTTCAAATATAGCTTGTAGGTTATTAATCATTTGACAGACTTGTATTTAATGTGAATGCTTTAACACTAAACTTAAAGACGTAATGCTTAAAGATTTGACAGGGATAGTTAAAAAGACTGATGACACCAGGAAGTGTCACTTCATGAAGGAGGGAGGGAGTATTTTAAATCCTCAGTGACTGTATTTAAAGGTTGTTGCTGTGGCTGCTCGCAAGTTGGAGGATGCTCAGGAGTTTGCCAGGAAGCACAGCATCTCGCAAGCATATGGCAGCTACGAGGAGCTGGCCAGGAACCCAGACATAGGTCAGTGTCAGTCAGAGGTTGTGGCCTCGTTTATTTGCCCTTTACTCTTTCTGTTTTGCACATAAGAAAAAATGCTGCTGTTGCAAAATCCCTTGACTTCTATTTCAATTTGATCAGTAGCTTTTTCCATCTCCTGTCAATAATTCAGAGTAGGTGTTCACACACACTCCCTTAATATTCTGTCTGGTCTGTGCAGATGTGGTGTATGTTGGGGTAATCCACCCGTACCATCTAAAGGCCTGCCTGCTCTTTACGAATGCCAAGAAGAACGTGCTGTGTGAGAAGCCACTGGCCATGAACACCAAGGAGGTGAAAGAGATCCTGGATTCTGCCAAGAGGAACGACGTCTTCCTCATGGAGGTGAACATGGAGCTGATCTGATAGAAGAAAATTATCATGACTGAATGGATTCTTCTCTGCTCTGTGCATGACTACCTGTAAAAGAAAATCTTTAGGCATCAAAGATACACCCTTTACTAAAATTAAGTCTAGTTTTGAGCTGATGCCGTTTGAGATACTGTTACATATACAAGAACATACAAGACCTAGCTACAGACACCAGTCGTATTAGATAGATTAATTAGATATTTCTTTATTTCATACAAAATAACACAATTTAATCAATAGGTTAAAAAAGTAGCAATTATAGAGTTTGAAAAAGAGCAGAATGAAGCAATGCTTTTGTATTCGTGCCCCCCTTTATAATCTTTTCTTTGCAGTTGTAAAAGTAATCCCTTAAATAGTCTTTTTTTGTTTTTTCTTTTTTTTTTTTTAAGGAAAAGTTATAACTAAATGCAAAAAATAATAAATTTAGACATGTACAAATACATACTCATGTACACATCTGCATATATATACATATATGTATATATATACATACACAAATACATATCCACTTATACTCACAGGCACAAAGCAATGACACCTTTAGAGGTGATCATACACCTATTTAGATATTTATACTCTCAGAAATATGCATATGCACATATATTTATGTACATACATACATCATACACCTACATATTAACTTGCAGTTGTACATCCACACATGTTCCTATACTTACATACATTCAGTTTTATTAGAATTATAGTTTTATGTACCTTTTTATTCTATTGGTTTACATACGTTCATTTATATTTTCTAACTAACATTCCTTTTACTTTTTTCTTAAAATGGATGTTTGTATACAATTAAACTTTCTTAAAATGGATAATGTTTGGCACATATTAAGCAGGTTACTAAAACAGCCTTCTTTCATTTACGTAATCTAGCCAAAATTGGGGACATTCTGTCTCGGAGTGATGCAGAAAAACTGGTTCACGCTTTTGTTACTTCGAGACTAGATTACTGTAACTCTCTATTACTGGGCTGTCCTAAATATGCCCTGAAAAGCCTACAGCTGATCCAGAATTCTGCAGCCAGAGTCCTGACCAGAACCAGCAGGAGAGATCATACTTCTCCAGTTTTAGCCTCTCTTCATTGGCTGCCTGTTGAATCTAGAATAGAATTTAAAATCCTTCTCCTTACATATAAAGCCCTCCACAACCAGGCACCACTATATATCAAAGACCTCATTGTTCCTTATAGACCAAGCAGAGTACTTCGTTCGCAGACTGCAGGCTTACTTTTGGTTCCTAGAGTCTCAAAGAGCCGAGCAGGAGGCAGAGCCTTTGGTTATCAGGCCCCTCTCTTATGGAATAAGCTCCCAGTTAGTGTTAGGGAAGCAGACACCCTCCCCACCTTTAAGACTAGGCTGAAGACTTATCTTTTTGATAAGTCCTATAGCTAGGGATGGTTAGCATCCCTTAGTTATGCTGCTATAGGTTTAGACTGCTGAGGGACATTTCCTGATACACTGAGCTTCTTTCTTTTTCTCTTTATCTCTCTCTTTTAACCCCCCCCCCCATAACAGTGTTGCATCATTAACATGTATGCCTCCTGTCTCAGCAGGTCTCCCTGGCCGGGAGTAGCAGTTCCTGTTGTCTGTTGTCTTTCTGTCCTCTTCCCCCCGCACAGCAGAGGCAGATGGCTGCCTGTCCTGAGCCGGGTTCTGCCGGAGGTTTCCTTCCTGTTAAAAGGGAGTTTTTTCCTTCCCACTGTTGCCAGTGTGCTTGCTCAGGATGGGAGATTGAGTTGGACTCAACTCAATCTGTTGGTTTCCTTAAATAGGCTATTATGAATTGGCCTTCATTATGTTTTCCCCTCTGTCTGTAAAGCGTCTTGAGATGGCATTGCCGTGATTTGACACTATATAAATAAAGTTGAATTGAATCGAATTGAATTGAATTGGACACTTTTTGGGTTCTTCCTGAAGATTATTCCATAATTTTACACCATATACTGTAAGGCACATGCTTTTCATTGTTTTTTAAACTTAGTTTGGTGATTTTTTTTGTATTTGATTGTTTCTTGTATTTCTTTGTGAAGCACTTTGAGATTTTTATCTTAAAAGATGCTGCACAGATAAAACTTTACTAACCTATTAAAACACCTACAATGTAATTTATGTATAAAACCCCAGCCATCTTCTTTTACGCCAGGCTGTTTGGACCCGCTTCTTCCCGGTCTCTGTGGAGATCAGACGGCTGCTGGCTCAGGGAGAGCTAGGGGAGGTGAAGATGGTTAGATCGGAGTTCGGTGTGCCAATCATGCATGTTCCGAGATCGGTGCAGAAGGAGCTGGGCGGAGGAGCATTACTGGATCTTGGCATTTACTGCCTGCAGGTCATATTCATGGTTTACAATGGAGAGAAGCCAGAGAGCATCCAAGCCACTGGAGTTTGCCTGGACACGGGTAAATGATTGACAGCATCATTAAAATTCAGTAGTACAACTTTGTAAACTGTCACTTCACATGTTAACATGAGCAACATCCACCTGAATCAGCTTTTGCGCCACTTAGACATCCATGTGTGTGAACTGAGCTTTATGTTTGATCAGCAGTCTCTGTTCAGTTCTAATAATACTCCACCTCTTAGCTCTGTAGGTTTTGTGTGGCAGAGTAAACCTCCGCAATTATTAAAGTTCCACTTCCTTTATTGTGTCATGAACATCACATATTTTAGTTTCAGTTGTATTATGTCAGACTGCACCTGAAATGCACTATAATCTGTATTTGTGAACTTCATTTTACTTTCTCCAAACTTTAAAAGACACACCAAACTGTTCAGTGTTTAAATACTTACCACAAAAAAGTCCAAAAGAAGTCTTCAAACCACCAAATGTTCTGGTTCAACAATAATAATGTGAAAATTAAACATTCCTCTTCATCATGCTCTTCACCTTTGGACATGGTCATATTAAGACAACACCTTACACATGAGAAGTTATTGAGATATTGGCATTTTTTATGTTGCTGTATAGCCATTGCATTCTACTTGAATCCACTACATTCATGACATAATATCAGTGTAGCAAGAACCTTTTCCTATGTTCTCTAATTCACCCAAAAGCTGAAAATTGCTAACATTTTTTGAGCAGTGTGTATCTATATTCTGTGTTTTTTCAGGAGTGGATGAGACGGTGACTGTGACTCTGAAGTTCTCCAAGAACAGGATGGCGGTGTTGACTTGCTCATCAGGGGTACAGCTACCCAACGAAGTCATTATTGCAGGAACAAAGGGCACAATCAAGGTAAATTATCAAAGGAAGATGGCACGATAAAACTCCCATAAAAACTAATATCATCTTCTACTTTGAGCATTTTCATATTTACCGTATGAGGAACTTGGAGAATAAAATGAGTGTGTAACAGTAAAAATCTATATATACGCTGTTATAGTAGTGATATGACTACTGTGCTCTTTCTTTAGGTTCCCGGCCCAATGTGGTGTCCCACATCTTTAGTGGTCAATGGGAAGGAGACCCAGTATCCATTGCCAGAACCTTATTTGCCTCTCAATTTTACTAACAGTACAGGGATGCGATATGAAGCCGAGGAGGTCCGACAGTGTTTACTTAAAGGTACTGTGGTGTTCAGCATGTTTGAATCCATTTTAGTTGACAGATAGTTAATGAGTTGACCTATAAGTTAATGGATGCTTGTTCTGTCCACTCTTCAACCAAGTGAATGCTTGTGTGGTTGTGGAATAAAAGCACAGCAGGTGGAGACTAAGCAGAGCTGTATGGTTGTGTTAATGGGTGAATGATAAACATGTTGTAAAGCACTTTGTTGAACTCAGTCAAGGTTAAAAGTTGCCATATAATCACAGACCATGTGGGGAGAGCTTATAGAGAAGTTTGCACAAGCTGACTCATCAGTATTGTTTTCCTTGCAGGACTGAAGGAAAGTGCAGTGATGTCCCACGCTGACTCTGTTCTGCTGGCTGAGGTGGAGGACGAGATTCGCAGACGGATAGGGGTGGTGTACAGCCAGGACTGCCTGTAAATGTTTAGCATGAAAAGAGATAAAAGAGAAGCAGTTTATCACGGAGAATTGCTTCGTCTTTTTGCTCCAGAAAGACTTAATAGATACGTTTATTCTAAGAATATGGAAAGGAAATGAATAGCTCTTTACTAGAACCATCTTCACATATTAATGGTTAACCCTTTAATAATGTCAGCTTGATATCTAGTTTACACAGATATTTTTGTAATCTGTACATGGAAGCAACATCCATCCGCAGGTAAATGTTAATGAACTTGTGTGTACAACTCTTACACTTTGTTTGATAGTACTCTGGGAAAATAATTATAACCTGCCAAATAAATTTTTTGTCAAATTTTCTAAACTATAAAGTCTTTTTTTTCCCCCTGAAAACTCTTCTTCCTGTTTAGATCATGTAGCACCTGAATTAATGAATAAAAAAGGAGTGAGTCCAGATGGGGGGGGGGGCATTTTTCTTATTCAGTCTTGATAGATTGCTTAGTGCATCAACTAAATATCATATAAATAAATATGTCTCACTCTTTTATATGTTGTCAGGTCTTACACTTTACTACAATTCCAGTCAGAAGCTTGTTAGACTTACATGGGCAGCGACAGTCACTCTGAAAGGGACAGAATTTTATCTCATCATTAGTCACCTTAAAAAACAAAAATCAACACTTTTTTATTTTTCATTTTTGATCTGAGAAAACAGGGGTGTCATGAATTCAGTTAAAATGAAAAACACATTACTTTTAGTATTCATTTCACTCTGTAACTATTTTGTTAGAAATTCGTTTTATATGGTCTGATTATACATTATGGCTGTATATTTTATTTTGTTTAGTTTGATGCTTTTAAAAACGGTGAAAAATGGAAGGAGGAAAACCTCAGGTAAAACCAACGCTCTGTCGACACCTTGTGGTAGAAATCAGTCACTGCAGCTCAGTGACGCCCATTCTTCCCAGCATGGCGACCAGGTGGGGAGTCTGCAGCGCTGGGAAGATCAGTCATGACTTCACGGTGGCTCTGAAAACTCTTCCTGCTGAACACCATCAGGTATTTAGTTTCCAGCAGCTCAGAAACACATTCAGCCTGTGATTTAGAGCAGATCCTCATTTCCCAGGGTCTGCTCAAACTTCTTCTTCTGTGTTGACGGAATTTCGGTATTTTGTGCTGATCGTAGTGAAGTTCTTGAAATATGATTAAATATGTTGTGAAAATGTTACAGACGACTTTAATGAAAAAAAAATTGTGTAACCAACACGTGAGTGCAAGAGTCGACACTTACCGTAAGTTACGGAATAAATGAGAATTAGAAAGTTCTGCATGACCCAAACATGCTATGTCGTCCTTTTAGCAATAAAGCAAACAATTAAAAGTGCTCTTTTTTCATGTATTTGAGTGATGACATCAAATTGATGACAAGAACATTAAAAGATTGTTATGAAGAAAGTTTCAATAGCATCATGGGTGCAACAATGTCTAAAAATGTAACGATCACGAGCCCCTTGATAAGGTCGCAGGATAGGACTACAATATTTTATTTGTCACTATTCAGGTTGTAGCTGTGACTGCTCGCAAGTTGGAGGATGCTCAGGAATTTGCCAAAAGGCACAACATCTCCCGTGCATACGGTGGATATGAAGAGCTGGCCAAAGACCCTGATGTAGGTGAGTGTCTGCCAGACGTTGTGTGTGGATTTGTTTGCCTTGTATTGTCACTGCTTTATGCACCAGAGTTCAGGTTATTTACTATTGTGCTCAGAGAAATGTCATTTTGAATTTGAAAGCTCAAAACAGTACAGTTGGAAAAATACTAAACTTGTATAGTATATTTTGAAGAATTACAGTGAGAAAGGTTTTTTCCCTTTTAAATGATAGCAGTATGGCTTAGGTTTGCAGAGTTGTATCTAAACAAGGACAAATGTAAAGAAGTGGAGATGGCTGGTCATAATTGGCAGCACCACATCTAGCCAAAAACCAAACACACTAATACAAAAACCTAATACCAACTGTCAAGCATGGGGTAGAGGGGTGGTGATATGGGCTTGTTTAGGAGCCACAGGATCTGGACATTTAACAGTAACTGAGTTGACAATGACCTCCTGGATGCTGACATACTCTAGAATGAAATGTAAGGACAATCTCTCCTTGCCTCAGTGTTACGATAATCTTTACTAAAACTATAGTTGAGCATTTCCTGGATCCCTTTTAAGGATCCAATAATTTTATTGTTTCATGACTGATTAAATGTTGGAACCAAAAGAGGAAGAAAATCCTTTTTTATGACACACACTGACTGAATACTCCCTCCTTCATCAATATTCTCTCTGGTCTGTGGCTTGCAGATGTGGTGTATGTTGGGGTTATCAACCCGTACCATCTAAAGGCCTGCCTGCTCTTTACCAATGCCAAGAAGAACGTGCTGTGTGAGAAGCCGCTGGCCATGAACACCAAGGAGGTGAAAGAGATCCTGGACTCTGCCAAGAGGAACGACGTCTTCCTCATGGAGGTGAACATGGAGCCCACCTGTTTTAGTTCAGATTTATAGGGTTTTTAGTTGATCAAGTACAAACCTAAACACTGGAAATCAACTTGAAAATATTGTTATTATGTTGTTGTTATATTATTATGTATTTTCATTTTAATAAATGTTTGTGAAAACTATTTTATAACCAGGCTAATGACTTGTACATCTATACAAGCAGGTGTTTTGGTTGTTATCCTTTGATTCATTTAATCCACAACCAAATTTAACATTTCCATGTTTGCAAAGATCAGTTTTGGATATTGGTTTTAATTTATTTACCTTCAAATACAATATGCAAAGTCTAAACTTTCAAACCTTCATCAAACATTAGAGCTTATTTTTTTCATGAATTTAATTCGTAACAGAACAGCATACCTGAAAAGTAACTGAATAAAACTCTGCCGTTGTTTTTCTCCAGGCTGTCTGGACCCGCTTCTTCCCGGCCTATCTGGAGATCAGACGGCTGCTGGCTCAGGGGGAGCTGGGCGAAGTGAAGATGGTCAGATCAGACTTTGGCATGCCACTGTTAGATGTACCAAAACTAGTGGAGAAGGATCTGGGTGGAGGAGCATTACTAAGTATCGGCATGTACTGCCTGCAGCTGGTATTGATGGTGTACAATGGAGAGAAGCCGGAGAGCATCCAGGCCACCGGAGCTTGTCTGGAAACAGGTAAGAAATGAAGAAGCTGGTAAAGTTTTATTGGCATATGGGAGGTGTAAGAACTTGTTTCTCTGGTCTAATCAAAGTTGGACTGGTATCAGTCCTGAGCATAATGTCAGGAGTAAAACCAGCAGCACCAGCTCAGTTCTATCCCAGCTGTGAATCATGGTGGTGGAGTAACATGCTGTAGGCTGTTAGCATGATAGACTGACATGTCAGGATGGGAGATAATCTGCTCCAGACACACACACAGACTCACTTTCCAACACACAGATTCAATCTGATTTTATTCATTGAACTGAAAGTCAATATACTGGTATAAATAAACAGCATACAAATGTCAGTAACTGGGAAATTCTGGGGGGGGGGGGGGGGGGGGGGGGGGGGGTTTCTCATTCATGGAGCCATTTTCTGTAGTAAATTGGTGAAGTAGCTGTGATTACCGTGTACCTTCTCACCATCTTTTTATATTTGAGTGCATCATACATACAGCCTTCTGTAAATGAGAACCTATAACATTTTTGTCTCAACTTTTCATACTTCCAAAACACCTGCAATTTGTAAAAGGAAAAATCCATATCTATCAGGTCTGTTATTTCAGTGCACCAGAGCAAAAACCTTAAACCTTTTCTTATTTTCCCTCATGTTAATGGAAATTTTAATACTTTTGTTTTTATCCATTGTTCCAAACCTTTAGCCTATAGCCTATAAAACCTGAAAGACTCAGTCTCAGAGGCAAAATTAAATAAAAAATAAAAATAAAAAATTGAGAGCTGAAACATACAGTTATGAGTTTGTCTACATCGTAATCATTATATTAAGTTATAAGTAAAACAGTATGTTTTATATGAATCAAATGTGCATCATCTGATTCCATGTTGCAGGCGTGGATGAGACTGGTGCTGTTATTCTCAGGTTCTCCAGGAACAGAATGGCAGTTTTTACTTTCTCTTCAAGCATGGAGCTGCCCAACGATGCCGTTATCGTTGGAACGAAGGGAACCATCAGGGTATGTAAGATAAAGAGAGACATGCTCGCAATAAGCCTAAATGACGTGTTCATCTTGTTACTGTTGTAAAAAAAGAACTTCTTTAAATGTTTTATTTGTTTGTTTGCTTTAGGTCCCAGAACGGATGTGGTGTCCTACATCATTTGTGGTGAACGGGAAGGAAACCCAGTACCCACTACCAGAGCCTTATTTGCCTCTCAACTTCATCAACAGTACGGGAATGCGTTATGAAGCAGAGGAAATCCGACAGTGTTTACTCAAGGGTATATCAGAAACACCTGATAATCTTACTGGTGTCAGAAATAGTCCCTTCACTGTTACTGTAAACAGAATCATCAACATGATTTTCCTTGCAGGGCTGAAGGAGAGTGCAGTGATGTCCCACGCTGACTCTCTTCTGCTGGCTGAGGTGGAGGACGAAATCCGCAGACAGATGGGGGTGGTGTACAGCCAGGACTGCCTGTAAATGTTTAGCATGAACGCACACTGTGATGAAGGAGAGATTTGTCAAAGGCTTGTCATATGCTAGAGGAAGAAACATGTCTTTTTTATGGCTTGACATAGAACTAAAGCTTATGTGTTGTTCTTTTAAAGATATTTCACAGAGCTATTTTCTGTAAAACATGATTTTAAATCTATTTACTTAATAATATGCAATTGCATTTTCTGTATTTCAAATATAAAAAAAACAACTTTTGCATACACTTTGTTCAAGCACTGAAGTTTTGAGCATTTATAAAACAATATTTTGGCCATATTGTCTGAAGCATCAAGTCTGTTCGTAACTTTCCACGTGAGTCTTTCGCTTCCCATGAAGTTACATTAGTATCACTTCACCTTAAATTTATGAAACTAAACATTTGTAAGACAGGTTCAGATAGGTGCTTATCTCTTTTATTGATAAAAATTGGGTCTTGACAGTTAATACACTAACTAAACATAATACCCCCTTTACAGGGTTAGTTTTCATGATCAGAAACATGTTAGGCTCATGAGTATAGCTACAGTGGGTTGCCAACATCGCAGATACGAAGGATGCTTCTACCCATCTGTCAATTTCAAAATGACAGAGCTGTATCTCATAATTCATCTAAAAAATACCTTAAAAGTGCTCAGTCAAGTGTAATACTGAATGTTATCATGTTTGTAATGTTACAGTAAGACAGAGAAACAGTGAAAGTTG
Source organism: Telmatherina bonti (assembly GCF_933228915.1). Lineage (NCBI taxonomy): Eukaryota > Metazoa > Chordata > Actinopteri > Atheriniformes > Telmatherinidae > Telmatherina > Telmatherina bonti. The sequence continues at coordinate 16,451,537 of NC_136619.1, read as the reverse complement.
GCATATAATAGAGGACACCAGACTGACAGCACTACAGAGGGATATGTTTGGGTGTGGAGATGATGCTGCGCAGCATCCTTTGATTTAGGATGTCAGTACTTTGCTTGTTACAGGAGTTGACAGGAATTTAATCAAATCATTAATATGTTCTAGTGTTCAAGATGTTCTAACAAGGTTAGCCAGGATCACTACTAACCACACCAACACAAACTAGATTATGCATCCACACAGGATACATCTATGGGCTTTTAGCATGAATAAACACAACATCATCTTCTCAGGGTCTTCTCATTCTGGAGCTTTTGAAAACTGATATGAACAGAAATATTAATGGGCAGGGTATACATGTATGCAAAGTCATTTGTAATAAAGATACTTTCTCTACTTTTTTTTTTTTTTTAGGTCTGCAGGTCAATTAAAAGCACATTGATAAAAGCTGTCTTTTTGCCAAAGAAGGGTATTTGGAAGAAAAAAAGAAAACTTAATCAAGACACATTTTTTTGTCCATATCCTTATATTACTGTTTTAAAACCCCAAGGATGCTTCTATTCTGCTTTTAGTTTCATACATATTATTGACCGGAAATGTAAATGAATAAATTTATTAAATAATTAATATTATGGTTTTCATCAAGACATGTTTGCTGAAAAAACTGGCAGATTATATTAAATTGTTGTTATTATTATTATTATTATTATTATTATTATTATTATTATTATTATTATTGTTATTATTATTCGGGTCCGAGCCATACGAAGTATGGCAGGGCCCTATTGTTGTTGAAATGTTTATTTATTAATTTTTTTTCCTCAGCACAACTCACTCAACTTTTTATTATTATTATTATTATACGCAACATAATCAAAATCCATAAACTGTTGAAATAAAAACATTGCTTTGTCGCCACCTCGTGGTAGTGAACAGTCACTGCCGCTGTGACTGACTACTGTCCAACATGGCAACCAGGTGGGGAATCTGCAGCGCGGGGAAGATCAGTCATGACTTCATGGTGGCTCTGAAAACTCTTCCTGCTGAACACCATCAGGTATTTTTGTCTGCTACAGCACAGACACAAATTTACTCTGTGTTTTTAATTGTAAGCCGTTTTTTCCGAACTCAAGAAACTCAACAACTTCCGTGTTGCCTGTTTTTGGGTATTTTCTACTGATTATGTCACTTAAACACTTCAATGTCTAATATTGTTGAGATGTTGCCCGTGACCTCGACATGATTAATCTATCGGACGCTGTTAAGTGAGTTTGTGTAATCTACCTGGTTCAGTCAGCTTTTTGTCAACACATACACGGGTCTACATTTTTACCGTAAATCCCAGACCAAATGGACATTTCAGCATGTTGGTTTTCCATGAGCTGTTACTGTTTGTGAGGGAGTTATAGTGGTACTGTGATAAGTAACTGAGAGTACAATTGATTAATTTCCAAGTGCTCTACACAGAAGAGTTTTTTTTTCCCCAATGGATTCAACACACCAGCACCACTATTGCAAGAAAAAGTAAATCATCAGGGAATTGGGGAAAAGTAAATCATAGGTGCCTAAAATGTGAAAGCCATGAGTATTTCAGTCCTGAAGAAAAGGAATTCTTGAAATAATCTGTGACTGTATTTACAGGTTGTGGCTGTGGCTGCTCGCAAGTTGGAGGATGCTTCGGAGTTTGCCAAAAAGCACAACATTTCCAGAGCATATGGCAGTTATGAGGAGCTGGCCAAAGACCCTGATATAGGTCAGTTCAGTGGTTCCCAAATTTGAACCAGTTTAGCCCCTTAGCCTGGCAGCAAGGCTAAATAAAACCAAAATAGATTTGGCACTGGACAAATTAGTTAAAGTACCAATGGGAAACAATATTGAATCAGCATAAGAGACTTCAAGTACTAAAAAAAAGAAGAAAATACTATGGAGCACATCTGCCATACTTGACCAGGTAACAGTCAAGACATAGTAATAGTCAGTGGTGGGTAATGACGAGACCAGTCTTTTTCAAAATATTATAATCTAATATTATGAAGTATGAAGCCAATCAAGTTGCAACACCACTTGGGGACTTTTTGTCCTTAACACAAAGAAAAGCCTGTTAGATACTTAAAAAAAAAAAAAAAACTACCAGGCTATCATATATAGCAGAGCTGTTTTACTAAAGCAGCATCTGAAAACTCGGCTCACCTGAAATAGTTTGCAGAGATTCCTGGTTTAAAACGTTTCGCACCAAAGCAGAAGAATAGGTGATAATACTGACACCGTTTTAACTGTAGTTAACTACAATACAGCCACTAAACTAATGACTCATTTCTTAGTCTGTTTCTTTGGTTCATGTGATGGGTGGGAGGGGCTTTACATTATTGATATCCATGAAAAAGGGGGCTTGCAGAAAAGGTTTGGGAACCACTCGGTTAGTTTCTGCCAGAGGTTGTGGGTCACATTGTTTGGTATTTACTATTTTTGCCTCATGCACCAGATGTGAAGTATTTAATTCTGTACTTTTTGGATAAACACTTAACAACTCACTTCCTAACTCCACTGTCATTTATCAATTTCATTTCTTGATGATAATTGAGTCTTTTTTTTTATTTTCACAGACTGATTACTCCTTCCTCCTTCAATATTCTCTCTGGTCTGTGCCTTTATGTGTGTGCAGATGTGGTGTATGTTGGGGTAATCCACCCGTACCATCTAAAGGCCTGTCTGCTCTTTACGAATGCCAAGAAGAACGTGCTGTGTGAGAAGCCGCTGGCCATGAACACCAAGGAGGTGAAAGAGATCCTGGACTCTGCCAAGAGGAACGACGTCTTCCTCATGGAGGTGAACATGGAGACGATCTAAAAATACAAACAGATCCAAGTTTAATTTTTGTCCTTTTTGGGTTCTATATTCAGAGAACCAATCGAAGTTCAGAATGAAGGCAGTGTTTAGTCTTACAGCAGTGAGTGATCATTATTTTTGCACGTCTAATGTACAATTTATAATCAGTTTTTTTCCTTCTATCTAAAAACCAAAATGACAAACTTTCCCATTATTTTTTTTCTAAATTTTAAGTTGTAAAACTCAGAACAGCAGAGCTTAAACAGGGCTATGAGTTAACCTCCACTATCCTTTTTCTCCAGGCTGTCTGGACTCGATTTTTCCCGGCCTATGTGGAGATCAGACGGCTACTGGCTCAGGGGGAGCTGGGCGAAGTGAAGATGGTCAGATCAGAATTTGGTGTACCAGTGACACATCTACCAAGACTAGTGGAGAAGGATCTGGGTGGAGGAGCATTACTAAGTATCGGCATGTACTGCCTGCAGCTGGTATTGATGGTTTACAATGGAGAGAAGCCGGAGAGCATCCAGGCCACCGGGGTTTGTCTGGAAACAGGTAAGAAAGGAGGAGGCTGGTTAAGTTTTATTGACACATGGGAAGCTCAAGAACTGGTTTTGCTGGTCTGATTAACTGCTTGTGTCATGTCTGAAATAAAACCAGCAAATATAAAATTTTGAGATTCAAAATCTTTTCAAGATTCTCCTGGTCATGTACGCTGTGTTTCAAGTCATCAGAAATTACACCATACACACACAAACTGTTTACAATATGTTCACAATATATACACAAATACATAATGTGTAAATAAAATTAAAAGCATCATTTTACACATTAAAAGCTTAACAAGTAAAAATCTAATGAATATATAGTTAGGATAGATAGAGGTAAATGTCATATTTTCCTTTTAATATATTTATATGAAGGTTGGCTTGACTTTAATAAGTGGTTTAAATTGAGGAGTTTTAAATTTTGGTGATTTTACAGATGATACCAGAAGAATTTGTCACTTTAAATGCTTTATCAATTTTAAAGTCAGAAACTTTTTCTACTGTTTTGTAGGAGAGTAGGCTTGTAGATAAACTGATAAATTTTATCACCTGGTTGTAATGTAGAAACTGTATTTAGTCCGTACTGAAACTGATGTGGAATGTTTGATACGAAACAGTGTTCCGTGATCTAAATCGAGGCCCAAACGTCACGTGACTGTTCCATATAGAGTTTCATTACGTCACCAATTGTTCTCAAACTCCAGTTGTTCCCCATCGCTTAAGTTAAAAATCAGTTAAACACAAGTGAATTATTATAGTTATTTCATGGAATAATGAAAGATGTTGACTTCATTTTGACAAAATAAAAATGCCTACACTCATAGTTACTCCTGTGAGAGAATTCTCCAAAGCAGGAGAGGAAAGTCTTTATTAATAATAAAAAAAAAAAAAAACTAAATGTAAAGAAGCACCCCTATAAATAAAATGATGTATTCAGTGTTGCATTTCCAGTCCAGTTTGTTGTCCAGCTGAACTCCAAGATACTTGTATTCCTCCACCTCCTCTCCCAGGATGGAAATAGTGTTTTGTTTATTCTTGTTCCTCCTGAAGTCAACAATCATCTCTTTTGTTTTGCTGGCATTTAATACAAGATGATTGTCACCACACCATTTAACTAACTGACTGACCAGTTCTCTGTACTCTGCTTCTTGTCCATCACTGATACACCCCACAACTGCAGAGTCATCAGAGTATTTCTGCAGATGACAAAACTCAGAGTTGTACTGGAAGTCTGAGGTGTACAGAGTGAATAGGAATGGCGAGGGTACAGTTCCTTGTGGTGCACCAGTGCTGCTGACCTCCATCTCAGACACACAACCTTTCAGTCTTACAAACTGGGGTCTGTTTGTGAGGTAGTCATAGATCCAGGTGGTTGTGGAGGTATCCACCTGGAATTTATGGAGCTTCTCACATAACAAAGCAGGCTAAATGGTATTAAAAGGACTTGAGAAATCAAAGAACATGACCCTCAGAGTGTTGCCTGAATGGTCCAGATGAGTGTGCTCTCTGGGGCAGGTATATGATGGCATCTTCAACCCCAAGTCCATTACGATATGCAAACTGTAATGGGTCCTGAAAGTTGTTTACTTGCTTGTTGAGGTGAGCCAGTAAGAGTCTCTCCAGGACTTTCATGATGTGAGATGTCAGGGCAACTGGTCTGTAGTCACTTGGTTCAGCTGGCTGTGTTTTTTTAGGCACTGGAACAAGGCAGGAGGTTTTCCACAGCACTGGAACTCTATTTTGTCTCAGACTGGTGTTGAAAAGGTGCTGGAGAATCGAACATAGTTGTTTTGAGCAAGTCTTGAGAACTCTGGGACTGACACCATCTGGACCTGCAGCCTTGTTCTGGTTCAGTTTCTCAAGTTGCTTCATAACCTGATTGTAGGTGGAGGTCTCAGGATGCCCTGATGTGGAGGAAGATGAAGCGTTCTGCTCCATGACTGAGCTGCAGGGTGACGGATTGGAGGCGTGACAGGAAAGCAGTGGGCTTATGGATGGTGTGTGGTCTGTTGGGCTGAAGGTAGGGGGTGAACTGAACCTGTTGAAGAATATGTTCAGCTCATTAGCTCTGTCCAGACCTCCATCAGGCTGGTCCCCCTTTAACTTGCAGCCAATGATCTTCATTCCAGACCACACATCCCTCATGTTATTCTGCTGGAGCTGACTGAGTAAAATTAAACACCCTTCCACATAAAAATCACTATAAACCAACACATGAGGTTTTTCCTGACAAAATGACTCAAAACACATGAAAACTTTACAATTTGAGTTTGAAATTTTGAAATCACTTTATCTTTTGGCCACCAGATGTCACTGTGGTGATATGTTCCAAACAGATCCATTCCTTTATCTGGAACATTGTTCCAAACAATTAGATACATCTTGTTGCACAACTCAGCTGTTTTTGGATCAAACATGCAAACAAAAGCAAAAATTGCCTACTCTTGTACTTCTTATACAATAACTTTATTATTAGCAGTATTTATTATAATTAATGTGAATCTGCATCTGTTGTACTTTAAAACCTTTATGTAATACATAAAAGCTACAGGATCTGATTATGTGCTTCTATTATTATAGAACATAAATACCACATGTCAACACTCCAAACAACTTTTACAGGTTTCCACTTTTCTGCATCTAGCTTGTGCAAACTTCTCCTCTGAGTTTGCCAGCTTCTTCACAGGATGTGCACATTGTCTGAAAACCTGGAAAGTCTTTCTCATTCTGGTGTTTTTCTCATCATTAGGAGTTACTGATTTTAGATGGATGAGGGGAAGCCATTGTTTTTGGTGTCAAGTCCACCCATTATGCCTAAAGCTGAATTAGTGAAGCTGCTGTGACTGCTTGTGTGTGTCCTCATCGTCCCTTACTCAGGCTCCCACAAACTGGAGTTTATAAAGTTTTGGTCTGCTTAATATCCCAATAAAATACCTGTTGTATACTTAATATACTTCATATTTTCTTTTAAAGCATTCTTTAGTTCAGATACCTAATTTCTCATTTGGCATGTTTGAAACTTTTATGAGGCTGCACGGTGGTTAGCACTGTAGCCTCACAGCAAGAAGGTCGCTGGTTTGATCCTTGGCTGGCACTGACGGGGTTTGGGCAGTGGCCTTTCTGTGTTTGCATGTTCTCCCCGTGTATGCGTCGGTTCTCTGGCTTCATCCCACCATCCAAAGACATGCATGTTAGGTTAATTGGGTACTCTAAATTGCCCTAAGGTGTGAGCGTGAGTGGTTGTTTGTCTCTGTGTGGCCCTGCGATGGACTGGCGAGCTGTCCAGGGTGTACCCTACCTTTTGCCCAAAGACTGCTGGGATAGTCTCCAGCTTCCTTGTGACCCTGAATTGGATTAAGCAATTAGGAAAATAAAGGAATAAATGAAACCTTTGTGTGTCACTACAGAGTTTAAATTTCAATCTTAAGAATCCTTTTTTTTCCCAAATGCAAATTATCCATTTTTGTTACTTCAGGAGTGGATGAGACTGTGGTTGTCACTCTGAAGTTCTCCAAGAACAGACTGGCAGTGTTTACTTACTCTTCAAGTCTACAGCTGCCAAATGATGCCATTATTGTGGGAACAAAAGGCACAATCAGGGTAAGCCATCAAAAGAGGACTGTTATTTAGTCCAAATGATGCAAAACTATGACATTGTGTGAAAACATTTCTCGTCCCTTTTTGTTTTAGATTCCATCGAAGATGTGGTGTCCCACATCATTAGTGGTGAATGGGAAGGAGACCCAGTACCCAGTGCCAGAGCCCTGTTTATCTCTGAACTTCTCCAACAGCACAGGAATGTGCTATGAAGCAGAGGAGGTCCGACAGTGTTTACACAAAGGTATTGATATCCACTATATGTGGCTAACGTTTAATGCTTTTATGATGATACTGGTTATCTGACAAGTCGTCTAGTTTCAACACTAGGAAGCAGCAGAAATAAGCTTTTTGTTGTTAATGCAAAAGGACTCAGTGTGGTTTTCCTTGCAGGGCTGAAGGAGAGTGCAGTGATGTCCCATGCTGACTCGCTTCTGTTGGCCGAGGCGGAGGATGAGATCCGCAGGCAGGTGGGAGTGGTGTACAGTCAGGACTGCCAGTAAATGTTTAACATGAACACACTGTGACCTACAAGCATTTTAGTAGAATGAACTTCCTCATGTTAATTCAGTATTTATATACATTTATATCTGCTACAGCCAAAAAAAAAAAAAAAAAATTCTGTGTGGACCCAATATTGTTTATGATCCAGTTAATGCTATGCAAGTAGTCACAAAAATGTTTTACATGGAATGAACAGCAATAATATGCACTAGTTTTGTTACCTTAATGAAAAAGAAATTGCATTCCTTTGTAAGCATGGAAGCAGAGAGCAGCCTTTTGTGGAAGCAATTCGGTGTTATCAAGTTCACAAGACGATTGTTTCTCGTAAACATTTTGGAAACATGCCATGTATTACGATTCCAAATTGATTTATTATCACAACAATCTCATGTTAAGATAAAGACAAACTATTTAAGAGAAAATGGCTTTATCATCCTGACACAAAGATTAACTTGTGACCCGAAGGCCTCCTGGCTTCCATGTTAATCATGACCTCTGAATGCTTTCTGTCCAACTACAAACCGAATACTGTGAAGTACTTGAACATTTATTAAATAAAACAGTCTATTCATAATTTTCCATCTGATCCTTCACTTTTTTTAAAACAAAAAAAAAAAAAAGGGGGGGGGGTTACCATAGTAACATTCAAATAACTACAAAACAAAACATTTACAAAACAGGTTCAGGTAGGTGCTCATCTCTTTTATTGATGAAAGTCCGGTAATGTGGGACAACTCAGTACACCAGTTAAACACAATTACTCTTTACATAAAGTTAGTTCTTGCACTCAAGCGTTACAATCCGAAGCATGTTAGGCTCATGAGGACAGCTACTGTGGGTCACCAACATAGGAGATAAGGAGGATGCTTCTACCCATCAGTCACTTTGAAAAAGGACAGAGGTTGATCTCTTCCATAATTCACCTGAACACTAAAAGTGTTAGTCATACTCAACTTCAATGAATCATGCCTGATTCATTAGTTCCAACTTAGATTTGATGGAAATGCAAATAAATGTAAAGGCTTCATGACACATCTAACACAAACACAGTAAGTTGCTCATACAACTCAGGATCTGGCATCCAAAACTAGCTTGTTTTACACAGTCAAACAAAATATATTAGTAGAGTTGGATGTCCCAAAGCAAACGTTCACCATTCTCAAAACTCAAGTATAATGAAGAATGTAACAATATCAGGAGCAGACTAGGAGTGCAACACTAACAGATACAATAAAACACAATGAAAGCAGGTATATGAGGACACTTCATACAGATAACACTACAGAGGGATGTGTTTGGGTGGGGGAGGGGGGCTGGAGTTCAGTCTGGGCTGCAAAGGGAGCCCTTTGTTTTTGGATGCCAACACTTTGTTCATCATACTGACAGAGGAGTGTAATTAGTAAACTGTTTCAGTGCGAAAGGTGTACGGTTAAGGTAAGCCGGTGCCACCGCCACCACCAACCACGCCCAAACAGCCAGAACTATGCATGCACACAGACCAGAATGCATCCACCCATACACTCACACTTTTAATGGAGTGAAGTGAAAATAAACAGCAGTTTAAAGTCAGGGTGTATTGATCTGAAGCCCTGAAGACTGGTATGATTATAGGAGAGGAAAATATATATAAAAAAAAAAGGAATGGAAACATGAAGCGGAATCATATAGAAGAAAAATGCCACTCCCAGCCAAATACGCCCTGTCTTATAGTTTCTTTGCATCCTTAGCTAAATGCTAGATAGTGGAGTGGGAGCCCAGGTATTGCATGAAAACAGCTGTGAGAAGGAGTGAGGTTAGAACTATGAAGGAGTGATGATAAGTGATGGGAGGAAGCATGGTAGCCATGTCGGCTGTTCAGGGCACAAGAATAACACGCATGGTGTTGGTGTAACCAGAGCCGGGACGCCAGCCGGTCAAGACGATGACGACGTCCCCTTCTTTAAAGAAGCCTCTGACTTTGCCTAGAAAAATAAAAAGGTATTTTTGTTATTTTACAATGGAAAAAGGTTGAACCGTGTTCTGCATCAGAGCTTCACACCAAGTCAAACCAGTGTTTGCAACTTTTCCAGATTATTTTTTTTTATATTCATTTTCCCAAGCATAAACTCAATGCGGTCATGTTGCTTACCCATTTCCATTGCAAAGTTGACGCGCATGTCAACGTCTTCTGCCCACACGCTGTTGGAGGGCTTGGTGTAAAGGACAGGGAAGATTCCACGGTACAGGTGGGCCTGGCGAGCTGTCTGGGCATTACGGGTTACAGCAAGGATAGGAGCACGGGGCCTGTACCTCGAGATCAGGTGGGCAGATCTGCAGACAAGCAGAAATTAAGTTGAGCACATAAAGACCCCACTTGATCCACCTTTTGGGTTTTTGATTGAACACTTTGCAAGGAAATCTTTTGGAATTACTGGATATTCTGCATGGGCTGATTAAGATGTCTGATTAAACAAACATATGTACTTTGGCTAATACCATGCACACACTTAGAATATTTCAGGTCCGTGGCAAGCATACCAAATAAAGATTAACAGTTGTAAAGAAAAATAGTTGAAAGCCTTAAAATGATACGACTGGCTAACATTTGATCAGATCTGATATTTAAAGCTCTTTCTAGTTACCCTCCAGTTTTTCCACAATGTTAGAACTTTTACTCCGACATATGTGGGATATACTTGTACTAAAACTTAAAGTGTATTGAAAATGTTTCTGCATGCACTGCTGGAGTTGAAGACAGTTAAGACTACTTTAAAGAGACTTTTTCTTTCAATTTTGGTAAGAAATTGGTGACCTATTGGCTCATTTAAATATCAAATGAAATATGACCCTGTGTTTCACACACTTCCATACTTAAAGGAATGAATGTGTATTTATTTATTGATTTGTGTGTTGGTATATTACATACATTAAATATATACTTCATAATTCAAATAAATCAAAGAAATCTTTAGCTGAAACATTCAGAAGAAAAGAATGTATTTTATAGCACAACTTAACTCATTCTGACTACTTGAATTCATGTGATTAACGCTATGGAAACAGAAATCTGACCAGAATTAATTCTGTTTGATTATAACTCAGTGCCCTGCACACAAGTGTGACAGATATTCTGGCAGATGCTGCCTTCTCATGTTTGAAGGACCCTTACAAAGCTTTAGATTGAACAAGTTCCACAGGTTGTCCCACTCTAAAGACTGTGTTCTGTCCTTTTTAATGCCAGCACAATCCTGAGACGTCAAAACAGCCAAAATATGTGACAACACTTGGTGTAAAGGACTGCAGAGGTACCGTCAGTAACCCAGCTAAATGCTAGGGCTCAAGACTCAGGGCTGTTGATCTTGGAAATTTACCATTCAGCTGAAGCAGAAATCCAGGATTATTAGCACCATAATATTGGGGGGGGGGGGAAGGAAAAAAAAAGCCAGAAAAATGCAGGCAAAAATTACCTGCACAGCATCAATGATAATTTAAAAGTAGTTTCCTACTGATAATTTGACATTTCATCCATGTAAAGAGTCTCACCAGTGGACACCTGAAGTTGGCAAATGACATTCCCCACTAACACCACTAATTACTTGCTCTCTTCATACACCCTAAATATCCACACATATCGCATGCGCACACAAACACACACATACACACACACAGCCAAAGGAATGGGATCTCCGGGAGGAGAATTAAAGTCATGTTAACTAGGCAGTCACATGTTTGGCAGTGCCTTACCTTCAGGACTTGGATCATTTCACCTTTGTGCCTCTTTCTTACCTCCCAGTCTTAGTGAGTACAATGATGGCACTAGCGCAGCATTTGAAGGATGACTCCACAGCTCCAGCAGCCACAGCCTCTGTAGGGTCTCTGGTGACGTGGGAATGTCTCCTCAGTTCCTCAAACAGCTGCCTGTGGAAGGTGGCGGCTTCGGCCTCTCGTGCTATCTGAGCCCCGAAGGGAAGGGTGGGCCGGGGGTTACTCTCAAATCACACACTCCACAACAACACATTGAGGCACTCGCACCACTGGGAGTTACTGGCAAACATGTAGCTAGACTCTGTTAAATAAAAATGACCAGTGAAGTCATTTCAGAGCATTTAAACCAAATTTATAAAAAAAATATTCACAATAAATAAAAAGAATAAATGATTGAACAGTTTAGTTGAGGTGTTTGCCAGCCCTCCCAGTTACTCACTTCTGTTAATCCCTGACTGGCCCTACTCTGCATCTCTATCAGTGTCCATCAGTGACTTCCATGAGGTGTCAGAACCAGATATCCTCCCTACCTTCCAGAGCCAGTGAGCACAATGATCGCAGAGGCTAAGCTCTTAAAGGATGCCTCAACAGCGCCGATTGCAATAGCCTCAGCGGGGTCTTTACAGTGCGGCGTGGAACGGCGCAGGTCCTCAAACACCTGCCGGTGGAACATGGCTGCCTCGGCCTCACGAGCAATCTGGCACAAGTCAGGGCAAGATGCATCGAGCGAATGCATTCCCACACCAGGCGCGCACACAGATAAGGAAATAAAACAAAAAAGTGCCAAGACAAGAAGGGAGAAAAGACAGAGGAAACAAAGATGGACAAAGTTAAAGAGAAAAACAAAACAGAAGGGTAAGAGAGTAAGAACCGAAGGAACAGTTAAGAGGGAGAGTTGAGTGAATTTAGGGACACATTTAGTGAGGGGGAGGACATGGGGAAACATTGTTAAAACAGATCAAAACTTAAACATATGACATGATGTTAAATTTTTAACTGATATACAGCCTACTGTAGTCTGAGGTTAAAGCAACTCTACAGCAACATGAGCAAAGAACTATGAAATTATATTTATAGAAAAAAAAAAAGTCACATTTATTCCTTTATAAAAAACTCCCAAAAAATCCAACTCGTGTTAAAAGAGAAAAAAAGCAAGAGTTTAGAGGCCACGTGTCACACAAAGTTTATCAGATGGTTAACAACAGCCAGGAAAAAGTAAGAAGCAGATGGATCGTTAGTAATATCGGCTTAAAGGTCAATAGGTCATGTTTTTCTTCTAACTATGGTTAGCGTGCGATTAACAACAACGGATCTTTACTCTTGACTGAGGCATCAGACACCACTGCAGTGTAAGTACAAGCGCTTCAGTAGCAGTGTAAGAACTGCTGAATCACTGAGACATCTGCATTAGATCTGCAGAAACTAGTCAAGAAAGGCTTGAGCAGTCGAGGACATGCAAGACAGGGCTGAATGCATTGTCCATTTACGCAATGATAACATTGATGGAAGTACTTAAATTATTTTAAACAATATTAAGTCTGATACCTTTGCACTTATCTTTCCCTGACTCACAAATACAACTGTGGGAATCAGAGGATCTAATTTAAAGCAAATGCCTTTTTACTGTCAGTAATCACCTATCATGAACTCAGTAGTTCACACAACATAATTTTATTTTTGTTTTTTGCTGTGCCGTCACTAACATCTGCCGTTTTCACCAGGTGATGCATAGGTCTGGTGTAGTTTGTATACCAGACCTAATGAAAAAGAGCAGACATATACTCTGTGTGTATTCAGGTACCATAAATATGCGTTGATAAAGGCTTGCACAGATCAGTTTGGAGATTCCATTGCAAAGCAAAAACTGCTTCAGATGTGTTTGTTAGATGAAAAGGTGCAGGCAACATTAAAGTAGGTAAAAAAAAAAAAAAAAAAAAAAAAAGACCACATGCATAATGCAAAGATTTTGCAGCAATCAATTTGTTTAAAGGTCTCACAGACCTGATGAATCACTAGAGGTTAAGGTTTTAGCAACTTTGTGCTTCTTTACAATAACCCTCAAATGATTAGGTTTTGAGATTAATATCTGTTTATTAAAAAAAAAAAAAAAAAAAATCTGATTAGATGCCTTAATGACAGTCAATCTCTTATAGGAAAATCACTAGAATTAAAAAAGTCACAGTCCAGCTGACATCACCAGCTTTCATTTTGGCGAAGTGGAAAAGAAAGAAGCTGCCACATCAATGTGCAAAGTAGTAAGAATTAACAGATGTGTTCCAGTAAACATAGAAAAATCTGCAAAAATTTAATCTCCAAGAAGCTGCCGTATTATTTCCTTTAACCTCATTTCTAAAAATGACAAAAATTACAAATCATGCAATCCCATGCAAACATAATCTCTAATCATGGAGTTCTGCTTATTTAATTTGATCTCTGCTGCTGCCATTGTTAATGTGCAAAAACTCACCATGTGCTGTGTGCGAACAGCTTCCAGTGGGTAATCACCCTTGGCAGTTTCCCCACTCAGCATGATACAGTCAGCTCCATCCAGGACAGCATTAGCTACATCGCTGCCCTCAGCACGGGTGGGTCTCGGCTTCTTAATCATGCTCTCCAACATCTGACAGGTTTATGGAAAATGAGGAAAACACATAAGAGCATGCACAGTACTTAGACCTGAAAGTTGGTATAGTAAGGTACATCTCAGAAAGTTAGAATATAATGAAAAAGTTCAATATTTTTCATCACTCATTTCAGAATGTGAAACATATATTATATAGATTCATTACACATAAAGTGAAACATTTCAAACATTTATTTCTTGAAATTTTGATGATTGTGGCTTATAGATAATGAAAACCCAAAATGCAGTGTCTCAGAAAATTAGAATATCACATAAGATCAATGGAAAATAGGATATTTTAAACAGAAATGTCAGGCTTCTGAAAAGTATGTTCATTTCCACGCACTTAATACTTGATTGGGCCTCTTTTTACATGAATTACTGCATCAGTGCAGCGTGGCAATGGAAGCGATCAGCATGTGAAACTGCTCAGGTGTAATGGAAGCCCAGGTTGCTTTAATAGCAGCCTTCAGGTCATCTACATAGTTGGGTCTGGTGTCTCTCATCTTCCTCTTTACAATACCGTACAGATTCTCTATGGGGTTCAGATCAGATGAGTTTGGTGGCCAATCAAGAATAGTAACACTATGGTTATAACACAACCTACATTTTCTAGATTGTGTTAGCAATCTACAAAATGTATAGATTTCACATTCTAAAATGTGTGACAAAAAATATTGAACTTTTTCATAATATTCTAATTTTCTGAGATGTACCTGTAAGTATTGTTACAGCAAAATCTTGTCTAATGGAGTAAATTTAGTTTAGCAGAACAGAATTCCTGTGCTGTTATCTGACCTGGGTGGCGCATGTGATTGGCTTGCCAGCTCTGTTGCAGCGACCAATCATCATCTTCTGGGCCAAGAAAACCTTTTCTGTGGGGATCTCAATTCCCAGGTCGCCACGGGCAACCATGATGCCATCACTAGCCTCCATAATCTCATCAAATCTACAAAACAGGCAACCATCAAAATCACTGAGGCCCACCATTACTCACAGGATGTGAATTAGTACTGAAATAAATGTAAGTAAAAAAAAAAGTTGAGCAGCAAACACCTCCTCCACATACACACCTGCGTACACCCTCATGGTTCTCCAGCTTGCTGATGATCTTAATATTTTTGCCCTTCTCTCCCAGCACTGCTCTGACAGCATTTACATCTGCTGCTTTGCGAATGAAGGAGGCAAAGACCATGTCGACTCCTTGCTCAACACCAAACTGCAGGTCCTTGATGTCTTTTTCTGAAACAGCAGGCAGGTCAACGGCAGCACCAGGGAGGTTCACTCCTTTCTTGCTGCCCAGGGTGCCACCATTCTCAACCTCACACATGAGATAATCAGAACCTAGGGAAATATACAAATAAATAAATGCATACATTCAAACACTCAGTGAATTAATTATGTCTTCCAATCTACAACCCACCGATCTCCTTGACCTGCAGGGATATGAGTCCATCATCAATGTAGATCTTGCTGCCGATTTCCACCACTTTGGTAATGTTCTTGTAGTCCAGCCAGAGGACTTCATCAGTGCAGTTTTCCTGGTATGTGTCGTCCAAGGTCAGCTTGATCATGTTGCCCTTCTTCAGCTCCACTTCAGCAGTGCCGCTCTGTCACATCATTAACATGATCAAATTTTCCCCACTGCATCAGTGACTTCAAGTTCTTGAACCATTATGAATATCATGGTGTGGAGAACAAAACGAACACAGAAGGAGGTGACAAAAAACTTACTCCCTGAATGAGACCAGTTCTGATTTCTGGACCCTTGGTGTCCAAGGCAATACCAATAGGCCTGTACTGGATGCTGCCAGGTTCAAAGCTTTCGCATGCCTCACGAATATTCTTGATGGTCTCGCCATGGTACTGGGGAAAAAAAAAAAAAAAAAATCAAAAATCAATGAATTTCATATAAACATTATCTCCAGAAACCATATTTATCAAAATAGAGAACTTGCAGCCATCTTTTGGTAAGAAATATCCTGCATTTCTGTCCAATTCTTCACACACCTAATACATTTACTCAGTAGATGTGAAAACTAAGATGGGACTGTTAACACACAAGGTGTGTTTAGCCAACTTACAAAACCATAAAATGAGTCATATCTGTACTATCAGCATCTTTGTGGGTCATACGGTTCTTTCTCCAACCCAAACTGATAGTCAGGTGCCACTTATAAAAACTGAAGCCAAATTAAAACTGATCTGGTAATATATTTAAACATGCACAGAAACTTTAAAACTGCAGTAGTCAAGTATACATCTGGTCTTAAACTTACTGGCAATCATAATAGAGGAATAAAAAGGCTCATTTAGGAGTGGTGCCATCATAAGCAGATGTCCTTGAGCACACCTTCATAAAATGATTACCAGCTTCAGGGATACTACTACGTGCCACTGCCGTGAATAAAAATAAACCTAAATGTTATCTCAAGTAAAAAGGCAAAAAACTAACTAATATGGTGTTTTGTCCTAGTCGAGGTTCCTGCTTAGAAAGATAACAGAAACAATCCAAGTGCGTGCACTGGTGTCCTGGAAATGCTGGCGTCTTTCACAATCCACTCATTCTTGTGGTGAGAGATGCTAGAAGAAAGTCATTATGGCTGTGTTTTCACATCCTTTATGGAGGCTAATTAAAAGGTAGTGCCGTGTTTGTGGCTGTGACAACAACTGTCTGCTTCATATGGTTGCTGCTGCTCATGCCAGGTAACCAGAGCTTTCAGTAATAACTTAAGTGGCAGGTAATCACATTTACTGCTTTCCACTGTGACAACACACAATCTGCACAACGACAGACCTTGATGGCGTGATTATCAGCAAAAATCTACTTAAAGAGGAAAAGAAAGTTTTGGTGTTTAAGATCAATAAATACATTCATTTACTAAAAATTTATTGAAAAGATGGCTACATTCATTTATTGAATGTATTTATTGATACACAAAATCTACAGTGATCAACAGTGATTTTTAACTTGGAGCAAAATTAATGCTACATGACAGAAAAATTAATCAGTTTGGATGTAAAATGGGAATAAACCAGTCACTCGCTTTAGAGTTAAGAATAGTCATTTTCATTCAGAAGTAGGCTTTGATATGGTCATTTTTCATCTCTCTACAAACAGATTTAACTTTTATTTAGAATTATAAGAAATAAAACTCAAGTAAATGTGGCTATATGTCCCTTTGCTTGCATCAGATATATATGGAGGGGATGTTTCATCATTTGTTATTTAGTAATGAGTTCTGATAGATTGTCACTTTTTTTTTTCTTTTTTTTTTTTTTAAGTACAGTTCAGTTAGAAGATGCAGGGCATCTGTTTTGCACTAAAGCAGGATAGATTAGAAAGTTCCTGCTCACCTGAGTCTTACAAGATCATCTTGACACAGTTTTAACCTGACAAGGTAGCACACATTTTGCTTGCATTCATATCAGCTGGTCTAGTCTTGCCTAAACTGCCAAACTGATTACAGTTCATAATGTGTTACGTGCAGATTCACTGAAAAAGGACAGGAGAAAAGGTTTGCCACATAACGTCAACATGCCAACTACTAGCATTCTGTGATAAAGCACAGAACCATGTTTAATGTGAATTATCAGCAGAATGAGGATGTGGCTTTTCTATCTGAATAGATTATATCCCTTGCTCAACGTGTTTAAAGAGCAGAAATAAAGAAACACACCTCATGTGAGCCGTGGGAGAAGTTCAAGCGAGCAATATTCATTCCAGATTTAATCATCTCCTTCAGCATCTCTACGGAACGAGAGGCTGGCCCTGTGGGAAGTTATTGTTACTGAGCATATATATCAATTAAGTTACATTTATTTAAATACTTGTACCATAAATCTAGTAAAGGTGACTTCTAAAACAACACGTGACAAAAAACTTTTTATACATCATAGAAAGACACAAACAAAAAGCATTGACCTACCGATGGTGCAGATAATGCCAGTGTTGCGTGCAGTGATGGGCTCGGAGTCGATGTCCAGCAGGCACATGTGGTCCAGGAAAGTGTCGGCCATGGCAGCATTGAGCTGCTGTGTTTGGATGAAGGCAGAGCCCATGTCTTGAGATTTTGACTTAGGCATGGTGATCACTGGAGTATTTCTTGAAAAAATAAAAAGACAACATGCATCAGCCTTTTCAAAATTCTATAAGAACAAGTCCTCTGGGTAGTACTTGTTTTTATATACATATTTTTAACACATTATATACCATCTGTAAAACATAATTGCAACTCTATGCAAGTAATGGGCTGGCTACAATCAGTAGTGAATACCAAAATGAAACTTACACTGACGCCTTTTTATTAGGAAGTTTCAACAGTTTACAACTTGATAACATTTACATAAAACTGATCTTAAATGTTAAGGCTGATTTTGGTACACACCACTGCTATCACATAGGCCGACAATCAAACTCAATGAACTGCAACACCTTATTGTACATTCTGTCCCCCACCCACCCACCGAACAATGTCTTACTGAGTAACCCATGGCAACGATACGATTACAACCATTACAAAACTACAAGTGTTGGAACACCCAGGATTTCATCACAATATCTTCTAGCACAGAAAATGTTACATAAAATCTTGTTTTACTTTCCATCATTGACACACCTGAACTTCCCTGTTTAGTCCCAACTTTCAGTCTACAATGACTTGATATGACATCCAGAATAAACTCACCGACATAAGTATATAGCTCTACCAACAGCCATGTCACAATATCATGTCTGCAATAATAGAGTTGCCTCTTTTACAGCATAACTATAGCATCCTGAGTAAAACCAGCATGGTTCAATAACCAGTCTGTACGTTGATAGCGCAAATACTATATATTTTTTTTTTTTAATTAATATTTTATTAGGTATTCATCTTTATGAAATATGTTGATCCGAACAAAAAAAAAAAAAAAAAAAAAAAAAAAAAAAATCATAGTTGCTTTCTGCACCAGGTGCCAATTCACTCCACAATTGAACTACCCAGAGGAGGTATTAAGTTTCCTTTAGTTTAAATTATATATACCAGCGCCCTTCAGACAAGAACACTCTCACTGGCTGGGCAACAATCAGACAACGCAAATCATCCTCTGGGAAACAGACTTTAGACACCGAGAAGGGAAGCAACAGTGGTATGACAGTGTTTTTAAAGGCGACAAAGACTAGATCAACGCTATATAACTACACACCAGCAGGTGGTCCTAATAACAAAACAGGACAACATCTTGATAGCAGTTAGGTGTCTAAAATGTGAAGTGCTGGACAATATATGAGTTTTCATGTTTAATGTCAGCATGCACAGACTACCATAAATCTCCTTTATTTTCATGTCTAATTTGCTTCAACAAAACAAGATCCAAAGACTAGGGTAAGGGGAGACTACGGTGTAAGATGACAATTTTGGTGCAACTGCATCTAAATGGCACGATAAGAGACCTCGAGGAAAAAAGAATCTGTTTAACACAGGAACTATAGTAGTCTGACTTCCTTTGACTCATCAGATCCTCATTACAAATGCATCATGGCAGGGGATTCTAGGCAAAGCCATTAAACCAACAGGAGCTGCAGAGTGATGATGTAACATTTCCATCAATGAAGCAGACCAGTGCAGTACGTGAATGCTGTCACATCCCACAGCTTCGAGTCAGACAACCTCTCTGACTCAGCTGAGCCACCAGAAAGACTGCAAAGTGGGTTTGGGTGAGGGTAAAACATTTTCTCAATATGTACAGGAGGGGGAAAACCCTCTAAACTCCTTAACGATATAAACCAGATTTCTGTAAGATGTTTAGTTAACTTCTGCTAAAAGAGGTTTTGCTAGCTTACAGTAAAATTTATTTCACATTCAATGCATTAAAAAAAAAAAAAAAAATGTTTCCGATAGAAACTTTAAGAAATCAAATACAGATCTGCATTTTGATCATCTTAGTGAAATATCATCCGCTTGCAGCTTGACCTAAACTACTGCCTGTATCCTCAGGTGAGGTTTTATTTTTGGAGCAGCAGGAATGGGACACATCTTCCTGATATAACTTTTATATAAATTGTGGACTATTCCTGGGAGTAGCTGTAACTTTGCCCATCTATCTGACCAAGCACCGCCTTGTAGTTTTGGAAATAGCTAATAATGTCATGAGCAGGAATGGGCCACTGAAAAACAGTGATAACCTGGTTGACCCCTGGACAGTCAGTGAGCAACCCTGACACAGACGCAGGACTACTTTAAGAACTGACAACCCAATAATCCTTTCCAATCCCTATCCAATATCTACCTTTGTGACATAACTTATCACTTTCTTGTCCTCTTTATCTGGAGAAAGTCTATGTAACTTAACAACTATTTATGAAATTACTCTTTCAAATCATTAGTCATAGTAACACGGCTGTCCGGGTGACATGACATTCACTATCATCTACTATAAATGTGACATAACACCTGGCTAATCCAAGTTGGCTCTGAGATAGTAGATGCCTTCAATCACTCACACCCACTCAACCAAGGCACAACTTGAAGGTTACTCGACATACCCCCAGTAGATCCTTCTGTTCCTCCTGGGGACAAACCAACAAGTTACTAGCAAAGATCTCCAGAGCCCCCCCAGTGTGCTAAAGCTGCCAGTACCAGTGAACAAACTATGTCTTGCAACGGAACTGGCCACCGCAGTGTATGCGCATACATGCGACACTTTCAGGAGCTCAAGAGTAAATCCATTCAATGAGGATAAAGGACATGAAGAACGCCTGCTGCAACCAAGCAGTTGCCATGACATGATCCAACGGACACACATGCGACTTCCACCACAGCATATCAGAACACTGGCAGACTAATGTTGCTTGCTGTCGAGGTCATACATGCCCTCAAGCCCTGGGCTAAAAACAGAATCATGCTAATTATAACACAGACTATGCAGGGTCCAAGTGTAGAAATATAAGACTCAGAATATACAACAGTATTAGAACTAAATGATGCATGTAAACTCCCACACAGCCATGCAGTGGGCTACAGCAAATGTGTAGCTACACCAATGTATATATGTATGTATGTATGTAAGCTGGGCATTTTGAGACTATAAATACTTCCATTCAACTTAACTTTTTTTTTTTTTTTTTAGGTTGGTGTAAGGGAGTCTGTCGTAGCAAAGTCCTTCCCATAAGTACATTATATGTGACATTAGTCATCCAACATGCACCCATGACTGGGGAGAAAATTCACTGGAACAAAACCAGCCATGTCCGACCAGCTTCTCAAGCTGACCATCAGATTTGCTACAGCCAACTTTTCTTCTTAAAGCAGGTCAAATACGCTTCAACCCAAAACAGAAAAAGGAAGTCACAAGGAAGTAGAACAGGAATGTTAATATTCTTTGCAAATTGCACTGAAAACTTGTCACAGGGCTTTTCAAATGCGTCAAACATACGTCAACCATCTGACTGTAGAATAGAATCTATGCTCTGAGTAATATCACATTACTGTTTCAGTTCATCAACAGTATATAAAGTCTGGTTGAACAAGTAACAACTTACAGGTGTCTTGACTCATAACGAGAGCACTCTGAAGATTAGATGTTAAGCAGGGTTGCTTTTACTGGGATACAATGTATGAATTTCTAAATATTTAGCTTAGATGTGTTCAAAACTTTTAAAGAACTCAGTCACTTGACCTTAAGTTCTCCCTCGTTGTCCAGGGTAAACGCTACATTTTGTCAACAGAGCCAAAAAACAGGAAATACAGCAATATGGACTCAAAAAATGTGTTTGTTGCAACATAAAGAAAATGCAGGCTGGGCTGCAGGCTCAACCACTGTGTTTGGATCTGGTTAAGGAGACCTAGTATAGGTTAGATTAAGCTTTTTAGGTCGTCTTGAACAGACAAAAGAAGTAAGAAAAATAAAACACAGATCACATTCCAAGGATAACAGTACAGACATAGAGAGGCAGGGTGAGACCTGCCCTGATTTTGTGTATTCAGTGTCAGTATGTCTACTACGACCTGCACTAACACTGCAGCAAGGCGCAACAAGCTACAACAAAAAAATAAATAAATAAAATAAATAAAAAACCCAACAAACAAAAAAACCCACACATTTCAAACTTCATTTATCACAGGACATATATTATCTTTAACATAACTCGCGTGGTTTGCGTTACTTAAAGCGTTTCGTAAGAAACGTGACCGGGACAACGAACGGTGAGGAAAAGGATGAATACATTTTTTTCAACACAAACCAACGGGAAAGAGAAATGGATGTAGAACAACACGCGATTTGTAACAATGGATGTAGAACAACACGCGATTTGTAACAATGAATGACAGTTCAAGGTTTAGTACACAAATGTGCTTCTTTAGTATGTGGTTGTAGGTATAATTTGCGGTAACTGAGTTGAAGCTACAATACGGACGATGCGGAAAAGGTCACGTTCTCTCATCCTGCGTCACATTTTCCTGATCGAAAGACATCGCGACGATTAACCAATGGGAGTCCGAGAAGACGGAGGGCCACACCCACATCAGGAGGCAACAGGAAGCGATTCAACAACGGTTAACACGACGCATTAAATGAAATGTCATTATTTTACTAATATAAACTTTGATAACAAAAACAAGAATACTGTTCGCTACATTAAACCAGCGAACGGCTTGTAAAGATCCCAGCAGTTTATCCTGTATTTACTTAATTTTCAAGTCATAACCTTGTTTAAAACAGACCAAGTAAGCACATCATCACATAAAAACAAGGATCCAATTCAATTATTACATCTGCCCAGACACATTGAAGTGCAAAGCCTATATAATGTGCTTTTTTCCTCGGAAGTGAGTAAAAATCAGACATTTTTTCACGAGCCTGTAATATTCGTAAATACCAGCGCTAAAGATGATTTTAAAAAATGGGAAAAAATACGAGAAAGGGGTTTAGTGACAGTAATGTGACAATATACTAATTTAAACTACCGACTAGAAACCAACCCGAAGGCCCTGTTGAAGGTACCCACCTTGTCTCGTGTTACCAATGTTTGTGGTGATGTGACTGCTGACAGACTGAGCCCAGCTCAAGGTGATCTCCCCTATTTCCTCACTCAGTGGAACTACTTTCTAGTGATGCTGAAGCATATCCATCCGACGGAAGATGTACAAATAGGAACGGTGTGGACTGGTTTGACCCAAGTATATAAACTAAAGTAATCATTGCCTAATCAAGCACATTTTCTGTTGCTGTACTGCCTCCATTAAATTAATGGAATTAATAGAAACGTCGAACGACGCGGAAGGATATATAAATACGTGATGGAAGTGGTTGGTAAAGTTGGGAGCCAATCAGAGCGCGTGAATGCATCAGAGGAGCAAGAGCAGCACCATGTGACTACTGCATGGTAAGAAGTAGAGTGATTTCCTTAAAAAAAAAAAAAAAAAAACTGTATATGTAGTATGATTGCAAAGGTTTTCTGCCTATTTCAAAGACCTCATTTGAGATTTTAGTAAGTTATTGAGCAAAAGAATGGTTTGGATCCATAGTCTCAAAGATGTACTACTCATCAAATGACAAATGGACAACATCATTCCGTGAGCTGTTTTGGAAACTAACAAACTTGTTAGAGTCTTCTCCTATTATAAAAATCTGAATAAGGCGATTCTTATTTATTATTCAAACTACAATTGTTTATAGTTACATAATAGAGGAGATAAACTGGGTAAATCGGCAGTGTTCCAAATGCGAGCCAACATCTCCCTCTAGCGATCAATAATCATATAGCATCATTGAATGGCTGAGATAAACTATATTGCTCATATGCTTTTACATGCAAATGAACTAAATGATATTCCATTCTTAATCCGGAATAATATGATGTCCAACAACCTTTTAAAGTTGTGACAGCTTCAAGTTTTTTGGGGAAAACTTTCCACAAGGTTTAGGAGTGTGTTTATGGAAAAATTAGACCATTCTTCCAGAAGCACATTTGTGAGGTGAGAAGCTGATGTTGAACAAGAAGACCTGCAGTCTCTCCTCTTATTAACCCCAAAAGTGCTCTGTCCTGTTGAGGTCAGGACCCCGTTAAGGTCAGTCAAGTTCTTCCACACCAAACTGACTCTTCTGCGTCCTTATAGACCTTGCTTTGTGTTTTGGTGTGGAATCATGTTGGAAGAGGAAAGAAGCATCCCCAAACTGTTCCCATAAAGTTAGGAACATGGAACTGTCCACAATCTCCTAGTATACTGAAGCATTCAGAGTTCCTTTCACTGGAATTAGGAGGCCAAGCCCAGCACCTGAAAAACAACCCTCTACAGTAATTCCCTTTTGTCAAACTTCACAAATGGCACAATGCATTCAAACAGGTACCGTTGTCTTGGCAACCTCTAAACCCAGACTTGTCTGTCAGATCACCAGATCGAGAAACGTGTTTGTTACTCCAGAGAACATGTTTCCATTGCTCTGGAGTCCAGTGGTGGCGGGTTTCACACCACTGCATCTGATGCCTTGGATTGCACTTGGTGATGTATGGCTCGGATGCAACAGCTCAGCCATGAAAATCCAACCACCAAGCTACACTTTTGTGAAACCAATCTAAAGGCCTGTGGTGATTACAAGTTGGCAATCTCTGCACACTATGCCCCTTAGCATCTGCTGACACCACTCTGTCATTCTACATGGCTACCACTTGATGGGTGAACCTCTGTTCTTCTCGGTTGCTTCAGTTTTGTAATAATACTGCTGACAGTTGACTGTGGAGTATTTAGTAGCGTGGAAATTTCACGACTAGGCTTGTTGCACAGGTAGCATCCAATCACAGTGCCATGATGGAATTAACTGTACTCCTGAGAGTGACCCATTCGTTCACAAATGTTTGTAGAGGCAGTCTGCATGCCTAGCAGCTTGATTTTATGTACCTGTGGTCTGCAAGGTGATCAAAACACCCGAATTCCATTATTTGGATGAGTAAATGAATATTTATGGCAATATAGTGTATACTTTGTATTAATAGTGGTATATGCTCAGTTTAAATATTGCAATTATTTGGTTCTTTTTATTCTGTCAAAATGATTATTTAAGAAATATATCAGCCTAGTCTTTCTGAAGTCACAATGGTCACATGTTTTATAGTTTGGAAGTAATTGTGAAACAAATAAGTAGGTTTGTAGTGGAAATCATCTCTCAGCATTGTAAATAAATACAATTGTTATTTGCTACAAATGCAAGTTAGAATTTTACCATTC
The DNA here is from genome assembly GCF_933228915.1 of Telmatherina bonti. Lineage (NCBI taxonomy): Eukaryota > Metazoa > Chordata > Actinopteri > Atheriniformes > Telmatherinidae > Telmatherina > Telmatherina bonti. The sequence goes on along the minus strand of NC_136619.1, from coordinate 16,426,497 downwards.
ATTTATGCAAACAAACAGACAGACAAAAAATCTTAGATGTCACTTCTGGGCTGCTTTGGGTTTTCGGCCCAAGCTTATTCAAAATGAACTCATGCAAAATGGAAACCAAAAGAAGGGACCAATCAGTTCTCTTTCTCTTTTTCTTTAGGCACAATTTGAAATATTATAAGGCAAAATGTGCAATGTAAGTGTTCCCATATTAGTTAATAATTGGAAAACATTACACTTTAAACAGAAAACACTTTATTCATAGTAGACCTGCTTTAACACATAGTAGACATTTTCCTCCTTTATTGTTGTTTTGTCTTTATTTATTGCTGAGATGATCAAACTCGTGTTTGGTAATGTAACTCTAGAAATAAATTAATTGATAAATATAACAAATGAAAACAGAATTTCTCTGTTTAAAAATCTGGTAATTTTTTTTCTTTTTTTGAGTTGGAAAAAAAAAAAATATATATATATGTATTTTTTTTTATTTTTTTTAAAGTTTATTTTTTTATTTTCCTACCATTGTCATGTTTCTTTAGTGACATTTTACAAAGTGCACAATCTTTTACAGGAAAAGGCTTGTAAAATATTTCATCATCTGTACTTAATACTAAATATTGAAAACAACTTAAAGATGCTGACTGTTGTTGTCAGCATATATTTAAAGTAAAATTTAATCGACTTTAGCTTGTAATTACATCGGGCATATTAAAATATATAGAATAGAACAAATTACCCAATATAATAATGTCATGAATACATCATATAAAATAAACAGCAGCAGCACTTTGTATTTTTATGTGGTAGTACTTCTGAAAGTGCAGCTTCCCCTGCAAACAGAAAATGTTGACTGAAATCTCTGTACTCTCTGGGCCAACAACATCCTGACTCATTCATACATTCTAGCTATGTTTGGTTTTCTTCTCACCCAGTTGCGGTTGTAGTGGTTGCGCTGCTGCTCCCACTGCCCATGTCGCTGGTTTACTGGCTGCAGACTGCTGCTTCTTCGATCCCCACAACTCAAGTATCCAAGGCCAATGGATGCACCTGGCCAGGTGAGGGAAAAATCAGCTGTGCAGTTTCTCTGTCTACTGTGAAGCTCCCGGCTGTCAGTCAGCATTAATTGCTGCTAACGCCTGGGCTACAGGACAAGACACGGGGAATGTGCTTGGATAAATCTCAGATGAGTAGATATGAGGCCTAGTCCCGCTAAAGATATTATTGTTCTAGTACAAGTTCTCATTATCAAAGATGATATATATACAAGCACAACCAAAAGCACCATGACTAAAAATACAAAGATACAAAAGCTTTTGCATTTGCCTGACTTGTGAAAATCTGGCCATATTATATAATTTTTTAATGTTTTTTTTTCCCCCATAAAACGAGAGATATTGAAGTCATGTTGCAATTTTAATGATCGAATTGTGTGAAATGAAATGCAGAAAAACTCCCTAGAGCATTTGCATTCATAGAATTATAATCACTTTGCCTGATTTTTATATTAGCTTTAATGTCAAACTTTCTCCTGCATGTTTGTTTTGTGCAACTAAAATAGATGTCCTGTAGTTCAAAATATTGTGGGATGCACATACTGACATACTGAACACACTGACTTTCTCTGGCCAACATGAATAGATCTAGGGGACAGTTGGCTTAACACCTGTTCATTAATCTGTGAGTTCTTAAATAGATACCTTGAGACAATGAGGGTAAAGACTGATTAACTTACATGCATGTACATAGTGGCAAAGTGTTTTGAGGATATTATATTACAGGTGCAGTTTTATTATGGTATATTAGTTCTTGATAATGTTATTAGAAAAAAAAAAATCTTATGTTATTTTGATGGCATTTGAAAGTTGTAATATTAATTGTACCATACAGCATGCAACCCAGCACCAATGTAAAGCTCATATGGAGATGGCAGTGCCTGTGTTATCTTATTTTACTGCATTTGAACAAGATATAAACACGTTTGAATCTTAACCAGAAGCTGCATTGAAAACACAATGACACATTAATGACTTATGCAACCACACACATACACACACACAAGCACAATAGTCAGAGAGCAGAGCCATTTTTTTCCTCTTTATTTCTCAGCAGCAGTGCAGTCAGCTGCAAGTCACATGACTGGCTTGCCTACTCTGACTGAGCATGCCCAGACCCCTTAGTGTTGTCAGGCAAAATATAGGAGAGCAGAAAGAGCAGAGATCTGCAATAGATAAACACACAGACCAACATTCACCAGCTGGCTCGCCTGCAGATACACACTGCCAACATCGAAAGACAGCCGCTGTAGGATTGTGGGATTGTTGTGCTCCTGTTTCTTCACTTCCCTCTTTTAACGGGCTTCTTGTCATCTATCATTTCAGTAAAAAACAGCCACCGACAGAAAGAGAGAGAGAGAGAAAGGCAGGTGTGCCCTTTAAGAGGGGTAGCAGCTGAGGCAAGGACAGCATCCGAGTCTCCATCCTCTCTGGAGGTAAGTCTGGATGGATGTGGTGGGGGTGCAGAGCGTAGGGGGAGGGGAAAATCCGCCTGACTGCATCTGTGTTTGTGCTAAATAGTTATCAAAGGAGAAGAAAGAATGGCAACGGTGGTGGTGAATGTATGTGTAGTGTGTGTTTGAGGCGGGGGGGTGGGCTCTGTGGGTCGATGACTCTATTGGTATGTAAGACGACAGAGGCTAGGAGAATGGCAGGGGGTGTGGGGGTGATTTGGATGGGAATGTTGATGCTAGCAGGGTTGAGGACATGGCAGGGCAGCAGGAGCTGAAGATAAGATGTGGTTGTGACGGGGAAGCTGTTGATGTCGGGAAGAGGGATTTTAAACAAAGAGAAGAGCCACATCAGGACATACTCACAAAAGCAAACATAATAAAAAAGCGTAATTAGAATTAATTTTTTTAAACATATCAATGTAAATGTAACATAGATGCCTTCATGCATTTCTGTTGAGGGAGACGTTCTGTCTTGCAGAACTAAGCTATGTTGCCATCCAGTCTTTGTTTGCAAAAAATCTTCCTTTTGTTCTTCCTCTGGTTATTTGTTTTGCACAGGAATATTTTAACTGCTATCTGTAATACGAAGCCGCAGCGTGTCATTTGTATTTGTAAATCCTAAAGACACCAGACTCATTGTTTACATATCTTACGCAATAATACTATGCACATTTCCCACATCAGTGATCTAGTATGCTGTAGCTGTTTGTGTTGTTATATTGTTATACTTTATCTTTGTTTGGACTGAGTATTTTATTTTTGACATTACACTATTAGCTGTTCCTCAAGAGGCAATCCTTCATTTTGTATGTACACAGTCTTTTTTTTTTTTTTTTTTTAAACAGCTTATAGCCATAATTTTGTTTTTTAGGCTAATTTGCAGGAACAGAGACATCTGATTGTTCTTTACATTTATTTACCAGGCATTTCATGACAGTACAAGAGCAGTTAGGTGTGATGGTGAAACAAGGAAATGTGCTGTTTTCCTTGTGGTTTTATAAAGCCGTACTAAGCTCTGGTGCTTTGATATTAATAGAATATGTTTCAGAGGAAAAAATCTAATCTAAGAGCCAGAGATATGTTGAATACTGAGTGTAAACCCATATCTCCCACACATTCTCTCTACAGTGATTAATGCCACTCCGAAAGGAGGCAGAGATGGCTGTTGCTAGGATACATAGCAAGGTGAAATGCAGACGATTTAAAGAAAAAAAGGAGGAGGGCACCATTGACAAAGCCTGGCATTGCTGGCAACAGCCTTTTGTTTCATGCTTTCCTTCTCTGTTGACTATTATTTTGCCCTATTTTCCACAGCTGATTCATTCTGGGGAGTGGAAGAAAAACGAGCAGTCAGTCAGAGTTCTTCGGTAATCTGTTCTTAGTCTTTTCACCTGGAGATAGGCTGCAATGGTTGGCAAAAACCAAAGGCCTAAACCTATCTGAGAGAGCCCTGTGAACAGCAGACCCAATGGTAAGAGAGCTGAGATTCTATAGGTGTTGGAGTTACCCTGTCTTAGACCATCATGGTTATTTTTAATTTAGAAAAAAAATGTTAATTGGATGAAATACATTTGCTTGAAGAATAAAAGACGTTCTAAAAACACTTGAAAAGCATAACAGCTTGATATGTGAAAGAAATATTGCATATTTTTTCATTTGGACTTCTTCATTTCTTTCTTAGCTGAAAATCACAAGACAAATCTGTTTTCATTACAGGGAGTCGATGAACATTTTGTTGTTTAGAAATAAACCATGCCTGTTCATCTTTCCCTTTTCAGTACTATATAAAGCACTGTTTTGAAGCCTTTGAGTGGAAAACTAAATAGAGAGGTGTGATGAAAGGATGTTAAAAAGCGGATGCAGTTTTTTTCCGCTGTGCTATAATGGCCTTTTCACAATGTGTGGGCCCACAGGACATCAAAGGCCAGTGTTGGACAGATGAGGAGTCAGATGGGGAAAACGAATCTGAGCAGTTTCTTTACGGCATTCAGGTAGAGGAGGCGCTGTCAGCTGTCTTTCCAGTCTGATGTTATGTAAAAGATTCTGACACATTATTGGTTTTAGTGCTTCTGCTTATTTTATATGTTTGTCTTGTTGCATGTTTAGTTTTTCAATGGCATCAAATATTAGGAACAATAATAACAAATACATAAATAAAGTAAACAGAGTATTTTATTTTTATTTTAGCCACCGAGTGTTATAATAATTTTTTAGAAAACTAATTACAACCTGAGAGGTATAGTGGGAGGTAGAATTTTGTTGATGCGTAACTAAATTGGTATTAAAAGAAAGCACATATACAACTTCTGCAACAAAGTTGTTTTTAAGATGCTGTCATAGAGTGTTGGCTGAGGAGCTTTGAGGTTTTGAATATTGACATAAAAGTGTCACAGAAATGTGGTAAAATAGCTTATAAGATATTTTGCTGCAGTGTTGCTAAAGAGATGGACAGACTGACAGACTTTTTCATAATACTGCTTCACTGTAGCAGGGCACCAATTTTTATTCATGTAAAGCAAAAAATGTCAGAGTTTAACATAAACTGAGTGGATTAGTCTCAGACATTAATTTTCCCAGTCTTACAAAAGCAGATATGTCATACATGACATACAACACAAGTTACAGGTTCTAAAAATATAGTATTTTCTCCCAAATTATCACACCATAATTTATAGTTTATTACATTTACCCAACCCAAATTAATTTCTATAGCCAACAAGCACTGTATCGTCTTATCTCATAAACTTGATTGCTTCACTTCCATATAAGATCCTAATCTGTTAGTTATCCCTTTTTACTGTTATGTTCCAAGACTCTTGATTGAAATGTAAATCCAGTAAAGCTCATTTGAGTGAAGTCAGAGGACATGAAAGCAGTGCAGTGAAGATAAGGACAGAAGTGAAAGATCTGAATTACACACACTGAACTGAGCAGATGAAAATCTGATTTCATAGCACCAGACACATGTATGAAAGATGTCTTCTTGCTGTTATTAATAATACAGCACAAATGTAATGTTCTCTATAGAAAATACCAACTGTGCAGGGGTGACGTTCTATGGTGGTATAATCCCCATATTATAGGTCTCAAACAGACTTTTTTAAGGGCAAGCAGAGTGTTTTGAAAGAGAGCAGTTCAAAATTTAAGCTTAAATACAACATTTAATGTTCGTAAATCTTCCAATTGCACTCTTGATATGTGGCAGCATAACACCACCATAATGGACGTGCTATACAAATACAAATTGTTTGCAATAACATGAACTATAATAATGTTACAGTGCTGTGGAGCCTGTAATAATATTAATCAAATCCAAGTCAAACAGATTAAAATAATTCAAGTACTTGTGGGGGATGTGCGGGTTTGGTGGATGTGTGACAAAACTGCTGGGAACCTGTGAGAATTAATTCCCTATAACTGTGACCAGTGCTGCTTGTTGCAGGGGAGCTGTGCTGCTGACCTCTATCGCCACCCTCAACTAGATGCAGACATTGAGGCTGTGAAAGACATCTATACCGACAGTGCTGTCTCTGTCAGGTACAGTGAAAATGTACACACAAACACACACATGAACACACACACAGTGTTAAGATCCATTTTTTTTTATTTTGTTAACAAGTCTGGCAGAATTAAGGAAATTGATCCTAATTTATCAACCTAACAGAGTAACAAAGGAATAGTATCAGGTTTTACATTGGTATGTCTCTTGTTGTGTCTCTGAACAGGGAGTATGGAACCATTGATGACGTGGACATTGATCTTCACATTAACATCGGTTTCTTAGATGTGAGTCAACATTCTCCTTTTCCTGCGAACGCCTCCTTCCCACTTTGCCCATTACTATTCTAACGTTGACATTTTGCAAAGTAACACATCATTTATAATGCACTGACTGCTTTTAAGTTATTTATGTAATGAGAAATGGCCCTAATTAGGCTGCTAACTCTGTACATTTGTGTATGTGTGTGTGTGTGTGTGTGTGTGTGTGTGTGCGTGTGTGTTTGACTCAGGAGGAGGTTGCGACAGCTTGGAAAGTTATCAGAACAGAGCCCATTATTTTGAGACTGCGCTTTTCTCTTTCTCAGTACCTCGATGGACCTGGTGAGTAAAGATGTCAGTGTGGAAGTTGGTTTTCTGGGAGGGACATTGGGTATTTGTGCCACTCACTGAGCGTGGGAGGTGAGTACAGTCTGTGCTACACGAGAGGGAGAGTGGGAAAAAAAAAGAGTGTTTGTGCATGTGTTCATTGTGTATTAACATTAGTCATCTTTATTTATTCAGAGCCGTCAGTAGAAGTGTTTCAGCCTTCAAATAAAGAAGGCTTCAGCCTGGGCTTGCAACTAAAAAAGTAAGTGATGTGTTCAGTTATATTTAGCTTCTCTTGTATGTAATCGTCATCTACTGCTGGTGATATTTTCCCCACATTTTGTTATATAACTCACGGTTTATATTTAAAAAATATATAATTGAAAATAACAAGAGTATAGACTCTATAATATATTTGGAGCAGCTCCAGTTTTTAATATGACTTCCAATTTGAAGAGGATACAAGATGCTAATTAAAAGCACGATTTAGCATAGAGCAGGTTCACTCACTCACACGGTTGTTTAATGTGACAGGATCTTGAGCACATTCACCTCACAGCAGTGGAAGCACCTCAGTAATGAGTTCCTCAAGGCCCAGCAGGAGAAAAGGCACAGCTGGTTCAAAGCTGGAGGAACCATCAAGAAGTTTCGTGCTGGGCTTAGCATCTTCTCTCCGATTCCCAAGTAGGTCGTTTTTCCTTCTCGCAAAGCATCAACACAACCAGTAACTGACACTTCTTGATATAGGCGATAATTGGGCCGATGTATTTTGCAGATATTTCTTCTTTTTATTGTAAGAATTTGTCTTTCTTACGCTTTACAAATGTATTTGTTTTAGGAAAAGAAAGCCGCACATTTGAGGCATACTTGCTATTTATCAGTGCGTTTTTGTAAATAGTATTTTTGCACCATTTAGTTAATTTAATTTAATTTTAATCTCACTCTTTTCTTGTTTTAATGCAGCTGTTACATTGCAGTTTTCTGGTCTAAAGTACATTTCATTTTGATTATTATTAATTATTATTTATTATTGGTTAATGATTAATTCTGAATCTCTTCAGTAACAGCAAAGGTTGTGGTTTGAGAGGTGACTAGTTATTAACTTATTAGTTACAGTTAACTTATAGCTTTTCGTCTTGTTTTTATGTTTTATTTTTATATTTGTCATTATGTTCATACAATCTTTCAAAGCCCAGTATGCCCAGTTAACTGTAAAGAGTCTGTAAATCTCAATCTGTTAAGTTAAATCATGGAAGAAATTAAATATCCAATTTAAACAAACTATTAATATCAATCACTTCAAAATCATATCCAAAAAACATCTTTCAATAGGCATAAAGAGGAATATCCTTCTTGAATATTGAAGATTAGTGGATAAATATTACACATAATAATTATTGTATATCATATACAATATAAAAATTGTAAATATATTTATATTGTATAATGATGCAGTAGTGTGCATCGTTTGCTGTTGCTTGTTGGTAATTAATTAGTAGTGGCACATCAGTTATTGGAATGAGGGTAAATAATTATTGTTCTATATAATATACTACTGTATATTGTATTTTAAATTTATTAGTTATTAATATGTGTGTGTATGAAGGCTATACATTCATTTTTGTTAGTGCACTTTTGTAATACATTTATAGTGGTCATATACATCTCTATAACAATCATTTATGAAATAAATGGCATATTTATTGTAATGAAGTGGATGATGTCTACGGTGTAATTTTTGTATATTAGCCTATTTAATGGAGTCCATATTAGGACATATTGAAGATTTAATATATTTGTAATATAAAGAGACATGCCAAATTGTGATGAATTATGAGAAGGTGTTACGGTGTGGAAGTTCATAGGTTGATACTTCTTCGTGCTCCTTTCTGATTGTTTCACATATATATATATATATATATATATATGTGTATATATATATATATATATATATATATATATATATATATATATATATATATATACTAAATATATATATATGTATATATGCACATTTACATATACATTTATTCATTCAAGGTTTCTAATACCTCACACAAGGAATATATTAATGAGGAAACAGATAGATGACGATGTTAGTTGTTTGTGAAAGCCTGTCTGAAAAAGAAAAAGACTGCAGCAAACAGGGGAAAGGTGCTCTGATTCAGCCTCATGCAGACTGACTTTAATTCAAAATCTGACAAAAATTCCCATGAGAGGAAAGTACCCTTCTCAGACTCTCTTACTCTGGGATATTGTGACAGTTGTCACTGCACAGGGACTGTATGCCTGCCCACTTGATGGTGGTCAGCTCCATTAACTAGTATGTCTTAGCATCCTTATGATTTGACAGGAGTCTCTATGTCAGCTCAGTACATGGATGTACTTTAAGTAATGGGAGAAGCAAACATTGGGTCTTGAGCTCAAACTGTTTGTAACTGGAGCTGCTGTCCGAACTGATGTCAGATTTCTGAGCTAGTACCGACTGCAAGTGTTACAGTGTGCATGTCAACAAATGTCTGCACAAAATTACCCACTTATTGTGATTTAACCTTGTAAGATTTAATCGTAGGAGCATCAAAGCCATTGCAAAATGTGCTCCTTAGCCTTTAACATCTTCCCAGACACAGACACACACACACACACACACACACACACACACACACACACACACACACACACACACACACACACACACACACTTAGTTCCATAAAAGATGAAAGCAGAATCCATCCATTTTCTTAACTGCTTCGTCCAATTCAGGGTCTCAGGAAGCTGGAGCCTATCTCAGCAATCATCAGGCGAGAAGCAGGATACGCCCTGGACAGACCACCAGTCTATTGCAGGGTGATGAAAGTAGCAGGATTTTCACATATCATGTGTTTGTATCTTTGCCAGGTCCCCGAGTTTTCCTCTGATCCAAGACACAGTTTTAAAAGGAAAGCTGAGTGTCCCCGAGCTGAGAGTGACCCGCCTAATGAACCGCTCCATCTCATGTACCATGAAGAATCCTAAAGGGGAGCTCTTCAGCTACCCACCTAATAGCCAGGTCAGAGCCAGCCTGGACCAGTCAGCACCTAAACACAGAAAAGCTTTCACTATTAAACATGATTTGTGGACAAATATCCACTTATCCTACTCTTATTTTTATGTATCTCACAGACAAGTGTGTGATTGTAGTGTTTGTCCCACAATGTCACTTTTCTTTTTTATCTAAAATATGACTTTGACATAAGCTCCTATATTGCTGTGAATTTTGCATGTTTCTACTCTCCTTAAACCCATTTTGATCCACTCTGACCCTTCTCCCAGACACCTGCATTGTTCCTACCCGAGTCTTTCCCCCCTACTCTTAACGAAACATTGCTCATGCCCCCTTTCCCATAATGCTTTGTCTTCACTTGACTCATCAGACTGTGGCTGTCCCGGCGGCCAGGGCCCCAGCGCAGATTACCACGAGGCAGCTGATTGAATTGTTTTTCTCATCCCAGGCGGGCGGCCACTGCAAGAACATCCCTACCTTGGAGTATGGCTTCTTAGTGCAGGTCAGATATTAAGAACATATGAGTCCTCTGAGAAAGGCACCTGTGCTCTCGGTCGGGGTTCTGGGGCCATGAGTTAGAGACAAAAAAAGAAGTCACTTAGGAACTTATCAAGTAATAAAATACCCTGTGATTGATTGCAAGTACATTATATAATGGTGTTATCGTTACTAGAGAGTGATTTATAAATTTCTCATTGGGGCGTTGTGATCAGTAATAAAATCGTACAATGTCTGCATTGTGGTAGCCATTTATATAGATTGTGTAGCTGTGTTTCTTTATTAAATTGGCAGAACAGATTCAATAGGTAGAAATTTCAGTGATGAATTATAGTTCTTTATCAATCCAAGAAGTCTTTGTTCCTGTGTTTGGCAGGAGGTGGGAGTTATAAATGGGAACTCCACTGTGCTTTTCTCCTGACAGATAATGAAGTACTCAGAGCAGAGGATCCCCACGCTGAACGAGTACTGCGTAGTCTGTGATGAACAGCATGTATTTCAGAATGGATCCATGTTGAAGGTATCAGACATGAAATAAATTAAAAAAATATATATAGATAAAACTTGGAATATCATCTCTTTGTAGACTTTGTCATTCGGTTATACGATCCTGTTAATGGGTTTTCCAATACTAGACTTACTGTTAGAAAGAGAAAGGAGAGTGTGTGACTGGAGGGTTATCCACAATGCATGGCATTTGTTTCATCCTACTTTGCATCTATGCGTTTGTGTGTGTATGCAGCCTGCTGTATGCACCAGGGAGCTGTGTGTGTTCTCCTTTTACACTCTGGGTGTGATGTCTGGAGCTGCAGAGGAAGTGGCAACTGGAGCTGAGGTGAAGACCTAAAAGATAAAGCAGTATATGACTTGATTCTGATTATTTCTGTGTTTTCTTCAAAAATCATGAATTTTTAACTGAAAATTTTTAGGTGGGAAATCACACTGTTATGTAAATTTTAATCTCGACATTATCTGATAGTTTACCTTCTCATTTGATTGAAGTTAAGGAAGACCTCTTCTTTCAACAAGTGCATAGAAATTATGAAAAAAAAAAAAAAAAGAAAAAAAAAAGCTCCAGCTAAAAGGCATCGGATGTGAAATTCAGATCCTTCTTTTCTCAGGTGGTGGACCTACTTGTTGCTATGTGTCGAGCAGCTCTTGAGTCTCCGCGTAAGAGCATCATCTTTGAGCCTTACCCATCAGTTGTTGATCCCAATGACCCCAAGACTCTTGCCTTCAATCCAAAGGTCAGCATCCATACTGCTGTAGCTACGACTACAAATCAAATCTATACTTGAACTCAAATAAGAAAAGTTTGCGTAGTTGTAAAACATGCATGTTCAACTTGATAGAATAATAACCCGTAACTGTTTGAGGTGATGTCAGACTCTTTTTTTTTTTGTTGTTTTTTTCTCCCACTTCATATGATGGATGCTTGTCTTAACTGATGAACACAGAAGAAGAATTATGAAAGGCTGCAGAAAGCACTGGATAGCGTCATGTCCATCCGTGAAATGACCCAGGTACATGAAGGGAGGTGGGATGGGATAAAGTTGTATTGAAATAAGAGTTATCACATAGTTTTAGTATTTACTGAGATGTATTGACGTTTCAACTGCACTTGATGCAGTTTAGTTTGTTAAAACGCATGTAGTCTGTGCTGCTCTCTAGCCTACTGACACTTTTGCTGATATTCAGCTGATATCAGTGCTGTGCAAAACCACTAATCTGAATCTTACTCATTGATTTTATGAGAAAAAAATCTGAGACAAGCAGATCCTTGTATGTTCTTTTTTTTCAGGGTTCATATTTAGAGATTAAAAAACAGATGGACAAACTGGACCCTTTGGCCCATCCCTTACTACAATGGTGAGTGGAGAGAATCTGTTCCAAAAATGAATTTACCCTCCTTCATATGTCAACACCATTTGGACTATTTGATCTGGTGCTCCTTTTTATGGATGATTTCGAGATTGAAAAACATAGATTTTACATAATGCTGTCAGTACTAAATTCTGTTTAGTTATTTTGGTTTTGGCATTCTGAAGTTGGTTTATTGTCACACTTTGCTGACAGACTTCTACTCTGCTGTTCCCACTTTTGGTCAAAATGCTACCTTTGAAAAAGGCACCTTGAAGTAAAACAATGTATTATTTTTATTCCCTTTTGTGTCTCTGCAGGATAATTTCCAGTAACAGATCACATATCGTCAAGCTTCCTCTTAGTAGGGTATGAAACCAAGAGAGCATTGCCATATATCTGCTTAGACAGTTTTTTCCTTCATGCATTTTCTCTTTCTTACTCTCTATATCTCTCTGGCTCTTTCATCACATTGTAACAGCAACTGAAATTCATGCACACCTCCCACCAATTCCTGCTGCTCAGCAGCCCTCCAGCCAAGGAAGCCCGTTTTCGCACTGCCAAGAAGCTCTACGGCAGCACCTTTGCCTTCCAGTGAGTTACATCTCTTACATTATTATTATTATTACAGTGTTTTTTTTTTTGTCAATTCAAAACTGCAAGAACTTATTGAGTAACTTTAAAAGCATCCATCTTATTAAAATTATATGCAAAGTTATTCAAAAATATGCAGAAACATTTTCTTGTCATTCCATTGCCGAGTATCGCAAGTATGAGAAATTGCTCAGCGATTCAGTGATGTTTTAAAATTATAGCACCACAACAAGTCAAACATGAATATTTCCCACTCAGGCAGATTTTAATGGAAGCGTCACAAACAAGAGCACAGAACAGAGGCCTTTCTCTTGGACAGGGAAGGCACCTTTCTCAGCCAGCACATGGAGCCAGCAATAATTGGAGATAGAGATTTGTACTGTAGCAGATGGAGCTCCGCGGAATATTTTAGATACACACGACCCATCTAGGCACTTGCAGTGTACAACTAATGCACAACAGTCTCTCTTTCTGCTGGTTTATGCTCACGATTTGACCATTCTTAGCATAAGATGCCAAACATTTAATCTAGCCTGGATGCCATATTGATATTGATATATTTAGAAACACACAAATATTTATTTAAAAAAAGAAGACAATCACACACAACTATTTAATGAAGGAAACTACAATCTTTTTCATGCAATTCTGCTTAAACCTTTAGGGATATTGACTTATTGCTGCTTTAAAATCGGTTAAAAGTAACACAATATTGACAGAACTGTGACCTGTTTTTCATATCTTCACTGGAAGATGCAGTCATCTGTCATGATTTGCCGTCTTTCTTCTGTCTTTTTATATATGATTTCTGAATATCAGTTGATGTAAACTTGGAGGATTGGTGGTTATGTAACAGAAACTCCTTACATGTTCCTGCACAAATGATGTGAATAGAGTACAACTGTGGCTCTGTCGTGCCTGGCTGAACATAACTGCTTTCTTCACTCATCATAAATCTGAGTTGTAGATTTTACAAACTACTGGCGTGATGTCAGATGTAAAACTAAAAGTTTTCTCTAGATTTTTAGAACATAGGAGGATTATTAAAAGTGCTGCTTTGCATTGCTGCTAGTTATAAAAATGATGAGTCATTAAGCTGATTATTGAAAATTGTATAGTTGGTTATATTTAATATTTTATTGGTCAGATTATTTTTCCAGTTTGCACTTTATTAAGATCACAAAGGTATACATGTTACTTTATTGTCTTGCCATTACACATCAGTGGTTAGACACTGAAATCCACTGAAAAACACTTTTGTTTTATCTTTCTGTTTTATCTCTCTCTTTTTACCTCCTCTAGTGGTTCCCATATAGAAAACTGGCACTCTGTTCTGAGAAATGGACTAGTCAATGCCTCTTATACCAAACTGCAGGTAAGTAACCGTGGCACCTGGTTGATATTTACAACAGGTCTTTCCTCGGACAGTGAACCTGCTCTTGCATGGAGCAAGCTTGCTGTTCAGCAGATTCATTTTTACAGTTTTTCAATACCAGCTTTCTTTTTGTCAGCTTTTGCTAGCAGGGCACACTGGGAGAATTTCCTGCCCATTGTTGGCTGCTTTCTGCCTCCTCTGCTGACATCAAGAGACAGCATGTCCACCCATGTTGTGGCACATGAAGGGTGGACTGTGTGTCAGCTGGGAAGTCAGGAGGCTGTCTGTGTACCCTGTTGAGGTTAACCACTTAAAGCTCTGAGTAGGCTGAATAGGCCTGAGGGCGAAAAATGCATAGGACCAGCTGTGTAACAGTGAGTGCCTTCCTTTACATGAATGGGGTTAGTAAATTGTATTATCTTTTATAACCTGGAAGAAATTGTAGTCACATATCATTACTGAGTCAACCTAAAATAATTAAAGTCAGACTGAAGCTGACATAAATGAATGAATAAGAGCAAATCCCAAAGGTATAGAAGAAATGTTCTCTCCACTGAGAAGCTGAGAGCATATCTGCTGAAAATGCTGCCTGACAGATTACAGACCCGCTGAAATGAATCACACTGACAACACATCTTTGTAGTTCAACTGAACTAAACTACAAAGACGTGAAACAAGAAATGCACAGCCAAAATTATTCATACTTTTTAAAATCTGCTGCAGTGTATCCAAGGTCTTGTTCAGTCAAAGTCAATCTGGCCATAATGAACTCTGTCAACAGTGCGTCTGTTAATCCTCCCATCTCTGCTAAGGTTTAAAAACTCTAGTTGAAAAATGAGTCAAGTGTTGGCTGTTAGCCTAAACTTTTCATCATTGTGTTTCTGCAAAATCAATCATCTAAACTAGCTGTAAACTAAGTTACTTCTCTGAATTCAGCTGTTTAGGCACGAAGCCTCTTCAAACCTCTGCAGTGCAGTGTTGGCTCTCTTTTACAGTACTCCATGTTATGTATTAATCCAGTAAGTAATATGCATACAGGCCGTAACAAACACGGTGCAAAATCATTATCTTGGCCATTCAATCTGCCGAGCATAAATCTGATTCACTGAACTTGTTCTGAGCAGCTCCATCATCTATGGTGCAGTATTTTAAATTCACTGAATCCAGTTCTTCTTCTTTATATTTCTCTGCAGCTTAACTGAGTATAAACAGGTATAGTAAGAGGGATTAAGAGAGTATCCCATGTTTAATAAATTTCTGGAATCCAAAGAATTATTCCCATGCTGAACACAAAAAACTTAGCTTGCTAGTAGTCAGATTGCTGGTTAGCATGTTGATATTTCTAACATTGTGATGTCAAGGGCAGAGCCTGCTTTTGTTTGCATTAAATACCTCCTTACATCACAGAGCTTTGATTTTAGGCACACTTTAAAATAAACTTCAGCAATTAAAAAAATGTTTTAAGCATCTGTTAGATAACACATATACTTAAATGTACATTTTATTGTGACTTTTATGCATGTATTTCTGCATCCATATGTGTCTACAGGATTTATGTTTCTATTACGGTGTAACACAACACCAGCAAAAGCACAGACTTGCTTCACTTGCACAATATGGCAGATCACTACTGGGAGATATACTAGCATGTCCTGAAAATAGATTAAACAAGTAAATGTGAAATAAATCTTAAGCCTCTTTGAATCATTCATGCCAGCTGTATATGTGTCATTTATTCCTTCTTTTTTCATCAACTTTTTAAACTTTCCATCTTTGATCTCTCCTCCGTGCTCCTCTGCCTCCTCCCTCTCGTCTCTCATTCACCTTGAGAATCGACACCCTTCCTCCATCTCTGAGTTTCTTAGGAAAAGAGGGACTGAATCTGCCTCCATCTTCTGGCATCACACAAAACCTTTTATCTATTGTTCCTAGTCATTTCTTCTACATTTGCCACATCCTGACCTCCTCCTCCCTCATCTACCTCCAAATTATGAAGCTGTTCTTTGTTCTTTCTCCACCGGCTCGTTTTTGTCTCTTCTACACTGTTCTCATTATATTTGCAATTCCTTTGTTTCCTCAATACGGGCTTCCTTTTGCGAAGGATTTTCACCATCAACCGTCCCAAAACATTATTATTTTTATGCTACATACATCCTTACCTTTATTTCTCATTTGTCGTACGAGCGTTGCTTTGATACTTGGGCCTTGGATGAAAGAATTTCAAACACAAAATTCAGGAGTATAATCTGCTCATCACCATAATGCAAAATGGTGTCAAGTTTAGCCATCCGTGGAGTTTATTAGATGTGATTAGTGAACTATTTAAACTCTTTAGAGAACTGAAAAAACAGACCATTCCTACTTTCCTTGGCTCTTTGCGGTCCATTGTTGAACTTTGAGAGTTTCTTATTTTTGTGTGCGTGGAGTTAATATGCTTGTTTGATAGAGATTGTCAGGTAAACTATCTCATCCATATACAATGAATTACACTGTATGTATGAGTGCAGCCATATGTGTAAAGGCAAGGCTGTCAAGTGCAACTGCTTAGTTACCCTTCCTTCCTTCCTACTCTTTTCAAACCCAAGCTGCATGGGGCAGCTTATGGAAAGGGCATCTATCTGAGCCCCATCTCCAGCATATCTTTTGGATACTCAGGTAGGAAACGGCTCATTCTTTGCCACTAAGATCTCACTGGTCCCTCTGTTGCTTTTTCCACTACATTCACTCAGTGTGTTCGTAACATGGCCTGATCACCGTCTTGGAACACAGCATTTACAGATGTGGAAGTTTCCATACGTTATCCTTGTGTGTTGTATTGTGGTGTGTGTTTGTTGTGGGTCCTGTGCTTTGGGCTTGTGAGCTTGTGTATCACCTGCCATACCATATTTTATGTTGTGGCTGTATTTAAAAAAGAGTTGTCACTGAATTTGTGTGCGATGCTTTGGTATTTTTTTTCTTTTTAAAATTGATTATTTTTGTAAAGTATAGGATTTGTCTATTTTTTGCACCGTACATCTTGTTGTTTTCACTGAAACATTCATTTTGAGTCCTGTAATGGTGGTCTGATTTAGTGGTGGGTATGGGGACATTAGCAGGTTGCTAATGGGGCCCCTTTGCACCATTAATGTGTCTCAGCTTGATGAATGGGTATGCAAGTCTTGAATCTAGGCTGAGGGCTTAAAACCTGATGGTTTAAGCCATGAAATCAGCTGGTTTGACCTTTCTTTCTACTCCCTTAAGTACTTGGAGTACTTTTTTTAGACAC